>NC_047037.1:79994578-80306745 GCF_011762595.2 Tursiops truncatus | reverse complement strand
TGTGCTTGTTAGTGAATTCAACAAATATTAATTAATGTATCCATGTGTTTCTGGGTACATGTTGGTAACTAAGAGACAAGGTGTTGACTCTGCTGAAGCTTACATTATATCGGAGAGACAATTTGGAAAAAGAAATTTAGAAAAGAAATCAACTATACTCCAATAAAAACTAATTAAAAAAAAAGAAATCAGTAACCTCCAGGTGGCAATAGGTAACTCAATAAAGTAATGTCAAAGTTCAGAAATGGAGCTCCTGAGTAGCGAAAGCAAGTTGTATATGCTGGATCGTATACAACTTGCCAATATAATCACCGCCACAGTCAGTCAGTCCTCTGTGCTACTGATTTCTGCAGAGAATTTGACTTTGTCTCCTACGATATCCTGAAAAATAAGATGGTGAAATGTGATCCTTGATTCTAATTGCACTGGAAAAAGGTTCTTTCCCATTCAACATTCAATACCTTGTCAAATTTGCAGGTGACTCAAAGCTGAAAGCAATATCTAATATAGCAGAAGACAGGAGCTAGACTCACAATAATCTTGACAGGCCAAAATACTGGGCTGAAACCAACAATATGAAATGTAATAAGAGTAAATATAAAATCCTATATTTAGCTATAGACAAAAATTTTTAAACAGGATGCAGAAAGCAATAACTTATGAAGAAAAGTAACATGATAAACTATCCAAATTAGAAACAATGTTCATCAAAAGACAATATTAAGAAAATGAATAGGCAAACCATACGTTGGAAGAAAATATTCACATAGCATATGTCTGACAAAGGACTGGTAACCAGGATACAAAAAGAACATCTACAACGCGATAAAAATAATTGCAACTCACTTGAAAATGAAAATGTGTCAGACGATGTATCAGATAATAATCGCATGTTGATTGTGGCATCGTTTGTTTATTACCAGTCATCCTTGCTAGAATGGATGTTGTTCATCAGAGCAACCGAGCACCCAGAGTACTGCCTGGCACATTAGAAGGATTCAATAAGTACTATTAAATAAATGAAGTTATTGAGTTTAGTTCCAGACCTGTTAAATCAGTAGAAGGATGCCAAGCTGGTAATGTACAGCAAGAATCTAAAGATCTGTGTCTGCGGTAAATAAAAAGAAGTGGAACTAGAGGTAAGATTTTGGGCAGCATCAGAAACAAGGTATTTAGTGGTTTGAGAGTGAATGAGCTCCTCCAAGGGAATAATATATGAAGCAAAGGGCAGGTGACTGAGGATGAAACCTATCTGGTTGATTTCTTTATCATTTCCCCTTGATCCTTTATCTTATTCTGTTTGCATCTTTTTATCTCATTCTTCCTTGTAGTGGAAACAGGGTGCCAGCTTAACTAGCATTAAATGAACTACAGCCTTAAGCATGTGAAGTGATGATAGGCTCCAGGACAAGCTTGCTGTTTCAAATCCTGGCAGCTTAGACTTGGCTTCTAGCATCTCTCCTTTTGTGCATGGCTGGGAAAGATAGGCAGCAAACACAGGAACAGATTCTTAGATAGTACTGTTCCAATACCACAAAAACACCAGGAACTCGCAGGGCCTCTTTCTTTCACAGCCAAGAGATGCATTATTCTATTTAAGATGTTCATCCTGTAAGTATTTATTAAATGCGTATTATACATCAGACATTAGGCTTAGTAATAAAGGTCGCTGCCCTGATGGAGCTCATGTTCTGGTGGGCCAAGAGACCATAAATACGCAAACGAAAAAGTAATCGATTACCAATTTAAGATCCCATTAAGGGGTGTAGGGGGAGCAGAGCAACAAAGAAAATAGAAGAGGGGATGATCAAGTAGGCACCCGCTATGACATTTCATCTGAAAACCTAAAAGATGAGATAGAATCAGCTTTGTGAAGGGATATGGAAAAAGTTTCGGGTAGAAGCAGCAGCATATGAAAGGCTTGAGGTAGAAATCACTTAGGGTATCTGTGGACCTGAAAGCAGCCCAGTAAGACGGGAGCAGAGTGGAATACAGGAGAAGTTACATTTGTGACGGAGGCAGGGACCCATATCCTTCAAAGATCCATGGCTGTGCCTAGAAGCACTGTCAGAGGATAGTCATTGGGAAACCACAGATGGGTTTAATCACAGAAGTGGCATGGTCCCAGGCAGTGGCCTTAACATCCCAACACTAGACTTCCAAGTGGATGGTCCCTACATTCTTTGCTGGCTCGTTGATATTTGTTTTGTTTTTTTCTAAGCATTCTGAGCCTGTTGAGGGCTTTCCTCTTACTTGTATGCCAAATCAGTCTCTATATTACAAGTTAGAGAGCTCATCAACTAAATCCTTAAAGGAGGAAACTGAAAGGGATTTGAACCATGTAGTCATGACAAAATAAGAAAAAATAGGTCAGCATTTAGTACACGTTTTCTCTTACTTTAACAAGTCATTTTAAAGAAAAAAATTTAATAACCTGTTGTTTATGTCCTCTGATGAGTGAAAGGCAACCAACTTTATAAAGGGGTGAAAAGGAGCATAAGACATTACATTGGTTTTGACATATTCCTATCAGAGAAGGTTGTTAAATACTAGAATGAGTTCCCTAGAGCTTCTTCCTGAGGCCATTAGAAATTACATACTCATTTGTCTGGAATAATTGTGGGGTTGCCATGTCTAAAGTAAAAAAATGGAGTGGGTTTTCTTTAAAGTTTCCCCTGAGATGAATCGTCCAAGAGTCTCCAAGAGACTCTCATAGCTAACAGGTTGTACAGTAAAGAGAGATCAGAACCTGTAAAATTAGTGGGTGCTTCGTAGATATTAACTGACTTCTTGGTTGAGAGTAGATAGATAATATCGTTAGGGAGGATAATACCTGAATAATGGGTGAATCTGGTTTTTACCAATAACCATTCATACGTGCGGCACATCCCACATAATAGTGTGAAATGTTCTTAGCCACCATGAGTCAGTCAAACTGAATTTAACGTGCTGTGAAGAACACATTACACATGAAAGGTGGGGGCACCAGGGTCAGACAAGTCAGAGTTACCAGGAAGCAGCCAGTGGAAGAAGAGAGGGCCAGCCACGATGCGGAGGCAATTGAGTGCTGGGGGTAAGCCTGGCCAAGCAGCACGGTAAAAGAAATGAGAAAGGCAGCGGAAGTCGAAGATGGAGCCCAAGTAGCCCCCTGGGAAGGAACGTGCCCACTGGCACAGGCACTACATTGCCAGCCAAGCACAGGATGGCTCAGTGGAAAACATCTAAATCAGGTCAGTCAGTTCAACCCACTGGCAGCAAGGCAAGCCAGTCCATGCGGAGCCAAAGGCAAAATCAGACATCCAGAGGAGCATGAGATGGGCAACACCCACAGCGTGGGTTTAACGGAAGCCCACCAACTGGCAAAGGCGACGCATTTGAGCAGAACAGGAGATTGGTGTGCAAAAGCCAAGAGACGTGATTTGAGCTGTGCCAAGTGAGCAGAATGGTCTCTAAGGGACTATCAGCTTCCTACCAATCAGGAGGCCTATGGCATTGTGAGGGCTGTGTACACACTGCCAAGTGTGGTGGAGCAGGGACCATGGCGGTAGGCACGGAGGATGCACAGAGGAAACATCTAAGTTACTACAGTGGAAGCCTAGAGGCCCCATGCATCCCGCTGCCCAAGAGCCAAGCACAGCCTGAGAGACTGGACGAGCGCTGGAAGCAGTAAAGAAGTCGTGGTTCCAGCTCTACCTTTGCCAAGTGATATTGGAGAGAAACTCTAACTTGTCTGGGGAACCCAATTCCTTCCTGTCATCTAGGAACTTCATATTTCCCTCCCTACACTGAATCCCAGCCCCGAGCTGAGACTGGGATGACCCACACGCTCACAGTCTTCCCTGAGGCCATCACTCCTCTCTGAGATTCCCACATGCCCAGTCATCTAGGGAAATGCTGGTTTTGTCTTTCTCCCTAATGCATGGTCCTCCTTCTGCTTTTCAGTCTATGCTCTTGCATGCTTTCCCTACTCTGTATCATCTAGAATTGGGACACCTTTTCTCAGAACCCATATCACCTCCATAAGCACATCAAGCTCTAGGTTGGGTTATTCCAGTTTGGCCTACTTCTTGAAATAAATTCATCGTGCTGCAGGGTCAAGATACAGTGTTTTAAAATTCTCCATTCCAACATCTACCAGGAAGCCTAAGACTAACACACAACATAAGCAAAGTCACAGTCTGAAAAATAAAATTATTTCTTATTACCTGGGTATATTAAAAGTTCTTTTGCCCGTTTAAGACTACATACTATCAAGGCAAAGGGTTCCTCTTCCTTTATTATTTTTTAAATTAATTTTTCATTGGAGTATAGTTGATTTACGATGTTGTGTTAGTTTCTGCTGTACAGCAAAGTAAGTCAGTTATACATATACATACATCCACTCTTTTTTAGATTCTATCCCCATATAGGTCATTACAGAATACTGAATAGAGTTCTTTGTGCTATGCAGTAGGTTCTTATTAGTTATCTATTTTACATACAGTAGTGTGTACATGTCAGTCCCATTCTCCCAATTTACCCCTCGCCCCCTTGGTAACCATAAGTTTGTTTTCTACATCTGTGACTCTATTTCTGTTTTGTAAATAGATTCATTTGTACCATTGTTTTAGATTCCACATACGAGCCATATCATATGATATTTGTCTTTCTCTGTCTGACTTCCTTCACTCAGTATGACAACCTCTAGGTCCATCCATGTTGCTGCAAATGGCATTATTTGTTATGGCTGAGTAACATTCCATTGTATATGTGTACCACATCTTCCTTATCCATTCCTCCATCGATGGACAGTTAGGTTGCTTCCATGTCCTGGTTATTGTAAATAGTGCTGCAATGAACACTGGGGTGCATGTATCCTTTCGAATTATGGTTTGCCCTGGATATATGCCCAGGAGTGGGACTGCTGGGTCATATGCTAGCTCTATTTTTAGTTCTTTAAGGAACCTCCATACTGTTCTCCATAGTGGCTGTATGTGAAAAATGCTCATGATCATCTGAGTCTCTCCAGTAGCTTCCATGGCAAAGATGAAACTCCTCTTGATAAATGTTACATGTGATCACCAAAGGAAAGAACTTTCCAGAGCAGTAACGAACTCACTTCTATAAGCACTAGGGGAAACATCTCCTATTATTCTCCCAAAGCAATCTCTCCTCCTCTCCTCCCTGTCCTTCCCTTTTGCTTCACTTCTCTTAGCTTCTTTGTATGCAGCATCTGTACTAGGTTCCTTCTGCTGCATCCTTCAATATTGCCAGAGTCTAAGAGCTAGAGGCTGTATAGGTCTTTGGCAGAACAATTCTCTGAGGAAACTAGGGAAGTTCTAGAATGGAAATGAAAGAGAAAGTGGCCAAGTTTACAAAGGGATTCCCATGTGGGAACACTGTTTACGAAACCTTAACATTCAAATGACCCAAGCCAATGGGGGCTGTCTTAATGTCATACAAAATGACTGGACCCGTATATCAGGATTCCCTTCATATGGCATGACTAGACAAATAAGCCACCATGAATCAGATGAACTACAATTTAGATATTACCTGATATGGCCACAGTTATATGGATAAACTTCAGAGGTCAAGAACAGTAAGAGAAGGACCACCATGAGTGCAGAAATGAATTCCCGAGGAGTTGAGAAGATTATAATCTAGGGCACTGAAGATTTTTCTTTATTTGTACTCTTTTCTCTTATCCTCTACACTACCTATCTCTTGTGAGCTGACAAAGCCATTACTTAAGAGATAGGGCTTCAGGATTGCATTCTGAAGCTCCCTCTGAAATCTCTGAGAGTTGAGGTAACGTGAATTACTGTCAGGTTTGCTTCATAATAGTACTAACAATAAACGTCCAACTACGGGCAGGATACTGGGTTTCTAAAAGAATTCTTTCAAGAGTCATGTTAATATTTTATGTTACTAAGAGCACAGATACAAAGATTCTATCATTATCCACCCCATCCTTCTGATGTCCCCAAATCTTGTCACAATAGCCCTCTCTTATTGTAAGATCTGGCAGGGCCCAACTTGTGCCCCAACTTTATTCCACATACCAAATTCACCTCAGACCTATGCTAGAAAGTCTACCCAGAACGACAGAAACCATAAGGAGGTCAGTTACTTGACTATGGGCTCCGTCCAGCACAAGCTTTGAGGTGGGGGGGGTGGGTTACCAGAAAATCCCAGGGCTTGCCTTCCCTTCTGCATTGATTTTCAAGAATCAATTGCAGGGTTTAGCATTGGCTGTAGAAAATATTGAGGAAGAGATAAAGATGGCCAATGTGGGTGACGGAAAATGGGTGAAGAACTCAGGAAGTGAGAAGTCACAGGAAATATCCTGTACGCCTATTGTGACAAAGTAAAATGCGTACATTTATGTACATACATTTTGTCTTTAATACAGCACCATCCTTTAAATTCTTCTATGACTTCCATCCCCCTAAAAATTAGGTCAGCACCCTGATCAGGCATCTGGGCTCTGCATCTAGCTTTCTTCCCAGAGTTAACACTGTTCTCACACCTCCTTTTTGCCTGGCCCTCTACATACATGTACAATGGCCATATGGACCTTTATCCAGTTCCTCAGAAATACCACACTTTTATTCCCTCTGGGCATTTCCCTCTGAAATCTTCTCCATTAGTTGACTAACTCCTATTCACGCTTCCAGGTTCCACTTAGAGTTCATTTCCCTGATGTTGCCTTTGTTTTTCTATCTACCCTCTACTCCCATAGTGCCTCTCCATCACAGTACTGATAGCAGGTGCCAGGCTAATGCCTGTCCCCTCTGGAGTATAAAGCAGAGATGACGTCTGTCCTATGTACCTCTGCATCAGCTCGTTATTTTGTAACGTTCTCATTAGAGAACAGAAGCGGTCATTCCCTGCGTGCCTCAAATGCCTCAAAAAATACCCATTGACTGTGATCAGATAAAATAATCTAGGTTAGAAAAACAGCAGTCAAGCCACCGTGTCTGTTGGGGCAGAGGCAAGTCTGTGTTTGTGGAGTGCGATGTATAGGAACCTTACATCAGGGCAGGGGCTGGCTACGGCTTGGACTTAGGAAACAAAAGAAAGAAACTACAAAGTACTGAGAAACCAGTACAGGGGTAATCAGATTATTATTTAATCTTATCTTCAATAGAGAACAAAAAGTATTTTGCTGAAGATACCCTTGTGACTGAATTCTGCCTCTCATTTCTGAATGTTCACTGTGATTTAAAAATAACTAATTAATGAATTAGAGTGAGGCAAGAAAAAAGAAGATGCTCCATTCCAACTGATTTCCTAAAACAGCTTATTATCTAACACGCTGTTTTTCACATAACAGGTACTCAGTAAATATTGGTCGATTGAATCAATGCTGAAACATATGCCGTATACAATTAAAGTTATCAATAAAGTTAATATATATTAGATCTACTATTTGTTCTAGCTTAATGATACTGTCACCTTATCAGAATGAATACAGAATGTTCTGATAACGCTATTCTTCTTTAACGGTTTTCTTCTTAAGGTCTGTATTACGTTCCAAATCAAAACCAACTGTAGCCAAGCATGGTATACAGAAACCTATGCCTTTTGGCTCAGTGTCACTACAAAATTCCAAAATTAATTTGATATATTAGGAGCTGGTAAGTGAAATCAATATAATTCCGAGTGCTGTTATGTCTCTGGAAAGGAGAAATGTCAAAGTGGTGGCAGTGTTACAGTAGGCATTAGCTGTAGACGGTCTCAGAGTCCCTGCAGTAAAGCAGTACAGGACATCTAAACGATACAGCGTCACATAAGGGAACATATGCACACATGTAAACACACACACACACACACACACACACACACACACTTGACTAGGAAGGAACACAGGTGATTCTGACTGCCTCTCGGAGGGTCTCTCTGCCTCAACTTTGTCATCTGCAGATTGAGATCTATACAAATGTTGGTTGGTTGATTTCCAGGGAGTGTCTCTTGTTTGTGGGACCCATTGCTACAGGGTCACAACCCTACTCAGAGACCCATCTGGGGCATTTCACCATGGGACACACTATTCCATGACACGTCCAATCCCCAGGGATATACCAGTCGTCATCCGGACACTGTATCCACAGAGACTCACTTTGCTTTCTAGGACCTACCTCAAGCATCTTACTTGAGGATACCAACCAGCTGCAGGCCCCACGTCCCCAGTGTCAGAGTCAGGTATACCAGGGTGAAATCCCTCTCCCACCGCTACGGCCAGTCTCTTCATTGTATATTCCCTGCATACAATGGTACTCCCACTGAAGCAGATTTACGGGCCTGGAAAGCTGGCTTGAGAATATCACCATGCTTGTGATCTCTATTGTAACAAGCACTGCTGTTCCATGACCTCGGATGTTTCACCCTGCAGGACCCTGGTCCCACTGGTAACAACCAGCATCACTCATACAAGACCATGACGGCATGAAATAACGTGCATACATTTGAGCTGGCGGGCAACTGCTACCTTCTGCTTCCAGTCTCCAAGGGAGACTGCAAGCAAATCCGCTTCTCTGTCCCCCACACAACCCAAAACAGATTTCCTGCAGCTTCTTCTTAAGGGAGTGAAAGCTGCTTAAAGCAGCATGTAAATTCATGGCAAGAAGCAATAAAGGTGAGTTTTATACATTCCCATTATTGCTTCTACGTCTTTGCAATAATGTTTATTGACATGTCTGAACGGAGCACAAGCTGCAGTTCAGTTCAACTGCCTGTGAAAATGGGATATTTGTCAAGAAACAAACCTCGCAGTTTTTAGTGGCTCTGACAGTGGGTATTAGAAAAGATATTGATGGGAAAAGAGAGAGAGGAGACAGGCCTGGGGGAGAGCATTAAGGAGTATACTCAGCACAGATGCCTAGAGTGGAGGAAGAGGGGTGGGCCGAGGAGGTCAAATTGAACACTAAACACATTGAGTGACTACCGGCTGCTTCGGAGCATATGCCCATGTGTAGGGAACGTCGACAAAAGGTCCCTTTGTCCCCAGAGCAAGGCCTCTACAGTGATGCTTTCATTCGCGATTTGAGGCCCACTTTGCTTCCCCCACTCTCCCACAGTCCATCTCTGATGATAATCCGGTTCTGAGAGTGTGTGTATGACTCTGTTCTTCAGAGTTCTCATGAACTAAAAAGCGAGCACAGCGACTACTTAGCATATAACCCACGTTTAGTCCTTGAATCAGTTACTCAGTGATTCCCAGGGAATACACTCCCTGTGGGTGTGAGGCACTAAGTTATGTGCCAGGGCTGTGCACAGACCTTTCACTGAAGAAATCTGCAGTCTGGTAGCACAGCACTGTTGCACTCATGAATCATAGAGAGCAGCTCACACAGACCAAGGCACAAAAGTCATCTATGGTGTTATTTTTATTTTCCCCTCACCAAAGACCAAATGATTAGTTGAATGTCAGGGACAAGAGAGGCATTTAATAGATACTAATTCACATCCCAAATATGAATGGATTTCAAATGTTCAAGGCAATAAAATAAAAGCTACTAACAGCTCTTTCCTTCTCCTTGTTCAAATCAGTACTCGGGAATCTCAGCCATTCACGCCACCATGGCATGGCCGTCTCTACAGTCAAACTGACAGATTCCCAACACACCTTTCCAGCCTATACTGCCTGGCACTCGTGAACCAACCAGCCCCCTTCCTCCTCAAGCTCCTCAACAGGTGAGATGGCTTTGACGTCCAGATTTACTTCAGGGGAAAGTTTTACTTTCAGGATAGACAATATAAGAAAGAAGAAAGAGAATAACACTAATTCATGGCAATTAGGTCATGACCATGGAATACATTATGCTTATGATGCCATAGTATAGGATTAAGATTGTTTTGTTTTGGAAAAGTCATCACAACCTATCAAAGTCAGAGAGACTAGTTGTATCCCTGGGAATCAAAGTTTTGAGGACCTCAACTACAAGTCGGCATTTGTTTCCGGCAACCCTGAGTTAACAAAATTCCAAAGTTACAATTTCACTTAAATCCTTCTATAATGTACTTTTCCACCTAAATTTTAATCTTCTCCCTTTCTCCTGCCTCTCTAAGCCCACAGCTTAGCATTTCATTTCAGACTTGCCAAAGCCCTGGATTCTTTGCTATCTTTTCCTTCCCAGAGCTCTTTGTAAGTAAATCAAGCCCATCTCCACGATACCATACATTACATTTGGGAGGTGGGCTCTCAGAGTGTAAGAGGGGTGTTAGTTTAACAGAGTTGCTCACATTACGTAGGTATCAAGGCACTTATAAAGCCTACTGTTTGCTGATGACATCCAAGATCTAGTTTCACCTATTTTTCATGGTCTGCAAGAATGTTACAGTGCTGATAAAGTTCTAAACTTGTTTTGATTACTGCAATAGCACAGAGACTGTTCCCCTTTGGTTAGTACCCATCCCCTCCTTATAATGGGCACTATAACCTCTCCCTGTTTTTATGCAATTCACATTCAATTTTGAGTTTGGTTTAGCAAATAGAAATGGCCTTATTAATGTATCGATGTCTTAACTAATGCTTACCTTGGAAGGCATACATATTGGGTGAATATGTATGTGTATGTGTGTTGGTGGGAGTGTGCAAGAGTGTGTGTGTGTGTGTGTGTGTGTGAGAGAGAGAGAGAGAGAGAGAGAGAAATGGAAAGGAGGGAAGGAAAAGAAAGGGAGGGGATGGAGGAGAGGATGAGAGTGAGCATTGTTGATCAGAACTTACCTGGCTCAGAAAAGAGTAATTTACTGATAAATCATTATCCATTTAGAGGCAACCAGTGTCAGCAAAAGCTGCCTTAAATTACTCTATGTGCCGATGCTTTCAGATTTCTTATGCAAGGCAGTAGAAGGCAACTCGACTCGGCCACGTCACAGAGTCTCCCATAAACAGTCATAAATTTCCATAGATTTCATTTCACATCTCAGCAATTCTGGCCCTAACGTGATGAGCAGAAAAGGGTGAGGGTTCAGGGCCAGGTCGATGAGGAACAGTAAAACAGCATAACGCCTGCACTGGCCAGGCAGGAATACCTCTCAGTCAGAACACGAAAATTCAGACCACAGAGATTCATAGAGGTGAGATTCAACAGCGATAAGTACACTGGACTAGGAATCAGAAGTTATGGTCCTACCAGTTACCGACAGAGCTTCCTTGGGCAAGTCACCTGAGGAGATAATGGCTACCTAGAAAGTTGCTGAAAAAATGAAAATGAGATTTTATGCATGAATGAGCATTGCGAGGGGTAAAGAATGTTACCTAATTACAAGTCTATAAGTTGACCACGTACCTGTCATGTGCCAGCTACCATATACATGCCCAGCTCTCAAAGTGCTGATGATGTAACAGGCGTGGGAGAGAACTGTAAACACCCTTTTAGGAAACATTTTAGTCACTGCCAGAGGAGAACCAAGCGCAAAGGGCTCTAGAAACATAGAGAAGAATACGGTTTGTGATGGAAGGGAATATTATTACGTGGCTCTCTGACACATCATTAAGATGTCAATTTCCCTTAGGAATTTGTTAAATCACTTGCACCTCAACACTGAAAAACTTGCTTGCCTTTTGGCTCCCTTAGCCAATATAATGCAGGACCAGCAATTAATAATAAAAATAAACACTGTAGTAATTTTAATGTCTGGGGCCATTATATATTTTAACATGCTGGTAGTCTAGTAACTTGGTGTGAGCATCTAATTATAATTTGACACTGACAATGAACTCTCCTTTAGGGAATTGCTTTTAAAATATTGACTAAAAGTGCTTGTTCCTTGGTTAAGCAAGCAGATCAAAGGGACATGGGAGGGCATTAACTTACTCACCTGATTTTTATACATGTATTGCTATACTATGTATAACTATGATGTATATCCATATTATAATATTAAAATGATATAATATTATTATGTAAATATTGCTTAAGTTTAGAAAGGACCTTAATTATGTCTATCATTTTTCATTTTATGACCTTATTGATTCCTCAAGAAGCAACAAGTGTTATTCTTTCCATTTTACAGGTTAGGGAAGGAAGTTTGGGAGCACTCAATGTGGAAACAGGCCCAGAGTCCGAGTCCCAGGACTCATGGTGCCTAATTCATTGCCAGCAATGTCTGTGGCTGGTATGTGCCATTAGCACTGCTCCTACAGGACAGATGTACTTGTTGAGCTCCAGAACAGTATCTTAAATGCCTTACATACTCAATAAACACTGAGTGAATAAAGTTCAGAGATTTGATTCTTGCAGTAAGCTGACTCAAAGAAGAAGCCACTACTTTATAGAGCTGTCATTAGAAAAGTCTGAGGAAATCTCAATGTACAGTTTGGAGAAAAGAAAAAACTAAATTAAATGTATCTAAAGCATGCTTAATTCTCTAATATGTATATAAAATTAAAAGTTAAACATAGGTATAAAATACTCTGTATCTGGAATTTTTTGCTGGGGGTGGGGTGAAGAGCTATCTTTATAATATTAGCAAAATACCCATCTGTAAGGTGAAAAATTCAGAAAATATTATTAATATTTTACCTATGCAATGCCAAACTATACGCATATTTGTTACTATTCACGTGACTGACGATACACTTGAATTTTCATCTGAATATTTTAAATTATATATTTGAATCCAAGCCTAGTGTATCCAGCCTTTAGTGTACACATACATGGAAAATATAGCTAGCAATTCCTATCCTTGTGCTTGTTGGTTTAACATATGGTTAGATAAAAACTGCATATATATTGGGGAAGGACGGGAAGAAAGAGCCCCTGATGAAATGTCAAGAAGATGCAGGCCCTCTTGGAATATAAAAAGCACATCACGTGCTGTGTATCTGTAGACACTATGTCATGCTGGCTGGCTACTCTACATCTTAAGGCTTGCCTGTAAACATCTATTTTTTGTTATTATTTGGAACTTAAACGGAATCTTCCTTTAGAGAGCCATAAAGGACTTTTAAAGTATTGACTAAAACTTAAACTTTTTATGAGGTGTTTATCATCTTAAGAGCAAACCTGTCTCAGCTATACCATGGTTGACTCTTGGTAGCCTTCATGATGTATTTTAAATATACAGCATTTAACATCACTTAAGATCTGGTCCCATCCTTCCTCTTCAGCTTTAACTTTTGCCACTCACCAATAAGCTTCACGATCCCTACAGCCTCCACTCAGACCTACACTGCCTGAACACTCATTGCAGTAGATAAACCCACATGGCTAACAGGAATGGCCTTGCAGGTTTGCTGACTATTCAATTTTACTTAGTACCAAATTAACGACAAAAGAAAAAGTGATCTAAAAATAATTGGCTATTTTTTTTCTGTCTTAGAGTACATATAGTTGGAATTCAAAAGCATTGAGTTGAATGTGTTGGTTGAAAGAAATGATTTGGGGGGCAATTATAAAAGGGTCCCCCTCCCCAACCCTAAAAAAGACATAACTATTTTTGCAGGGCTGTATAAACATTTTAAATTAAACAACAAACTATGCTGAAGGAGGCATGAGAAATGCTGAAAAAGGTTGAAAGAGGTAGGATCTACTACACTCTTTTTTTTTTTTTTTTGATGATAACTACAACTCATCAGTCACTGACAAAGATGCGTAGTTGCTCCTGGAAATACCACCTGGTGCTTAAGAAAAACGTCAGGCACTTCATTCTACTCCATCTTCTGGTTTACAGTGTTTGGATTTGTAACCACAGCTTCACCCTTTGCCAAAGGCTCCATACTGCATGCTGTCATTCCCACCGCCAGACTGCAAAGTCTGCCAGGATTTATGGCGGCCACGCTGATCTCTCATCGCTAAGACCAGATGGTTGGGCTGAGGGGCAGCAGATTGCCTGAGGGCAGAGACTAAGCTGTAGTGCGGGGAGAGAAGACGGTGGCCACAGGGACACACTTGATTCTCTAATGAGCCTAGAAAAGACTTCTATGAACTTTTCCTTTCCTTAAAGGCTTTAATCAAGAAAGCTGGGCTTCCCTGGTGGCGCAGTGGTTGAGAGTCCGCCTGCCGATGCAGGGGACGTGGGTTCGTGCCCCGGTCCGGGAAGATCCCACATGCCGCGGAGCGGCTGGGCCATGGCCGCTGAGCCTGCGCGTCCAGAGCCTGTGCTCTGCAACGGGAGAGGCCACAACAGTAAGAGCCCCACATACCCAAAAAAAAAAAAAAAAAAAAAAAGCTAAGATTCATGGTAAGCTTCAGGAAGTTTGACAAACTCCTAAAATTGAATACAAAATGGTTAGGCACATTTATGTATCTTTTTTTCCCCCTCAGGAGATCTTCAGAGAGTCTTGACCTCTTCCCCCTACCTTAAAGTATGCCCTGTCTATCGATATCACTATATGATACTGAGAAGTCTTTTGAAACATCTGAATTGTTTCAGTGATTTACACTTAAAGAATCACATACTTAGAATAGACCTAAGGAACCCGTGGTCTTAATTCAAGAACAAGCAGCAGTAAAATCTGAATCGTAATAAGAAATTCTTAAAAGGTTGATATAAATTATAATAAGAAAACTCACTGGCTATATCCACACTGGATGCTATGGGTGGAGTCATCTTTGTACAACAGAAGGTAATGAGGGGGGTCTTCATAGCAGTGGAGAGAAAAGAAGAAAGCTACCAACATCTACTCCCTCTCACTTAACCTTCTGTCACGGAACAGGAAGTCTACGAGGGAAAGAGTAAGGAAATAAAATGGGAATTCCAAACAGAAGGTGGGAGTCAAGCCAGTTACTGCCCTACCCTATCATTCTTCCACATAACCTCCTCTAGGTGGCTCTCCCTGATGCTTGGTGTGCAACACACAACCACAACTGCAATCTCTCCATATGCCTTCAGGTAAGACTTGGCTCTAGATTCAGGCAACACAGTCCATCACACTTATGCTGGGGTTTGCGGGAGGTAAGGAAGGAGGGGATAAAAAGATGGGCAATTTATGTTAGTAGCTGGGGATTTTAAGGTTTATTCCAGTCCATTGAATTGCTCTACATTTTTTATTTCAACATTTATAGAATGTGTATCCTTGAATTTCCAAAAGCCAGTCCATATTTTTTCGCACAAGACATGTGAAGCCCAGAGAAGGGAAGTTAAGTGACTTGCCCAAGGCTACCCAACTCGTTGGTGGCAGGACCCAGAACCCAGGAGTAAGAGACTTAGGTCTCCCAAGTCTTAATCTTTCCACAATATCAAGTTGCTACAAATATTTTAATGTACATCCCGGCATACAATAAAATAAATATCAGTGGTAACGATAACACTAATATTGTCAAGCCTTTTGAAACATTCTAAACTGTGTCAGCTAATTGTACAAATCTCTCTGGTTCTGCATCTTCCCATAGGAGTTTAGAGGTTTTAACATAGCCAGGAATAGAATAAATCCAGGATAATAAAGATGTGGCAGAAGAACAAACACTGTGCTTAGGGGGGTTAGGAAACAAGACTGAATACAGTAAAGGGTACACTGAAGACAATGTGTAATTGGTAAATCAGGATGACAAGGCTGGCGTTTCTCCCCATCTGTGTCTGCTGGCATGGCTCCCCACACGGCCTCTCAGAATTGTCTGAGAAGGTCTACGGCGTGCTTGAAAAAGCTCCATTACTCTTTGTACCTGTAGATGTAAAACCCACCACATGGCGCATCCCAGGGGTGAGAATTCTATCACCAGCACTAGCAACTGGAAAGAAGGGAGGCTTTGTTTAGTCATTCCAACAACATTCTCAGCCATTCCACTGTTTTAAACAAGGACTGGTCCCACTCGCTAGCAGTGTTTGGAAATTCGTGGGGTTATTTTTGATTAGCACAGTAACTGAAGGCTTCTGCTGATATTTAGAACTAGGAATGCCAGACGCCCTGCAGTGCTGGGGGCCGACCTGGCCAACCATAAATGCCAAAAGCAGCCCCGCCTTGAGAATCATTGAGAGTACTCTCAGCTCCTGTGCGCTCCAGCAGCTCAAACAAGGGACAACTGAGAAGCCTGTGCCAAAGCCGTTGGTACGGGAGTGTTCCTGGGGGGCCTGCCTTCCACCTGCGTGAAGATTAAGTAAACTTCTGGGGAGATGCAAAGTGCAAACTGTAGGTACAGAGTTCTTTTTGGTGCACCTGAGGGTAAAGGAAGTCTAGATGTCAATCTCAAATAGTCAAGAATCACTGAAAGCGTAAAGGTCTCGCTATTATTAATCTGGGAATTCTAATGAGTAAAAATCTTTGAAGAAAGGGTATCATCTCTAAAGCAAAGTCAGAGTATAATCAGGATACATGAGATAGATAGATAGAAAAAAAAAAAAGACTCCTGGTTAAACTCTCAAGTGAGGGGAAAGAGATATGAAATAAGGGTGTAACAAATCATAAAGAGAAGAAAAAATATATATATATATAGTTGACCTTTGAGCAATGCAGGGGTTAGGGGCACTGACCCTCCACCCAGTCCAAAATCTGCATATAACTTTCAAGTCAGCCCTCCCTTTCCGTGATGTTCAAGGGTTCTATAAGCAGTGCATGTGTGTGTGTATACACACAGGCTATGAATATTTATATAAATATATATGATATATGATGCAGGACACCTCCCAGTTACCATGGGTCAGCTATGTGAAAATGAAAGCGCTTCAGAGCAAAGAACCCAAAGCAGCACCACTTTCACCCGGGACGTATTCATGAAATACGACCCCCCTTCTCAATCCCCACTGCTATGCTGGGAGTATGCAGTGCCTCCCCAACCTCCATAACCTTTAGCTAGTCCCTCTTGGATCCGTGAGGACCACTTTCTGTTCCCAAATCTGTCTACCAGACTTCACCTTTCATTGTTACCAAGTTCAAGGTTCAGGGGGACATTTACTAGGAAATCACAGAAGTTCAGTTCAGAAGACATTTTACTAGGAAATCACTCTTCCTTGGACTGCTTTGTAGGATATAGAATAACATAAATCATTCAACCATCAAGTATTGATTGAAGGTCTGCTGCTTGTCAGGTCCTGTGCAATAGGCAGTAGGGGACGTAAAAATGAGTAAAGATGGGAGATAACCTGACCTCAAATAATTCAGATTCTAATAGAGAAATGATGAGTAAGATTTTTAGGAACAGCCTAAAAAGTCTTGGGCTGGACATTGAAAAATCCAATGAACTAGATTTAGAACAATGGAAAAGCAGAAGAAAATATTCCATGCAGAAGAAACACTGAATTAAGGGCATACCATGCATATACCCTTATCCTCATCATCCGTCCTCTGTGGCTCCATTCATGCTGCCTTTATTTCCGAAACTTTTACATTTCTGAGCATCCAGTTCATGCTAGGCTATACCACACAGCTCGGAACTTAGTTATATGCTGTCTTAATCATTCTGTAGTTTTATTATGTAATTACCTCTTGTCTGCTGAAACACATAGTAATCACCTTGAGTGTAGAAACTGCACTGTCTCTATTTTCGTAGCCTGCTTGGAGTCACACATAGAACTGGGCATGCAGCTGGTCAGACATGTATTGCCTGATGGCTTGTTGCCTTGAATAGAAGAAATACGAGAATTCGGGATGAAGACAGAGATGGATAAGCTGTCCAGGAAGACTGCAGTGCGGTGGATATTTGAAAGTCATCGTAGCCACCATCATGCATCAGTATCCCACATAGCACCTTGTACAAAGGAGGCATTAAATTAATACTTATTGAAGTTAATTGACAGGAGAGTTGGTGTTTCTATAGAGCTTCCATGATCTTGGTATTTCCATGAATTCCAAGAAGGTAGGTTGCTTCTAGGAAATACGTCATTTGTACGGGAGAGATCTGTAATTTTCTGCTCAAAGTTTGGTTCTCTAATAATGGAGGTCATGGGACCTCCATTATCTTGCCCTAAATTGACTCCTTTAATGCCGTGACAAAGGATTAATCAGGGGTGCCCTTTCTAGAACCACCATAGATTGGTAAGAGAGAGTGCATCTTGCCTTTTAGAGTTTTAAAGTAGCTGACACTGTCTGCCTGCCCTCTCTGGTCCCATCTCCAGTGGAGGCCAGGATATGGCTCTCTTCATCCCTGAGCCACGTATGTTTGGTTACTGCTCTTTATGATTTGCTACACCTTCATTTCCTATCTCTTTACTCCCCCTCCAGTTAAAACCTGTTTAACAGGGAGTCTTATTTTTATTATCCACTGTAACCACAGTACCCAGGGCATTTGCAGGCACATAGTAGGAACTCAAAAAATATCTGTTGGAAAAGATGGCGGGCCTTTTTAAGCTTCTAGTTCTTATTTACTCCTGAATCAGCCTATGTGTTTTAGTAATGTGGATTCTTAATCTCCTCTTAGGCTCTTCTACACAGAAGCGCCAATTTTAGAATAATCAGTCTTGGATCTTTCAACATTCTGTGTTTCCAGTGCTGTTCACTGCCTGCACAGTTAAACCTACACATGCTCTCATTGATCCACTATCAATAAAGTGGGAGTTGCTTATAAATGGGGCTTATTCTCTTTTATATCTGTAATATCTAGGCAGAACTTGGAAAAGTGGGAAGAGGATCTTAATTAGCTGGTTCTGTTTTGTGAAGCGTGTGTCTCTATGGGGGAAGAGCATATTTCAGTTAAAGTTCAGGCTGTGCTCCCTGTCAATCAGTTCCAGTAGGATAGGGGTATCCTGGAGATGAGAGATAAAGAAGCCAATACACTTAGGAAAACTGCTATTCATGAAGATCTGAGTCCCTCCTCTTTCTAACCTCCTCTTTTTTCTGGCCAAGTCACTGCTGGCAATCAGTTCAGGAGAGAGGCCTAGAGCATGAGAGAGATAAAGCGGTGATTGTGTCATCAGCAATTCATCCCAAGGGACTGTGATGTGAGCACACATACATTTAAATATTTGAAAAGCATCCTTTAAAATGAGTATCAAAGTGACAGATAATCTAAGTCAGAGAAAAATGCCCCAGCGTTTCCCTATCTCCCTTTTCTCATTATGGACATAAATCCCAGATGAATCTCCAGACACCAGAGGGAGTAGGGAAAATACTAGTCATCACAAGCACAACAGCAAAAGGAACGTCTGCAGAAACCTACGTGCCTGGAAGAGCAGGGCCCCAGGTCCTGCCTGCTGCCCTGCTAGCGTAAGAGCAGAACACGAGAGCCTTCTGGGCTCTGAGGTGGAGCCGGGCCTGAGCCAGGAGGTGGCTGGGTTGGGTGGGGACGTGGTGAGAGGCTTGTTTACTTCGGATTTCTTCTCCTGATAGCCTGAACTTCAAGGGATTTGGAAGTTTCATTCGGATTAGCGTTCAAAAGCTAGGCTGTTTCTCACAACCTCATCCAGCCCACTTATGTATGTAAAACTACAAGGGGAATTTCAGGAAAATAAGCTCTCCAGGGAGACTCCCAGTCTTGCTGCCAGAAAACAGTGGAGAAGCCAGCCAACCAGCCAACAGAAATGCCAGCCCTAATGAATCTTTCCCTGGTTATGACCAGAATCTCAAAGCACTGAGGGCTGTGGAAGAGAGGCAAGGGCCAAAGGGACTCCGGGGGCATTTCTGCGTCCAGGCTCTAGAGGAGGAAAGGTGAATGGGCTTCGATCAGCTTCTTCATCAGACCTACAGAGTGCAGTGGTGTGAATTCGGAAATTCCAGAATCCTACCCTGCCACCTGAGCTGCCTGCCTGCCCTTCTGCTGGGTTTGTCTGGTGGCTAGAACCAGAGCAGCACGGCTCCAGGCAGTACCCAGACAGTCACCCAGCTGCGATGTTATTTCAAATGCAAGTTTGTGTGTTTCCTCCGAGAAGGGCTGGGAGAAGTACAGATGAAATGAACGCCATCACTTTGAGTAGAGCATCTGCATAAATCACTGTCCAGTACATTCATTCCTAGTGACAGATTAATTCCTTTCTCAGGTTTTGCTTAAGAGTGTACCACGGAATACTAATACTGTTCCCTAGAGAAAGAGAGAGAGGGAGGAGAGAGGCAGGGAGGGAAGGAGGGAGGGAGGGAGAGAGAGAGAGAGTGAGTTAGAGGGAGGAGAGAGAGGAAGAAATTCAGATGTCTCTCTCAGCAGAGTGAAAAACAGAATGACAGTGTGTTAAATGAGGAGGGGTTTCAAGTTTGCCCAGCAGAGGAAGCTCGTGCGGAAACTGCATCGTAGGGTATAGACTGCAGGGGAAATCCTAGCCACTCAGATCCTAGTCTCTGCGCTCTGAGCAGCTATATAGGATGTGGGATGACAACTGTTAGCTATTCTGGGAGTTCAGCATTAGCCCATCTCCGCCTCCCCCTGCAGGTAGGGGGATAGTATCGTCCATGGAGGGACAACGAAGCATCTGATTTGATTTCACTCAATTTTAAAGATGTAAAAGAAAACATTCCCCAGACGTATTCCCTTGGAAAACAGCTCTGAGCAACACGCCAAGTTCACAGAAATGTAAGACGGGGGAAGGAAGCCAGGAAGGATGGGGAGCTTCTACCTTCAGCGATTGGTCCCTCCCTGGGCGTGTTAATGAGCCTGCACCTGAAAAATGACTGTGATGGTATTTGCAGTTTATCAAGTCTTCCAGCAGAGGTGTCAGGCACAGAGAACTCACTTGTCACTCCAACATTTCCTGGCATTTGCTAACCACAGCGAGGAATGGAGGGCAAAAGGATTACAGAATTAAGCGGCACTGGTACAGCGGCTGGTGAGGGGCTGAGATTTAGCTGTCACTTTGAAGAAAACTCCATTTCATTCTGTGATCTGGAAGGAGCGAAAGTTAAAACAGGGGGGCTGGGCCAGGCCGGCCTTCAGCCAGGTCCACAGGGAAACCTCAGACGGACGCTTGGCTTGTCGAGGAGGAGTTGCCAGCTGCCAGTTTGCTCCATCAACTCATTTCCCCTCTGGGTGTGGAGGAAAGTTCAGCACAGGTAAGGTCCAGTGTCACAGCTAGCCTTGCTCAGGGCCCTTGACTCTTCCAGAATGTTCTCCAGGACCTTCACAAGTCCATGGCTGCACCTTTACCTGGAATGCTCTCCTAACCTCCTGTGCCCAACACGTATCTGCCCGTCCATGAAGACCATGTAACCCAGGGACTTCCCTGGTGGTCCAGTGGTTGAGGGTTCGCCTTCCACCGTGCGAGACGCAGGTTGGATCCCTGGTCAGGAGCTGGGATCCCACATGCCACGGGGCGGCTGGGCCTGCACAATACAACTAGAGAAACCTACTGCACTCAGTGAATCCCTTATCCTTCTCTGTCTATGTAATTGCTATTCACTGTGTTTTTATTCTCATGACAAGCACATTTTGATTTGAATTTTCATTAAACAGAAATTTTCCTCATGTTCAGCTTTTAGGAAGAAAACAGATAAATCACAGTAAAAGAAGCTGGTGTCAGGGATTTATTCAAAAGATTAATTTTCAGGTACGGCTTATATTGGTAGAGATTCAACTCTATCTTTTGACATTTTCTCCAAGAAAATCCAAAGTGAGAAATTTGATGTTCAAAACGAAACAAATCAACATCTTCAAGGCTTAAAAAAAAAAAAGAATCACTGGATCGTGTGTCATGTCATTAGGCAGGGAAGTAGACAAATTCTTTATTGAAAATATTTTTATCACAAGGGTTAAAATGAAAATGAAACTTTAATGTTCAGTTAATTAGCAATCCTAATTAACCAGGCCATCTGACTTTCAAAATCCTCTTTTACATTCATATACTCATTCATTCATCCAACATTCCTTGGCGCTATGAGCCAAGAATGGGGAGAACAACCATGTGGTTTCTCTTCTCAGGACACCCACAGGCTGGTGAGGGAGAAGTCATTACAATAAATAATGTCAAGACCTTGTATGTGACATAAGGCAACTTGCAGCAAAGTTCAGTGGTAGCATGAGAGACAGAAATATCGAAGAGAAGGGGACTTGAGTGAATTTTTCCAAAGTAGTACTTCCATTGGACCTTAAAAGATGAGAAAGAACTTCTCAATTGAATGACAGAGGGGAGAAGTAGCCATTCTAGCATAAGGGCTCAGATAAGCCGAGAATAGAATCAGGTAGCTGCAGGTGCCTTCAGGAAACTGAAAATTACTTTATATGGTTGGAGGGGTACAAGTGGGTAGAAGTTGGTACTGAAGCTGTAGGGATGATAAGAACCAGATCACAAAAAGCCTTGCACGTTGTGAAAGGGTTTTATAATTGTTACGCTAGGGCTCGGCAATCACATTCACCAAGGATTTCACTGTTAAGAAACATTTTCCTATTTCTACCATCACTTCTTCCTGTTGTTTTCCTGAATATTCCATCTTTCTCTAATCTCCCTCCACTGAATATCTGCATAATTTAGAGTGTGTAACACACAATGCATCCTTTAATCACAGATGGCTTTTATTGCTCTCTCACTGATTCAAGTATTCTCATCTTGTTTATACCACTAGGTTAATATGCTCCATCAGGACAGAGGTGAGGTATTCAACGCTCCCGGTACCTTTACAGTACCCTCTACAGAGTAGCCACTTCAGAAATTCCTACTGATTAATATTTAAAATGATAATAATTATTTTCCATTAATCCCCTCTAAATGCTGAGATAGATTTTCAGAAACAAAGCAAAACACTATATTCTGCTACAAGTTTTGAAGTATAGAGTCAACTCAAATTTTCCTACTCTTTCCCAGATTTATCATGGCAACTGTTTTGCCTCCTCTTCTGTCTTGCCTGAGTCAACCTTCAAAGCCACCATCTTCAGGTTCTCTTTCCCCCACTGACCACTGGACAAGGCTGAGCTCTTCTAAGCTGCCTTTTTGAAAAGGAAGATTTTAGATGACATATTGGCTACAGCACATTTATATCTGAAATGTCAAATAAACACTAGTTGCAATAATTTCAATATTGAAATATGTATTTTTATGAACTATAAAATTGTGTCTTTAAAAAATTATTCATATCAGTTCCTCAGTGGTGAGAAGCGACACCGAATACCACCTGTTTCATCCCCCAAGAAGACAGGTTGGTCTCAAACAAAGCTGGGTGCGGTGTCACCCCAAGCAGACCTGTGAGGATGGGTTGGTTACATGTGCCTGTCTCTGAAGGGGATCCCCACAAGTTGCTGCTGGGGATCATGTTGCTGTGACCCTACATCCTTTAAGAGCCCATTAACAGACTCGTCAACAGCAGAAACAGTCATAGAACATATATTCTCAGTCCTCTCCTCTTGATCTTGTTGGACCTAAAGAGAGTGTCATGTGGGTGTTAGAAATGGTGTCCTGATGCAATGAAAACCAGCTAGTTAATTACGGCATCAATACTGCTGTCTCCCAATTGCAAAACTAGGGGCTAAAGCATAGCCTCAGAAACTTGTCCATTTCAGTTAGCAACTATAGTCTCTGATACATTGTAACACCTACCTTGGCACACTTTGCAGTACAAAGAGGTTGCCAGAAAGATGAAAATTTTAAAAAGTCAAGTTTGCTGCTATGCAGCCCTCCTTAAGACTGTCTGTTTCAGTTCTCACCAGACTTTGTATTCATGGGTCATTCTTGGTACATCCTAATTCTGACTGTAGGTTATAAATGCTTCCCCCACTAGCCATTGTCTAAGGCAAAGTATACACCCTTCTCCTTCAAAATCATTTCATTGCCACTCTCTCAAAACATACCTCTCCGCTTTGAGGCATACATTCCCTACGAAAATGACTGCCCTCACTTTAGTAGTTCCATAGCATTTGGGTTAAAACAGGTAATTTTACTATCACTACTACAAGCCTTAATGAAACCTTACCTGTTTAGCACAGAGAAATATAAAGTGGGATCCTTTCCATGTGATAAAATTCATGACATGAAACTCTAAGATTTAGAGACCTTTGCTTGTCCAGAATTAAACACCAAATCTCTGAAGGGACTCTCCTCCTTTCATATCTGAATCAAGAAGTAATAAAGGTAGACATCCTTTCTGACTTCCTCAGGGGTGGCTGAAGATTGGTCACTGTTCTGTAACTAATGAAGACCCCAAGAGTGTAACATAAATTACACAAAATGGAATTACAAGTGAAACCTCTGTCATAAAAAGTCCTGGTCATCTTCTGAAATAGGTGTATTTTGAAGGTCTCTTCAATTTGTACCAGTGACTTACTACTCTCGAGCCCGTTAAGATATACTGGTTTTCTCAATAACATAGCGAGAGGCCTGGGTCCAGAGAGATCAATTTTAGCAAGATTATTTATGCTACTTCTGGATTCCAGTCCCCTTTCCCCACCCTCTCCTCCACCCTGAAAGCTGTCTTGTGGCAATGTGTCCCATCTTCCCTTGAGGAGAGATATATGAAGTAGTATCACACCCTTTTGTATTATAAATTGCCAACAATATCTCTAGAATACACCTAGAAGCCCCAGGTATTTCTTTTTCACTTGGTTAGTAAATATGTATCAAGCATTTACTATCTGCTAGGGAAAAAAAAAGGCAGAAATAAACATGACAGACAGAGTGGTCCCCACATTGATAGCACTTCAAATCTACTCATACTTTCCTAAAATTATAAGGCCAAATCTTCTTATCCCTGACTTAATCCAAAAGCAACTCTGAAAGGTAAAAATACACATTAACCTAGAAAAAGGCTGAAAGATTGAACCCATGGTTCTGAATGCCTGCATCAAGAAAATGACTACTTTCATACCAACTAGAGCATTTCCCTAAAACATTTCCAGGAAAATGACCAGGACTTTTTATGACAGAGGTTTCACTTGTAATTCCATTTTGTGTAATTTATGTTACACTCCGGGGGTCTTCATTAGTTACAGAACAGTGACCAATTTGGGCCACACCTGAGGAAGTCAGAAAGGATGTCTACCTTTATTATTTCTTGATTCAGATATGAAAGGAGGAGAGTTCCTTCAGAGATCTGGTGTTTAATTCTGAACAAGCAAAGGTCTCTAAGAGCATTTCCAGAACACCTTGAACCATGACCACTGTGGTTGGGACCAACAAAGTATCAAAGTGAGCTGGACTGTAAGACAACCATTGTGTTTCTTTTTCTACACAAAGTCAATGCATGTACTATTTTGAGGCTTAGCTCTCTGAAGTTGTATTAACAGCTAGCTTCTGTTCAATCCACGGCAACATATTGGCAAGTGTAAATTAATCAAGTACAAACTGGAGAGCTGAAAAGAAAATGTCAAAGGGACGGCTGGGGCAAAGGAACTGTAGGAAAGAAGGGCGTCGCTGTTCATTCCAGGAAGCAAAGCAGACCCATGGGATGGGCCAGGCCATTTGTTCTCGGCCCATGTCTTGAGCTGTGTACGTCCTGAGGTAAGGTGTCCAGTGCTTTGCACACCAGCTCTTGGGTCATCATACAGCTTTAATTTACAGGATGTGAAACCACAGTGTTAACGTTCAAATTACAGAACTAACATTAAGAGTCTTCCTGCTTTATAAAATGGGTGATAATGCAAAGTGGAAGCTCTTTAGTGGTTCCTTCACATCAGCTTCCCACAAACTCCAGAGCTGGCTTCTTTTTAGTCAGAAGCAAATACGCCCATTTGTTTCTATTCAAGGTCACATTGTGGTTTCACTCAGAAGATTGCTCTGAACCCAAAGGGTCACAATTTCCCCATTAAGGTGGTGAAAAGTAATTGAGTCTACCCACTGCATAGTGTTTGTATTCTCTCTTCAACTTGACTGTAAACCATAAGAAGGAAAAGAGTGTATATTCTATTATTATGAAATCTCCTTGGTGTCTAGAAAAACTACCTTTGCCACAGCATTTTTTCGTCCATCTATTTATTCATCCCAAGTACTCGAGACTTTAAAAAATCCATGGTGGTCAGCAGGTGAGGATGCGAACCTCTTGAGAGCTGGACAACAACTTACTTAACTTTATACACTCAGGCCACATCAAGCACAGACTTCTTCCTGCAACAGGCACTCTAGATTTGTGTATTAGTTTATGTTTACTGACCCACCAGAATCCCCTGCATGGTTGGGGAGGCCAGTTATTAAGCAAAATAGCCCGTAATGCAGTGTCGGACATGAACTGTAGATCCAGAAAAAAATGGAGAGCATTGTGGGTTAGAGACCCAAAGAGAAGACAGTGCCTGAGACGGGTTGTGATATTCAGAGAGGCAAAAAGAGGAGAAAGAGCATCCCCCCGCCCTCGACTTGAAGCCGAGATTAAGACAAGCATGTAGGTAGCAATGCTGAGCTAGAATATGAAAGGCCGTGAAGAACAGTTGTTCTGAATCTCAGTCTCCCATTTGTCAAGTGGGAATAACAGTACCTACTGTGACAGCTGATTGCTGCCATGTAAGCAACAGTCTTTGGAGTCTTTGGAAATACAGCTGACTCTTGAACAACATGGGTCTGAACCGTGTAGGTCCACTTATATGTGGATTTTTTTCAATACATATATTTACTATAAATGAATTTTCTCTTCCTTATGATTTTAATAAAATGTTCCTTTCTCTAGCTTACTTTACTGTAAAAACAGAGTATATGATATACATAACATACAAAATACGTGTTAATCAATTGTTTACGCTATCACTAAGGCTTCTGGTCAACAGTAAGCTAATAACAGTTAATTTCAGGGGGAGTCAAAAGTTATACACATATTCTTGACTGTGCGGGGATCAACACACCTAACCCACACATTGTTCAAGGGTCAACTGTATTTCATCAAGAAATGGAACAAGTTTATATTTAAGTTCAAGCGTTTATGGCCACTTACTGACTATCTATCTTAGGGAAATTTTATATTGTCTCAGAATCTTAGATTCCTGTCTGTTTTTTTAAGATTATACAAGATAACGGGTGTAAAGCATTGAGGATAAAAAACACACATATATGCTAACACATATATATGGAATCTAAAAAGAAAAAAAGGTTCTGAAGAACCTAGGGGCAGGACAGGAATAAAGATGGAGATGTAGAGAATGGACTTGAGGACACGGGGAGGGGGGAGAGTAAGCTGGGACGAAGTGAGAGAGTGGCATGGACATATATACACTACCAAATGTAAAACAGATAGCTAGTGGGAAGCAGCCAGATAGCACAGGGAGCTCAGCTAGGTGCTTTGTGTCCACCTAGAGGGGAGGGATAGGGAGGGTGGGAGGGAGACGCAAGAGGGAGGAGATATGGGGACGTATGTATATGTATAGCTGATTCACTTTGTTATACAGCAGAAACTAACACACCATTGTAAAGCAATTATACTCCAATAAAGGTGTTAAAAAATAAATAAAATAAAATTTTACTTCTCAAAAAAACCCACATATATAAGCACATAGAAAACATTTAATGTACAGTAATAAATTTTATTAATAGTATGACATATTTGGCTATTTCCCAAAACAGAAAGCCCCTGCCAACTTTGGCAGCTGGGGCATAGCCTGTTTCCTAGAAGAGGGAATAAACACTGTTGGTTGTCTACCTTTTTTTCTAAGAACTTGGGAGAGCCAACTGATAGAATCCTTACAATAAGCTTGTGTCCTAGGCATTCATTTTTATTCCCATTTTCATATGAGAAAACTGAGGCTTAGAAAAATTCAGTAACTTACCTAGCTACACACAGATCGTAAGTGGCAAGAGATTCAAAGCCAGGTCTGTTTGGCTATAAAATCTGTGCTCTTCCCTAAGCAGCTCACGGCCCCCGACATGTTCAAGTAGCTAGAAATCAGTCTCCAGTTAGGTAAGGAGTTTTCATATTTAAATAGTCATAGACATGTAGGCAGTGAGAGATCTGTTTGTTTTCTTTTACTTTCTACTTCTACCTAATTTTTCTTTCCTCATACTTTCAATAAATAAAAGTGGAAATCTATACATAATGTGGTTTATGAATAAAAGGAAAAGCCCATTTCATAATATTCTTTTAAAACATCAGAACAAGGTATTATAAAACCACAATTTAGAATAACTAAGCCTCAACATGGTTACAGCTGATCCCCTTTCCACTCCTCTACGACGTTAGACCAGGTCTGCCTCTGAGGAACGTTGATGGCCCAAATCAATCCATCAACCAGCTATTTAATGCACATGGCAACAAACCAATGCTTTGACTATTTTAGAAATAGAATCACCTGGGCTTCTTTGATACTCTGGCACATTAAATAGAGCCTTTGACCCTCGAAATTTCTAAAGAACCAAGGGGAACATAGACTCTGGAATTGAACAGCCCTAGGTTCACATCCCAGCTCTGCCACTTGCTGGGAGTGTCACTTGGCACAAGTCATTTAACCTCTGTAAGCCTTGACATCCTCAACTGCACGGTAGTACCCAGTACAACCATTCATTGTAATGTTTGGCAACAAAGCAACTGCTACGAGCCTGGTAAAAATGATGGACGAGACAGGTGGGCCTGTCCTCAGTAAGGAGTCTCTTCGACCATTTCAAACATACATAATGAGTACAAACAATGAAAGATAATAAAGGGTCTCGAGTTGGAGTGGGAGAGAATTTCGATGAATGGCTCATGGTAGATTCTCACAGTGGGGCCACGTTAAGATCAGGCCTGAAGGACACGTAAGAGCAAGGCGAAGAGTGAGTGGAGAGGCAGTATGTGGAGATGCACAGCATGTGCAACGTCTTCGAACTGGGAAAGAACTTTCAACTTGGGAAGCTGAAAGAAAGCCCAGGGGTTTCCTCCTGGAGCAATGGAGAGAGAAGAGTAAGCTGAGGTCAGAGCAGGGGCCTAATCTGACAGGAACTTTGTAGCCTGTGGCTTTTGCTGTAAGTGCATTGAGAAGCCATTGATGGGCTTTAAGCAAATGTGATAAGAGATGCGTCAGATTTTTCCACGGGAGGTAGGGGTGCAACACAGGTGAAAACATGATATTTGATTTTTGAGATTCACATCTCATCCTTCCCTAAGGTTCCTTACAATTAGTTCTCTCAGCTCTCTTGAGCCTCTCAGGTTTGAGGAACACAGACTGTGCTCTGATGGTAACAAAATGTTTGATTTTAATGGATTATTTCATTTAAGATACAACAATATAACATATATACATGCATCTGTGTGTGTGTATATATATGTACAGGTGTGTATATATATATGTACATATGTGTGTGTTTCAAATTAGGAGAGTAGTTTGACTTTCAGCAACTCATTTAGCTTCCTTAAAGCACTAATTTCCTCACCTATAAAATGATGAAATTAAAAACATATATGGAAAGTACTTAATGCTAGGTCTGGCGCATAGGAAGCAACTCAATAAATATCAGCTTTTATGAATTAGTTGTGACAAAATTATAAATACAATCCCTGAGATCAAAGAAAGGGGCTCTTATACTCTTACGCAGGCTGAAAAGAAACCCAGTAAGTCATCACTTTCAGGCCATACATTAGAGAAAATGACATAGTGTTTAGCAAGGGTCTCCAAATAGATGCTTGAAGGCAAAATCTAGCTGGTTTATGCAGTTGGTTTGTCTAGTACCTGGCTTTTTACTTTTCCGTTGTTGGCTCAATTTGCAAACCTTTAGTCAGGGCATATAAGCTCTAGTTAAACCCTTTTCCCATTAGTCCCTATAACGTCACACCCTGTTATTTTAAACAATTACGTTTTCTTTCTGCTGCATGAAGATCTCATGGTTACACACCTTATGGTCCTCAACATAGCTCGCTAGGTTTCCTCCAAGGGAATGGATACAGAGAGGTTCTTCCTCCAACTGAAACATTAGGGTATTAAGAAACCCATTTTATCATCTCTGGAGAAGACCAATCGAGACTTGCTTTGGTGATTCAGAAAGATAATTCAGATATGCTTGAGGTCTAATTATGGTCATGGTCTCAAGTGCAATAAATCCCTTAGCACAGTCTCCCAATAGATCAGGTCTCTGAAAATTTCCGGACAAAAACACACATCGTTCCTCCTCAATAGTCCTCCCAAATCCCTTGAAAATCAACCCAGCTTACATGCACCAGTTTATATGCACCATTCCCCCACCCTTCCTTTCACTGTTGCAATACTATGTAGAGGACATACTACCACCCTACTCAGTGGCATGTCCCCCATGACACTCTGACTAGATCCACTGAGATCGCTACTTAGAATAAGCCCACTGGGGATAAGATATTCCTTGTTCTTTATAAGCTTGCTGAGAAATCAGTGTCTTATGGAATTTTTATGGGAATTCTGGAAACAATACTGAGTGAGGAATATCATCGTATGTGTGTTTCCTCAGATAACACACTAGAGTCAGATCTGCATATGGCTTAAGAATGCATGGTTGGAACTGCGAGGGGAAAGAATCACCAGGTGCCTGTTAGCAGGCTCTATGCTCCCTCTGGGCTCTGGCCTCAGCTCACAGGTATCCCTATGGAACACCATACCGCATACGGATTGCAATTCAACTTTGAAAATTACTTGCTGCTGGCGCATGAGAAGTGTGAGCTGATAAAGACACCAAAAAGGACAGCAGCAAACACATAAATAATGGATGGGCTTGATACTGAATTTCACGTTTGAATAATGTTTAAAATGCCCACAGTGTCATTTCCTGATCTGGATTTCTGATGTAACCAAAACAGACATTAATCTAGGAATAAACATACTAGATCGAAGGATTATATACCTGAACTATCTCACAAACAATACCTTGACTGTATGCCCTCTTCAACGATGGTGAAGAAATGGGTAGTTAAGAACGCTGAAAAGAGATACATGTCTTAAAAGCAATCAGAGACTAGTCACACGTAAGCACAGCCTCAGATACAAAAGAAAGAAGTCAAAAGTCAACAGGATTAAACTTGAGTTTGAAAATAGACTGGAACTATGTAATGAGAAGACTGCTGTGGTATTAAAGATGCAAATGTTCCTAGGGTATAATCTTATTTATTTTGAAGTTACAAATACCTCATTTTATCTACCTCAGTTTCGTCATCTGTGAAATTGGAATGATGGCACCTAAGTTCTTTAGAGACTGGAGTAAGAATGTGGTGAATACAGAATGAGGTGAGTAAATCAGCATAAATAAAACCTTTGCATAGATAGTATATGTATGAATAGAAAATAAATTGCATGGAGGAGGGTAATAAAATATCTTCTAAGTGGAAGAAAGAAACAAAACCCTGGAAAGTATAAAAATGGGTCATTCCTAATGGGTGAGAATATTCCACATAACATACTGCCCATCACCAAACATCTGATTTATACCAGCCAGCTGCAATTTGAGGAAGCCTTTAATGTGTATTTATATTTTTAAATGTCAAGAAGATGATAGTCTGAAAAAAGAAGCATTTGCAGTTGTCTGAGCTTTAGAATTTCTTCCCCAAGAAGCATCTGGGCTTGCCTAGAGTTTGAAAAATACGTTGTCTTCCCCTCAATGGTTATTTTTCTAATATGTCTCATGACCACTGTAATGCTATGTTGCCTAGAGTAGATGTCCCCGGGCATCCGGAGAGTCAAACTGCCAGTCTTCATCCCTTCCACGCCAATGCCTATGTACATTCAGTGAAATTATATACTGGTAGGTGGGAAATCCAACTCTGCCTTGCAGGAAAATTTAGAAGATAAGAAAATCTCAGCCACCTTAGAAACCAGAGGGCATGTTCAAATTTTATCAGCATCCCCAGGGCTTATTCAGCTTACTATTATTTTTTTTGAATACATTATTTGGCACCTGGTACGATTCACGACAGGCATTAGCAGTGGGCCAATTTGGTACCCTTAGCCATTGAGTCCCCAGTGTCTCAGATACTGCCAAAGGTTGAGAAGTTAAAAGTATAATGTAAGGTATTAAATGTAAAGCTTGCCATTACTGTCGTTTCTCATCCCTGTTCAACTATTTCCAAAACAATGAATGCATAAAAAGATCAAGAATGGGAAACTTTTGTAAGATTTGGCCAAGACATAAGCCTAAGACATACAGACAGTAGGTTAATAAACCTATGCAGAGTAGCTACAAACAGGATGTCTCCTTGTGACTCCATGGTAAAAGGACTCAAATATGATAATGAATACAAATTCACTTTATAACATTCACAGTGGCTGCAAATATTACAATGGGCATCACCTCTGGTGCTGCATCACTGGTGAAGAATAATTAACGCCTCTTCTGTAAAATCATCCATACCATAAACAAAACTTGCTCTACACCAGTTTAAAAATCTCGTAAGTTCCTTGAGAGCCAGGGCCACCTTCTATTACTCTTGATATTCCCCACGGTACCCAGAAAAATATTTTGGTTGGAGCCAAACCCCAATAAATATATTGGTTTAGTTAATGATAGAATTAAGTGTAGCAATAAACAGATAGCTAAGCTTCTGAATCGAACAAGAGGCAAGGTGAGGAAGAGAGGGTAAGATGAAGTCTACAATGACATCACACCGAGAAATGTTAAGGTCTCTGTTAGGAAAAGTAAGATAAGGAAAGGAGGTTCCTGCTACAGAGTACAGGGATTATAATGTTGCAAAATGACAGGAAGAAACAGAACAATTTTAATTTGATTCTAATGGCTTCTCTGTTAAAGAGAATGATGTACTTGAGTATGAAACAGTCACAGAGTAGTCAATAGACAAATAGTCAAATTTGTCACTTAGGCTTAGAGAAATGTCGCTCAAGATGGGTGAAGAAATGGGAAAAAAAAATATCCAATTACTTTAAATGAGGTCGAGTCTTCCTGCTGAGACAAATTACAACCTTGGAGTATTGATAAATCTCACAACTGAAGTAAATTAATTACTTTGAGTGTTTTCAAAGAAATAATGGAGAAGTACAAGGGTGACCAAAGATAGGCAAAGTAGCTGATTTTCAGAAGAGAAAATACGAATTGTTTGAACTGAATAATTTTGATGTTGAGTCTGAGAAAAATAATGCAATGCTTATTATGAGATATCATGGATTCACTAAGAAAAGACCAATTCAGAGTGTCCAAAACGCTTTTTTTCTCCCTACATAATTATTAAGAATTTAGATCCATGAGAAAAGCAATAGGTATGATTTATCTGGATTTTAGTAAAGTGCTCTGCCCGTCGTCACGATCTCCTTATTGTTAAAGATCAAGATAGGACTGGATTGTAATATTAGCTGGATTTGTAACTGATTGAGCAGTGGCAACCGTAGGGTGTATCTGATGAATGGGATCGGTATTAACTAAACAGTATCTAAAAGGTTGACACTGAGCTCTGTTCTGGATCCTAATCTATTCAACATTTAAAAAAATAATTCAATTAAGCGAAGATCACATTTGTAAATAAGATGAATAGGGGGGCAGGAAGAAGGGATCATCTGGGTGATAAAATTGGGCATTTAGAATAACTCAATAACTAGAAGAATGAGACAAATTTAAATCAATGAAACATTTTAAATACAATGTCAGGTCTTGTTGGTGAATACAAACCAAACTAAACGTATTAAGTATGCGGGGAAGGAGTGCAGGCATAATAGCTATGCCTATGGGGGGAAATGGCCTAGGTTTCTAATTCCACAACATGAGCTGCCAAAAATATCTGTTGCAAACTTAGGCAGCAACAAACATCTAGGAATTATCTAGAAAGTGGGAGAAGATAATTCCACTTTACTCTGAAACATTTACATCATTCCTAGAGAATTATACACAATGCTGAGTCCTGCAGAGATATAAATAAACTGAAATACATTCTTGAGAGAGAAACCCCGAACCATCACATAAGACACAGTGGAAAAATGAGGCCATGTGACCTGGGGAACAGGTGAATATTAATATTAACACCCACTGAAAAGCTGAGTCAATTTAGGAAACAGTCCTTTCAGTACTGAGAAATAGCTTTACTCCTTTCCATTTTATTTCTTGTGCTTTAAAAGTCATCTTTTTCCTGATTATATCACTATAGAAAACTGAGAAAATACATAACAGTACACAAAAGAAGATAGTGTTATTTTGTTAGTACTGGGTCTGTTTCGTGCCAGTTTTCGCATATATTTACAACGGGACTATAATTTTGTGTACAATCATTTAGCATTATATCATGAAAGCTTCATTGTATAAGTTAATATTTACCTTTTCATGAAAGTCTGAAGATTTTATGAACATTTTGAGAAACGACAGTTTTTAAGTTAGCTTTTGAAGTGACGCATCTACTGTATACCAGGTTTTCAGGCAGTGTCCTAGATGTTAGGGACTCCACAAAGAATAAGAGAGACAAAATCTCAGCTCTTGTGTCGTTTATTACTTGAGGGTGTGTTTTTTGATAGGGGATATAAAATAGACATGCAGGCAAGCAAAGAAAATAAAGAGATCCTTTCTGATAATGTGTACCATAAAGAAATTTGATTTGACACACGTACCTCTAAAGCTGTATGACATTTGAACTGAGGCCTGAATAACAAGAAGGAACAAACAATGCGAAAACCTCACAGCAGACAGTTTCAGCGAGAGGGAACAGCAAGTAGGAAAGGCTGTAAAGGTGAGGATAAACCTTGTGCTCAAGGAATAGAGAGAAGGCCACTGTGGCTTGAGTTCGTTAAGGGCAGAGAAGGGCGGGACGAGATGAGGTCACATTCTTAGTTAAATGAGGTCATGGCAAGGATTTGGATTTTACTCTACAGAGGGGAATCTTTCGAAGGTTTCTGAGTAGGGAAATGACCTCATCTGGTTTACTTTTTTTTTTTCCTTTAAATTGAAGTATAGTTAATGTACAATATTATATTGATATAAGTTACAGGTATACAACATAGTGAGTCACAATTTTTAAAGGTTATACTCCATTTATAGTTACAATAACATATTGGCTATATTCCTTGTGCTGTACAACATATCCTTGTAGCTTATTGTATATCTAATAGTTTGTATCTCTTAATCACCTACCCCTATCTTGCTCCTCCCCTTTCCCTCTCCCCACTGGTGACCACTAGTTTGTTCTCTATATCTGAGTCTGTTTCTTTTTTGTTACATTCACTAGGTTGTTTTAATTTTTATATTCTACATGTAAGTGATACCATACAGTATTTGTCTTCCTCTGACTTATTTCACTTAGCATAATACCCTCCAAGTCCATCCATGTTGCTGTAAGTAAGTATTGTTGACTCTCGAACCAGATGACTAAATACAGGGACACAGTAAGGGAGAAGAGACTAGGAAATTAGAATTCAGTGATTAAAAACATCCTTTAGTAAGCACAAGTCACAAAAATAAATGATGTAGGTTAAATCCTTATAAACAAACTCCAAGGAACTACCCTATCTACTTAATTCTCACTAAATACTGCTCTGTAAAGTTGGCCATGTGGATGGAGTACAGACATTTTGCTGCTGTTGTTGTACTGGGACTGGGACTGGCTGCCACTGGAATTCTCCTGTGGTCTCAGTTCAAATGTTTAAAATGTCATCTTGTGTGGAGGGTGGTAAGGGAACTATGCCAGGGAAAAAAGCAAGAGGTTAAGGAAAGAAACCCCCCAGCTTTCTCTGTCGGTCTCCTAGATAAAGCTAGAGCCACGGGGCTGAGGTGAAAGAAGGCAGAGCACGCTGAATAAAGACGTGCCACAGCTGGTGCAGGTGAAAACTCACTGGCATAGCCGTCTTGTTCACCATCCTCAGATCCTTTGAGGCAACCCCACTCCCAACAACAAGCATGGCTCGGTTGTTTTTCCAGTGTTCCTTGTAGGTTGATTATTTAGAGCTCTACCAAGGATGCTTATGCTTTATTCGGTCAAGAACGCCTACAAACAGTTTCAGGTCCTAAGGCCCTTCTTGAGTAGGTTGGAGAAAAAGATTCAGAAATACGCATTTACTGGATCATCAGGTAGCCGTCCAATTCCCAGCTGGTGATCCTGGAGAGAATTATTGCTGAACGTTTCCAAACAGCTTTGGGGGCCTGTGAGAACGCTGCAGCAGTAGGACTAAAGCTTTTATACCAGACTCTCCACAAGAAGGAGGGCATGCCCTTTAGTCTTTACTCACATAATCCTGCAAAGTTCCATTCCAACACAGAGGGGTACTGCAAGCCTCCACCGGAAAGCCTGATTATATTGGCACCAGATTTCTCTCAAGCTTGTCCCCAGTTTCTACCCACTAGCCCAAAATGGCAGGTATGTGCGTGTGTCTCCATGTATATGTATGGGCACATTTAACTTCTCATCTCCCAATTCAGGGATATTCGATTCTATTTTTAAAAGAGCTCATAATTATTTAAACATGACAAAACACAGAAGTTCTACTCTTTTTGTGCTTTTGGCTCAAGAAACAGGCATGCAGCTGAATGTCTGCTAAGACAGTGAGAAGCTAGCCTGCTGTAATCTAAGCACAGGCTCACGGGAGACTGGCTGCGTTACATTCTTCTCTCTCAGAAACGAACTAAATAACTGCATCTAGTGAAACTCTCTTCAGACATTGAAAAGGACTTGTTAACACATATATCTTAAAAGATATTTTTAGATAAAATGGGAAAATTAAAATCTGTTCAGGGAAAAACAGATTAGAGGCCAGAGAAGGTGACTTTATTTAGTTGCTTAAAAGGACTTGGCACATCATTCGGAGAGTTAAGTGAAAATTAGATGCAATGAAATCCCAACACAGTATGGCACCAGAAGAGACCCACACCCCTCTCCGTGCACGCAGAAAGCAGCTTTGCATGTTGTCCTTCTGGACACTGAAGCCAAGAGTGGTATGGCCTTCCTGGGAGCTGGGACGCAGCCTTAGAGTTTGCCTTGGCTCACATCCCAGGAACTGGGCTCTTTGGAAGCTAAGGGCACAGTGCCGTGCCCGAGAAGCCATGGGAATACACCAAGGCTTTCTCAAAGGCAGCAAACCTACACAACCCAAAGGGCTCAGGACAGAGTTTTATTGTTCCCAATGGAATTAGTATCTACTTCATCACGAAAGGAAATGCGGTAAGTACAGGCTGTTGGAGAGCAGCTGTATCATGCGCTTGACAGAGCAGAAGATCTAGAGGCAGAAACAACTACCAGTTTAAGTCTTGACTCTGTTACAAGTGATGCTAACCAAATCACGCATTGTGATTTGGGAGCACAGTTTCTTTACCTGTAAAATGGGAGCGAGAACAGCTAAGATATTTCAAGCAGCAAGATATATTCCAGGCACCTGTGCTAAGAGGGTCCTGGAGGGGTCATTCAAGAGAATATGCTGCAGGCAGGTCAAGTTCACTGGGAGGCTCCAGCTGCCACACCTTGGGGTCCATTGGTACTTGTGCTGAGGCCATGCTTCCCCCAGGCTGTTCACAGACAATGACTCAGTACGGTACTGGTATAGGGCTTTTTCTACCCAGTGCCAGACTACTGTCGGAGGCAACTTGCTGCTTGGACTGAGTCTTTCTCAGAATTGCACTGCAATCTGAAGCTCTTCCAACCCATCCCTTCTTATTCATTCCTCCGTTCACGGGTTTCAAACCTGCATTGCAGTCTAACAGCTCCCGTCACCTGCTCTGCTCCCTCCCTCTGTATTTCTCACCTGTGCTTCTCATCCCGTCTTGGTGGCTGTTCGTTGACGACCCAAACTGAAACATACCAAACAACTGAATGAAATGATCTCATTTCATTCTCATAATAAGCCTATGAAATGAGTGTAATTATCCTCATTTTACAAATATGGGAACAAGGGCACAGAGGAATTAAGTTAAAAATAATCTAGTCCTTACTTCACAAGTATGTTGTGAAAATTTAGTGAGATAGTATATATGAAAGGGCTTTATAGCTAGTATTTTTTTTCAGGGCAGAGGAAAACAATCGCAAACAGAATATCCGGCATAGTTTTAAATTATGATTATTTTCTTCCTTGGTTTTCCACCAGTCTCACGTGCTTATGGTAGAAAACTTCAATTAGCCTCCAAAAGAGCCCTGAAAAAGTTAACACTTTGTCTTTATCATACACTTTGTCCCACAAACCCTCTCTACCCTTTGGTGTTTGAGGACAGGTACGAGTGAAATTTGGATGTGTGAGTCAGGTCGCTATGACATGCCTGACATGGCATTCTGCTCTTTAAAACCAGAGTTCTACTCTCCTAACCTTTCTAATCAATTTAAGAGCGTGCAATTTACTAGCAACTGAGGAAGGTAAAACTACAGGAAATAAGAGCCCTTCTGCTTTTATTAATGTTCGTCCTAAACACTCAGGCATTTTAACAAAAATCCTGGCATCCACATGTGTACTGTTTAGTGTGCATGGTCAAAACGATCTTTTTTCCCCTCTCTGATTATTGCGCTTGACCTGATAAAAGCCTCATTTTCTGTTCCTTTGACGAAACAGAGGCTATCAGTAATTTTCTCACATGCCCATGTTCTCACCAGAATAGTTTCTTCCATGGCTTCTCGTTTTGCACTCTCGATACAACCCAGGCTTCCTCAATCTCTACCTCCTACAGGGGTCTAGTTATAAGCCTGCTGAAACAACAGCCTGGACCAAGAAACTAGCCCCATTTTTAGGCACCAGCAGTCAATAGGCAGAGGATCGGTGTAGAAGTGAAGTTCTGGGTCGGGCATTCTTCTCAAAATCCTCAGATGTTAAGACGGTACTACCCAGACAAGTCTAGTGCTGCTTTTTGTGAGAGAGGTGGAGGAAGGGGCAGAAAAGGAGGAGAAAGGGGTCTCAGCAGAGAGCCGCACTGAGCGCTGCAATGGAAATGAGAGAGGAAGTGCTTCCTCAACACGTCCTGAAGAGAACCAGCAAGCTGCGTGTTCCCCTCAACTTCGCCTAACATGTGAATGGTCAAAGAAAGCAGCGAGCATGGAACTGTTGCATCTGTGCGGGATCGAGACGGTGCTTTTAAGGGAGATAGCCCGTTCAGACTGATGGATAAGTTTGGACTCCTTTGGGAGTCAAAAAGCCCATTTCCTCAAGCTGCCTGAATATCAGCCTCTAACAGATTAGGCAATGTCAGAGAATCCCAGGGAGCTCAGAAAATGATCAGGGAACAACACCTCCTCCTCCCTGCTAATTCTGACAGCTCCCGCCCTGAGATGCATCCCTCTGGATGGAAATGCCAGCTTGCCTCTCCCACAGGGGTTGCAGGCGGCAGGAAACTGAGCCCCCTGTGTGGGACTCGCTGGCTTCTCCACTTGTTTTCATTTTGCCACCAGACACTTCTATTTAAACTACTTGGAAGGATATCTCAATAACGTCCTTTGGTGAGCGCCACAAGACAGAAGATGAGAATCCATCTGCCCTTTTCTCTGCACCCAGCCTTTAATCCTGGTTGATCTCACAGAGGCTACAGAGACTGAGGACCTTCGACAGAAGAGCCTGTCTTCAGGTACTTATCAGGTTAACAAGCAGGACAGACAGCTGCTGAGCACTGAGTGACACTGGTAAGTACCCATTTTAAAGGATTAGTTTAAATCAATTAATCACAATAAGGCTCAGTAATAGACCAAAAACTATACACATGCTCCCAAAAATAAATATATGGCCCATCTCCACTTCCAGTTCAAACCAATCTTCGGAAAATCCAAATACTACATACCCCTTGTAAAAACAGACCTTGCTTAAGATTTACCAAGATTTGTTTTTTTTTTTTTTTTTTGCGGTACGCGGGCCTCTCACTGTTGTGGCCTCTCCCGTTGCGGAGCACAGGCTCCGGACGCGCAGGCTCATCGGCCATGGCTCACGGGCCCAGCCGCTCCGCGGCATGTGGGATCTTCCCGGACCGGGGCACGAACCCGCGTCCCCTGTATCGGCAGGCGGACTCTCAACCACTGCGCCACCAGGGAAGCCCCCAAGATTTGTTTTAAATGAGGCCGTGCCATATTTCCTCAGCCCAAATCTTGCAGATGATTTTGTGAATATATGAGTAGTTGGGTAAATACATTATCAGCGAGGAATGCCTTTACTCTGCTCCTTATTAACACGTGGGGAGATCCTCCCTAGGAAACCCCTGGGTTCTCTCCATCCATTCACTTCTTGCCCCGGATAGGTGGTGTGGCTCTCCTGATGGTTAAATTTTGGAAGAATAACACACAGTTGGCTCAGTTTCACTCTTCTCCCGTTGGGAAGGGTCCTACCCACCAAGATCAAAGCTTCCTCGTCCTCTCTGTCAGTCACTGGCAGGAGCCTACCCGCATGGGGCCACCTCCGGGGGCCAGTCCTGCCATGCTCAGCAGGGGTACATCCTCTAAGTCAGGGACTCAGTCTTAGTAAACCACGTGGCTAACAGGTCCATGGCCACAACCACTTCGCCATTATCGGCACTAAGGTGAAATTGTAGTAACTGTTTTCCCTTCGTTTTTTTCTTAACTTGCCCAGAACCCAGGATGAGAAGAGAGATCCTATTGACTGAGAGCTCCTTGGAAACACAAATAATTACAGTACCAATAGTCTGGTTATCATGTGAATAAAATGGTTTTTGTACCCTTTGGAGATAGATGCTATACTGCTGGCAGGAAAACGATAACCTGTAAACACGGCAATAAGCAGTTAGGTGGGAGTAGAGTAGGAAAACAGTCCCTGGGTCAACGTGTTCCGAGCACTGAAAATAAGGCAACGCATAGGAGCGCTTTTCAAATAAGCAAACGGAATAATGAGAGATATAATCACACAACACACTCATGTTTTTAGGAACTTTATATCAACTTGGTGTTAGCACCAGTGACCAAACTCTCATCTCTCACATATATTTATACATACACACACACACACGCTCACTTACTCACTAGCTGAGAAATATTGTTAATAAAGAGATAACATATGTGATAAAACTCTTTGAAAATAGTAAAGTGCTATTAAAAATACCAGTATGGAAGGTATTATTACTTTATCTCAAATGCCTACATTCATAAGAGATTAAGAGATCAGTGGGAGAAAATGAATGGAGAATATGGCAAAAAGTTGAATCAAGATCATAAAGGTTATTTTAAGTACCTCTAAGATGCTCCTTCTTCAGTGAATAAAAGGCCCACATAGTTTTTCTGATAATAAAAGGTATATACTATGATAATTTGGTACTTGGTAATTATAGTAACGTGCAGTGTTCTTAAATCACACAGCCATACATATGTTTGTTGTGCTATGCATATTTTGTTATGAGGAAACATGTTCGTTTTCATCACATTTCACGGCAGACGTGCCTATTAGTGGTATTATGTTATATCTGCTGGTGCCAGGCATATTCAGAGAGTACCAACGGCCCTCCTCCCTAAGACACTCCTACATTTGTGAGGCATGGACATACCGAGCCTGGACCTTACTCCCTGTGAGAAAAGAGCTGAACGTACAACAACCTATTCAGAGGGGAGAGTCCTACACCCACATGTGGCACAGCTACTCCATGTGGACACTCATATGTCCTCCTGATACCTGCAAAAGGGCCGGAAGGGCGGTGGAGGAGGGATGGAGTGGGAGTTTGGGAATAACAGACGCAAACTATTATATATAAAATGGATAACAACAAGGTCCTACTGTCTAGTGCAGGGAACTATATTCAATATCCTGTGATAAACCATAATGGAAAAGAATATTAATAAAGAATGTATATATATGTATAACTGAATCACTTTGCTGTATAGCAGAAATTAACACAACATTGTAAATCAACTGTACTTCAATGAAAAAAAGGTCACTTCTTTGTGTTGCCCACTTATTTCAAATGGAGGCAGATACACACAGCAGTTGAGAGTTCTCTCAACCAAAAAGTTACATAGCCCATCCCAGGCTGAATTCTCAGCAAATACCTGCAAAAAGTATCTATAACTTTATAATCAATTCCTCTGAGCCCCAGAAGCAGCAATATTCCTGAGGTGCTCATGGAACGGAAGTCACCTAAGTCTCTAATCAATATAAGGCCGTTCTAGGGGGTTATTCCTCCCCAGAGAACACTTGCTTCTTTAAGTATGTCGACATTTATTTATAATTTCTACTGCCCTACATTCAAAAGGGATTCAAGAGACCAGTATGACTATAGAACTGACTTCTGTCCAGTTCCTGATTCATTTTGATCCCCATGTCATTTTTCCTAATTGAAAGTTTTCACGGAGAATGATACTATTATTTGCTTTTGCATGCATAGCCATTTCTTATAATAGTAATGCTATGTATTTTTGCCACAATCTCAACTATAATTCTGTACTTGTTTACCTGGTTACATCTATTGATGCACATGAAGGAAAATGATGAGACATTAATCAAACATTGTCTATTAACAAGTACATGCATCTGGTGACCTTGCTTCTTTGGAAAGATAGATATGTATGTGTTTGTTTGTGTGGGTGTATGTGTGATTGTATATATACATGTATATATACACATATATATACACATATATATGTATATATACACACATATATATACACATATATATACACATATATACACATATATATACATATATATATATCTGTGTACACACACACCATTTTTTATTATGAAAATCTAAATATTCCAAGAAATTTAGACTTTTAGAAGAAGATCTTGTCTGCTATGTGAATTTAATGGTTGAATTCTCACTTAGTTTTATTTTAGATTTACATCCACACGAACCACTAATGTCCCCTTCTATCAATCCAGAATAAAATCTGGCTTTAGGATACTCATTCCAATGAGACACAGTTAAAAGATATGGGTGACAGAGATAGAGATAAAAGAAATCGAGGATCACTCCTGTAAGAGTTTCCAAAAAGGAAAACAACCATGGAAGAAAAACATGGGAGAGGAACAGGTGGGCCAGCAGAGTTTTGCTTTCTATGCGACATCGGGTACTTATTATTCACATGAGGACTAATTTATAAACCCAGATAGTGTTTATAAACTCCACCATCCTAATGGAAATGGAAGCATTAATACAACCAGGGGATTCTTTACTTTTCAGGTTTTAATTAAAATCACAGGTGTTACAAAGCAAAAGCGTCTTCGTGGAATACAAGTCTAATGAAGTATTTCCTTGCCTAGCACAGAGCTCTGTGTGCACTTCCAGCTTCCTGACACAGCCATTTGAAAATTCGACCCCCAGGTAACCCGGAGAGCTCTCTCTGAAAATTAGAAAGGCAAATTACACCACTTTTGTTTTTTCAAATATATACGGTTGCCAAGTCACAGTCAGGAAAAAAATAGCTAGTCATAAGGAAAACACACACACACACACACACACACACACACACACACACACACACACAGCCTTACAACATGATATCTTAATTGACTAACCAAAGGACTATAGGCAAGTTCGTTTGTTCTATGTGCAGAGTAGAAAACTTGAAAGAGAGAGAAAAGGGACAGGTTGGGACACAGGAAATGTGGGAATACAGCAAAGGAAATCTAAGAGGGGAGAGAGAGAGGGAAAAAAGGAAAAGAATCGTTCAGAGAAAAATCACACCAGCATAGAAGGATTGCACACTAGTCTTGCTACAAATCATGGAGGAAAAAGTACACCAAGTTCTAGGAAACAACTTGGACTAAAATGCCCACCAAGTGACTGTTACTCGGCCCACACACACTTCTTTTTATCTCTTCAAGGTATCTCCCAGTTTACACATAAACAAATCAGGGCCGTGGCAAAATTACACTGGCTTCCCTGTCAGTGAGGCTGCACAAAGAACAGCAGGCTACATCCACAGTCAGATTCCAGCTGCTCTGTCGAGTGATGGCGAAGGTTTATGATGATGACAGTATATGAGCTTATTAAAAGTGAATGCTGTGTTCAGCTATGTGTTTGGTAGTTTACAAAGATCTTTTCTAATTCATACAACATGTCTGGGAGGTAGGTGTGTTATTAACCCTTTAGTAGTATATACACATAAACTGCTTCAAATTATACAACTTTTGAGTGAAAGAGCTGTGTTTGAAAGGAGGGCTTGAAAAGAACAGGAGTTTTTAAAAACAGTATTGTTGTTGTCCCTGAAGGCCAAGACACACACACATACACTAATTTTATACAAACACACACACACACACATCTATTTCTATGTACGTGTGCATGTGTTTAGGGGATAAATGTGAGAATAAACTAACATTTATGAAATGCTGGCTCTTTTGAAGGCATCTGCTGAGTTCATATTTTATCTCGGTTCTCACAATGTCTTATAAGATATGATTTTAGCATTCTTTATTGGTGTTTATAAGCTACTGAAGCTCTGAATGGTTAAGAAGTTTTGACTAAATTCAGCAGGAAAGGGCAGAAGCAGTATTTAAATCTAAGTCAGTCTGACCCGAGAAGAGCATGCCACCAAAGAAATATAATGTAGGCTATAGATGTCATTTAAAACTTTCTAGAGGCCATATTTGAAAACAGTAAAAATGAACAGGTCCTGGTGGACACAGCCATCACAACATCAGTCAACTGTTGCCTTCTCTTGCGTTGGCCCAGTTTTAAGGATTTTATTTTCCTATGTCTCTGGATATAATACCTCAGGAAAGCCCTACGACAGCCCCAAGTAAGTAGTGGAGTAGGGAGTGAGTTTTGGGAGTTGCTACTGCACTTTCTATAGCTACACACACAACTCCAAACCTGGCACGGTCTCAGGCAGAGCAACTATACCCACAGGAACAGACTTCCTCTTTACCAGCCTAAACGTGTGAAGGTATCTCCCTGCCAGTTTATTATACCTTAGTTTAAATCCTCCAATTGGAGAAATAAAATTCCTGTGAGAAACCAGGATATGGAGAGTGAAAAATATATACATATGCCAACTACACTGATTTAGAAATACAGTGTGAAGATTAAGAGTTGGTGCCACAAAAACATGCAACAATGGCTGTTATGATGATGCAGCTTAATAACAAGCATTTCTCACCTCAACACTGTAACTGTATTCCTAGATATGCTTATTTTAAACACCATATGGATACACACTGTGATGTGTCTTTTTAGAATGTAAACCTTGGCCCCTGATATACTTGTACAGTGTCCCATACTGGATTTTCTTAAAGTGGGGTCAATCCTCTAAGGCGTATGTAGGCAAAAGATGGATTTATCCCAGTATCTTTAATTGACTATAGGCAAGCAGAATATAGAGTAATTAATTACTTACCCATTAATCCAGCAAAGTTGTTGAGAGGATTAAAATATCCAGTCATTCTTAAACTTGACCACAGAAAGACATAGTTTCAGATAAATGGACAGAACAGAAAGTTTATTCAAACACACCCACAGTGGGTTTCACACTGGGTGTCATGCATACAAAGAGGTGGTCCTTGCCTTTATGGGTTTTCCATTTAAGAACAGACACACTGATGATGAAAACATTGAAACATACAATAGAATAAATAGTAAATATGAATGATTTTCTTTTCATATTCATGTTCTGTGCATACATGTTCACAAATTTTCCAGCCAATCCTACTCTAAATTTATCTACAGACCATAAAATTAGTGAGTCACTCTTCTTTACTGCCCACCCAGCATATGCTTTATGAGTCTAATTAGCTCTAAATAAAAGAACTGAATTCTTAACCAAGCAGATACATCTCTAAGCAAATCAGGATCCTGTATATTATGCATGTTTTATACCCTTTTTTAAAAATCACTTGATAATATCACATTTCTCTTTTGCTAGTGATTTAAAAGATCTCTTATACATTCTTTGGAATTTCCAGTGATTAAAAATGTCATTTTTTTAAGGTGTAGAATCTGGCATTTAACTCCTACTATATATTAAGCACCATACTAAGTTTGTAAGATATATTGCATCACATCATTTAATCCTTGAGCATCCTAAAACACAGATATCGCTAGAGCCATTTCACAGATGAAAAAACTGGGAATCAGAGATATTAACCGATTAACCAACTGACCCAAGAACACACAACTGGTAAGTGGTTGAACCACGATATAAATCTCGGAACTCTCTGACCTCCATAACCAGAATGTTCTTATGATAAGAAAAAAGTAATCTTGAATCAAGCCATAAATAAACTGTGGTTGCTCAACCTGGGTAACACTATATGGGCCAAAACTAAAGGGTGATTTTAAAATAATCCGATTGATTCCCCGTGTGATCGTTAATATAATTATACTCCTCCAAAAACAATTTCCGTAATATGCGCAATCACAGCATTACTAGAATAGTGACCTGGAAATCTACAATAGTCATTTCTATGTATATGTTTTAGTTTACTTAGTCAAGCCTTAATCTCATTATTTTATAGTCTTAACTTCTAATTGCCTGGGCTGGGAAGAGGCTGAGAGTAAAATCTGTAATTCCTGAAGGTGAATCCAACAGACATTAGCCCTTGAGTGTTTTCCAAAAGGATGACTACAGCGTTAATAGAGTAGGCACGCCATGCTTGAAGAGCTAAAGGGGTAGCAGACAGCAAAGGCATCACTGCATAACAGTTGAGTCAGTAGGCAAGCTCGCATCAGAAGAAGCCATTGCTGTGTTTTTAGTCCATGACCAGGCGTCACTTTCCATGTGTGTAAGGTAAAACTAATAACTCCCAATTCACGCAGATATTATAAAGATCAAAAGAAAATACTATTAGTCATTGTCTGATAGCAAGCATTCAGTGTGGGTGCCTCCCCTTCTACCTCACTGAAGCTCACCCACGTCTTGTTCAGCAGGAAAAATTCTCTGAGAGTAAAGACAAATGCAAAATATACAAATAGCTCATCTACACTGAAGAGTCGCCCTGCCCAGATTGAGAATTCCTATCAATCTGTGAGATTAGTGTATTTATGGTCTCTAATTTAAGGAAAAGTGAAAATGGAACCAAGGACTAGGGTGAAGTAAAGGGATGGTGTCTTGACAGAGTGGCTTCATCATTTTGTTCTAAGTGGTACAAAGTGGTATGATGTTCCTTCACAGCTGATATAACCACAATTAAATGGAAACATACATGCTCTCCCTCACACATTTCAAATGTGAAACCGTGTGATCTGGTAACCACTCCGCGTGTGTGCCTGAACGCTATGCTACTGAGCCCCTTGGAGAAGGAACGATGTCAGCAGAAGACTTTGCTACAAAAGTTTTCGTTATATACAAAGATGCCTCTCTTCTCTCCACTACGTCTCTCCAGATGTGTCTTCCCAGAGAAGGATCCAGCTTAAGGAGCAAGGGGGGAGGAAGAGACCGAACAGGAGACACATTAAGAGTGAGACCCAGAACAGATGACAGATATAAACGGCTTCAGGAAGCACCCTTCTTCATCTTTCCATTTCACACTTGCACGGCTGCAACATTCTTAGGAACCCTCCTACCCCCTACCCCACCTCCTGTAAACGTTTTATGTAACATCGGCCTATCAGTTGTGTGGGCACGATGAACATGATGGGCACGCTGTCAGCACTCGCCCCGAGGAGGGATTGGCAAGGCCAGAGCTTGAGAGAATGACTGACATCATGGAAACACACTTTTCCTAAGGTAAACTGCAATAGAAACATCAGACAGTAAGATACCGACTCTCAGACGTTTCGTGCAGGGGCTGAACATACCGTTGCTTCTGAAAAGACTGTGGACCAGGGGCTGCCTGTCACAGTTCCTGATTCTCTGGTGGGCGGGATGGAGGTAGGAGTGACAGAGCCACACATCAGCCACAATGGACATGATGGATGAGCCAGAAAAACCAGGCAGTGAAGCCCAGCCTCTCCTGAGAATCCATTTGTTATTTCCGGTCTCTCTCTCTCTCTCTCTCTCTCTCTCTCTCTCTCTCTCTCTCTCTCTCTCTCTCTCTCTCTCATACTGCAGCTAATCAGTAGTGATAGACGAGGGTACGGATTCACGCCTTCCTTCAGGCACCCAATTGCATTTTCTCTCCTTTGTCCAAGGTCTCTTATCCATTTCTCAATGAGGGTACGGATTCACGCCTTCCTTCAGGCACCCAATTGCATTTTCTCTCCTTTGTCCAAGGTCTCTTATCCATTTCTCAATGAGTCCTTTATTCAAATAAGAAAGGAGCAGAGCCTTCTCCTAAAATTGACTGTTGATGCAAGAGTCCTGGTGTGTTGAGAAAAAAAAGGTAGGAAAGGAAGGCAGGATCAAAGAGTTTCATTGTTTGGCTCATAAAGGGAGAGAGAAAGCATTTCCAGGAGGAGCGCACTGAGTAATTAGGGTTGAATGTTGAAAAGAAAGTTCAAATAAAAATGCAGCAAAATTAGAGGGCCGGGAGTAGCATGATTTGGCAAAAGTCTAGACCTCAGCCCTGTGTCCCTGTTTGAATTGGATGTAGTCATTCCAATTGACCCATTAAGGCAGCCCAGTCACAAGAGCGCCTGATGTTTACAGGACCTTGTCATTTGCACGGCTGTACTGACGACCCACTTAAATAGAAATGGACAAATTGCCGGACATATCTCATTTTTATTTACCATCTTCAACAAGTATGAGCCAGTGAGTACAGCTGAAATGAAGACTATGGCTGAGTCTGTATAAATACGGTGGGGCCAGAACATTCCGTGCCTCACATTGGCTGAGATTCATCTTTAGAACCAAGCCACATGGTGAATACTCAAAACATTGGACCCAGCATCTGCATGTGAGGCCAAAACAGCCTCTCAAGAAACAGCTAGACTGGCTATTTTGGTCCTAATAGATTTGGCTGTGCACACGGGGATCATTTTTCATCATGAGATCTAAGGTCTGAGGATGGTGATGTGCTGAAAATCATTAACAGGGATGACAAAAAGATCACCATGTTAACTATGACAACCACGATGGAGACAGACTCAGAAAACAGGGTATATCAGGGCCTCCTCTTCCTCAGTGAACTTTTCTAAATGGATTTAAAGAACTTAGTGGCCACCCTTCCTAAAAAGACTCTAGTTTATACCTCCAAACCTTAGAAAACAGTGCCTCCTCATAACTAAACTAAAATCTGTGACCTCTTTGCAAATCGATCTTTTCAATAAACACTTCAGGACTCTGCGTCACTACTGGACAGTAGTTTTCCCACATTAGAAGCAGGTGGTCTTCCGTTTATAGATAAACATTGTTGAATGAAACATGGAAAAATGATTTGGCCATTCTAATCGGCACCACCTTCTTAAGGTCATCTCATCAAAGCCATACAGACACGTCCCTCCTGTATATGAATGCGTTGATATTATTATCAGATTATCAAGAAGACCGAATTTGCAAATGTTTTTATCTGAATAAAACTAAAATCCAGAAAACCATTTTTTATGTTCTTGCCTTGTACAAAATTAAAATATAAATTCTGGAATATGGAAATTACATAATACATCTGTTTATATATAATTATATTTGTATAATCATAATGTATGTCTTTTATTATAATAGGAATCCTGATGGTTAAATAGACAAAGATGCTAGGAATAGATACGTGGTGTCCGATCATGCCAAGCACTATTTCTACACTTAAATTACATTGTTCTCTGTAGTATATAAAATACTCAAACTGGTTCCCCTGAAAACTATGATACTTCTGTTCACTTCAACTGTCAATTTGGCAGCATTAATACTGCTTTAAAAAGAATACTTTTAAAAAATACACTGATCTTATTAGGAAAGTAATACTGGGAAAAATCAATTCAGTGCCATAAATTAGAAGAATGAATGAAGCCTTTTGGGAACTGAAATCATCAGCACCTGACTATCCTTTAGCCTAGAGTCAACATCCTCTTCTTTACCCAGTTATCAAATAGGTGCTGCAAACATTACCCTGAAAATAGGTATGACTATGCAGTTGAAATAACTAGATAATGTTCACTTCGGTACAGTTATTTAAATTGCTTCAGCAGCCACATTTTCAGCCCCAATTATTTTGTAGCAATCGACCTTTATAAAAGAGGAAAAAGAACCAACTATGAAGCTGACAATTTGATTACCACCTTAGACTATAATCCGTGTTCATGAGTGACCTGGAACTCTCATATAAATTGACTCTTTAGATTGAGAATTCTATTTGTGTTTCTTTTTTCTTTCATTCAAGCCATAGGTTTATAAACAGATAATTTAACATTCAGGCCCTTGATTGTCAAATGAGTTTCCAATTCTTAATTCAATGGATTAATATTCAACCCTAAATGTTGCTTTAGTTACACAGAATACATTCTGAGAATTATTTCTGTGAATGAGGTTTCAGGAATTTCTGCCACGCAGTTATTTTCTTTCCTTGTTCTAACAGAGTGGCCCTCTCTCCTGGGAAGAGCAGATAACCTACCCAAGCAGCACCGACCTATGAAGGCACCGTCCCTCAGCTGTTGTACCCTGAAGGCACAAATGTTTGGCTAAGTATCGACATTTCCCCCTTCATCAATGCTAAAATTTAGCGCTGAGTTTCTACAATAAAGGCTTATGTCTTTGGCCTTTTTCTTATTAATCCTATTACGCTTGTCTTTATGAGCTCTCCTAGTTTCTTTCACTCCCTCCGGGGCTTAGTTGCAAATGAGATTTCACATCTCAGTGTAAAATAACCCGAACATTTTTCTAGAAAATTAAATAAAAGTCCTCCACCCTGGCACTACATGCCTAGAATCCAATTTCTGGAACCGATGTCTTTCCCAATGCCTCACTGACTTCTTGCCATCTCACTCTTCTTAGCACTGAGGAGAATCTTTCTGCTTTTGCGTTCAGATGATCTACCACTGCAGGAAGGAAGAGAGGGCAGGGTGGCATGGTGAAAGTAGGGCAGTGGAAGGCAGAACCCGGGAGTTCCGTGACCACGTTTCTGAAGACGTCTCATGAGTAGGAGTCAAAGCCGGTTATCTCCCGCAGCTTACGCAGCTCATGAGCCACCTGTTCTCCTTTATACCTTTACACAGGCTCTGCTTCTCTCTGCCAGCCCTTGCTGTGCTTTCAGTGTGAACTAGCCACAAAAAAAAAAAAATGCTTCAAAGTTTCTCCTTGAAAAGGTATTTGAGTTTCTCAAGAAGAAGGCAACTCCGAGGGGAACAAAGTCCTGGGCACACACTGAAAGGTGTAGCCCTTTCAAGGAGTCTCAAGTACCAGAAGCGTCACATCCTAATGGAATTAGGTCTAATCACACAAGTCAACCAAACGTCAGACATCTCAGGAGCCCCTCAAAGCATTCCAGCCAGTGCATCCAGGTGTGATCAGAGGTAAAGAGAACTGTTAACTTTCTTTTTCTAATTCCAGGTAGAATCAATTTCTTATAAATAGTAACAATTTTTAAAAATAACAAAAGAAAATGACTTATTTAAATATTTTGCAGCACCTCGAGGATCTCGCTTTGATTTAGATGGCAGGTGCAATGTTAATAAAATGCAACTTTCGTAAGTTTTCCTTATGTATAAATTGGCAATGGATGGCAATGAATTATGCACATGAAAAATATCAAGTAAATCATAGTGTGGTGAAGAGTATGTTATATCGTCATCCTAGATATATTCGGAGCCAAGTAGAGACTCCCTATTTTTAGATTTCAGAAATTACTTTGGAGGAGATCTTTCACACCCTCTCAGCCTAATATTTTTAATCACTTAAAAAAAAGAGGAGAATCTCTACAGAGACACAAATACAAACTCTTTCACAGTAGGTAGCATCAGGTAGGAAGCAGCTAGGTGAAAGGTGGCAGGGAGTGTTCAGGACTTAAGTAAACCAGACTGCATCCTTACATCTAACCTAAAGACATTTATATACTCGAGCAGAATAATATAAAATTCACGGCAAACAGCTTGAGGCTGCTGGCCACCTGTTAGGAAACCTTGGAAGCAATGAAGCCTGAAGCTCCTTCTAACATTCTATGATTCTACTCTAACTTATTTCTTCTGGAATTGAGAAATAACTGGTGAACAGGGACTAGGTGATATAAATATTAGACAGCCCTAAAAAGTTTCAATGGAATTAAAATAACCCACTAATATCGGGCAATAGATTCTTTTTCCTTGGGAGTTCAATCCAAAACTGTTGGATAACTGCTGGTTGGATTAAAAAAAAAATGCTTCTTACTGCAAAGAATCCTCTTCTGTAGAAAACAGAATGTTACTGGGAAAAGTGTCATCATTAATTAGAAATATTCTAGCCATGATGACTTCATATGAAGGAGGCTGAATGTATATTTAATGCAAGTTATAAAAGAGGGGCTGATTGCAGATATGGAAGGCTCAGAAAGAGTACTTGGAAATAGAAATGTGCATATATGCTCCTGGTATTTTCTATATCATACTATAAACAAAGTGAAGTACATTGAGAATCCATTCTGGAGAAGCTGCTTTGTAACTGACCATGTTATACAACAAATCGAGCACATTAAGCAGCAAATGTATTTCGATGACACAACTTGCAGAGACTTTGCTCAGGCAAATACATAGAGAATACATCAGGCCTAAAACTGAGGCAAGTCCAATCAACAGTAATCATTTTCAAAGCATCAGAGCCAAAGTGTTTCTAGGCTTCATTGATGGAATGGCATAATTACATCACCTTTTGGAATTTCAAAGACAGTTTTTTTAAAAGGCGTAGGTAAAAAAAATATTTTATAGTCCCTTTCCTTTGGTATTTCTCCTAGAATGAACAAGAAGCCCCTAAGACTCCTGGTGGATTTACAAAACGTTCAGTGATTACTGTACTGGCCTATCATGACTCTATGTCCCTTCACAGAACAGAAGACGCTACGTTGATCTGGCCTCTGTATAAAAGAGAGGTCACTTCGGGATCTTAAGCCTAAAACTCATGTGTCAAGCAAGTGCAAACATGAGTTCACATCTCAAAACTGACAGTTTATACTGCTCCTGGGTGAATCCCTACTTTCTACGTGCCAGCTCTAGCAAATATTCGGGAGCTTCTGGTCAACTGGCACACGGAATCGAACTGCTTTGCCCAAGCTTTTTATAAGTCTTCTATCATCTGACCTTATCCTATCCACCTAAAGAAATCAGGTTCAGGTTCTCACTTTCTGTGGCGCACAGCTAACTAGAGCCCAAAGCCTTTCCTCACACTGTTCCTCTTGCTAATCATTCCCTTTCTTGTCCTTCACCCGATGAAATACCAGCCATCCTCTAGCTCAAGCTCAAGTTCACTGTCCCATGAAGGCTGAGCTGACAGCCCCAACCTCACCTGATCTCCCCAGCATTTCCACAGGACATAGAATTTACATGTCCCAAACTAACTGTAAAGTATATTCTCTCTCTTTGAATATTTTAATCTTTTCTCCCCAAGTATACTGTGATCTCCTTGCCATCTGGGCTCACATTTTATAATTCTTTGAAATGTCTCACTGTGTTTAGTAGGACTCTAATTATATAGCAGGTTTTCAATATGAACTGAATGAAAAAAATGGTCAGTGAACATGAAATGATGAATATTTTAGGAAACCGATGTTGCCAAACAATTAGAAAAGAATATGTCTGTTTATGGTAAGATATGGAGCTGTTCAACTTTCAAGAGATGTTAAAAGTATACAACTGGCTTGCTTGGAATGGCAGCAGTGTGAGAGCTGGCAGGCTGAGCCATCTTTGGACTGACGGACCCCTGGAACCTTTCCTAACTAGGGATGCTCACCTCCTTAGAAAGGATTGATATGAGCAACTAAAATCAGAGTAGGCTTAGAACTATGAGGCAGCAACCACTGTCCCAGATATAGTTTACACTATATTGAGACACTTCCCTTTCTCTGATCATAAAACACCTGGGAAATCAACAAAGTGAATATTAATAATAGATACACAAGACCATGGTCCTTTCTTGACTGAAGTAGAAAGTGAAAAGATCTGAACCCCTCACATTCCTCAAAATGAACCGTTACTCCTGTGTAGACACTAACATGACTCCTATTTCTTTTGTAATTATATCCAGTTCTGATAAAGGTTTCAAGGTTTATTACTCAGGTTTAAAACAGACAACTGTACATTCACCAAATTTAGCAAAAGAACACAAGTACCAAAATAAACACATTTTAGGGTTTGCAAATAAAAATGTTTTAAAATTACGTTTCTGAACTTCCACCTTGCTTTGGAGAAAAAAAAAAAAAAGCACCTTCTTAGATTATGTGACCTCCTGGGTCTCTGTGTTAATGAAGCCTGGAGACTCCTCCTCTCACTGGGATGGCTATTTGCCTTCCTGCTGAATAAAGATTTCCTCAACATAATTATCATATGAGGAAGCCCTGATACTGAAACAAAAAGGATACGGTGATATTGGTTAAGCCATCCCTGTGTGTGTGTGTGTGTGTGTGCGGGGGGCGGGGGGGGGTCTTTCAAACTTGCTGCTGCTAACATACAACCATCTTGAACAGAAGCCAGACCCTGTTTAACTAATTTTACATTTAGGTATTAATAATGCATAATAAGCCATGTCTGACGTGACAAATTACAATAACTATCAAACCATTTGCCCATCCAATATACTTGATTAATCATGACACACCATGTGACAAAGACAAACCTCTCAATTTTTTTAAAAGAAAGCTAAGTGGATTGAAAGACAGACTAAACCCAATATTTCTCATTGGTATTGATGAAGCTGATTCCAGCTTCCCGTATTGCCTTGATAGGGAGAGCAGAAGAAATCCGGTTATTTCCTTCCTTCAATTCTCCTGTGTCCTCCTCTAGCTCCGGAGTGAAAGGCAGTGCTATCTTAAAGTCATTTCTGTGTTGGAGGCACTTTTCTCCATGAATGCAGGGAGCTGAAAAGACCGCGCCTCGAAAATCCCAGAGGAAAAGCAAGCGTAGTCTGTCAATGGTTTCACCCTTAAGAATATCCCCTATACTGGGTCTCACTAGAGGAGTTCCACGGGAACGCATGGAAAATGAATCCTCAAGCATTCGAAGCAGTATCTCAAATGCTACCCAGGGTTGTCAAAAGCAAAGCGTCTAACTGCTCACGCCGCAGCAGTGGGAAACAGCCTGGACACAATATCCTAGGTCTGTACCTTTTCTCCTTATACTGTGCTGTAGGTACACTGGAATTTGCCACTGAAACATCTACACGTGCACTTGAGTGCACATGCCCCCTGTGGTCCCCAATGTTATCTTGCCACTCATGCCTGTATGTATAAAAATAGTTTGCTTATTGAAAAAAGATATATGCTACTTTCCAGTCTATTTGATATTTCTAGGAGAGCTTAGCTATTTGGACAATGAAATAATAAAGTACACTCAGCTGCTTAGTCAAGGCTTCCCTGCCTGTATATGAAATAGAACAATATAAACAGTTTCCACAAGGCAGGTTTTAGAAACGCAAACATAGAAAGATTAACAAATATTCTTATTCTGTGTAATCTTGGACAATTTACCAGTCCTCTTTTTGACTCACTTCTCATTGACAAAATAAAGATATTAATAGTATTATATACATTTATCAGTATTAAAAAGTGCTGTCACAAAGTGAAGGTCCATAAATATTATCCACTATTAATACTATTGTGGTGAACAGACCCAAAGGTGACCCAATAATCCTGCCTACTGGTGTTCACACATTTGTGTAATCCTCTTTCCTTGAGTTTAGGCAGGACCTGCGACTTGGTTCTAACAGATAGAACATGGCAAAAATGATGGGATGTCATTCCTGTGATTAGGTTATATTACATAACAAAGGTGACGAGAAATGTCACTTCCATGATTATGTCACATTATCTAAGACCCCACTTTAGGACACTGATGCTAGAGACTCCTCGGGGGCGTGATGAAGCAAGCAGTCATGCTGGGAAAGCCCACATGGCGAGGAATTGCAGACAGCCACTGGGAAATGAGGGCAGCTCCAGTCAATAGTCAGCAAAGGGTTGGGGCCCTCAGTGCTCTGTGATGACCTAGATGGGTGGGATGGGGGTGGGGGAGGGAGGGGATATAGGTATACATACAGCTGATTCACTTCATTGTACCGCAGAAACTAACACAACATTGTGAAGCAATTATACTCAGATAAAAAAAATGTCTTAAACAAACAAACAAACAAAAAGAAATGAATTCTGCCAACAACCTAAAAAAGCTTGAATGTGGTGGATTCCTTCCCAGTTGAGCCTCCAGAGAGAGCACAATCCATGCGGCAAAGTGATCGTAGTCTCTTGAGATCCAAAATAGGGGACCCAACTAAGCCACGCCCAGTCTTCTTCCCCACAGAACTGTGAGATAATAAGTGTGTTGTTCTAAGCTGCTACGTCTGTGGTGATTCATTACACAGCAATAGCTAGCTAGTATAATGAAGGCAAAATGATAGGCAACGTGAAAAACATTCTTCTTACATAAAGAAAACACTGCCTAAGACTTCTGAATAGATATTAAGCAGGGTTGAGAAATCTTGAATTCTCTTAAACATTTCACAGAACTTCAAGGTGGAAGGGATGCATCTTAGAAGTGATCTGGTCTAATCCCTCTCCTCCATCATCTTGCAAGTAAAACCTCCAGCCTCTAAAATGGTTATATAACTGGCTCAAAGTCATGTGACCAGCTAACTGTAGAGCTGGAGCTTGAACCCAAGTGACCTAATGTTTCATATCACCACACTGTTGCCGAAGCTATGATTTCCCATTTTGGTGAGAATTTGTTGATTCTGTGTTAGTAGCATTTAAATCGAACAAAGAGCAAAGATCAATGCTGACTAGATCTTAGATGATCATTTGATTTAACAGTTATGCAATTTCATCTGCAGGTCACTTACTATCATTCTGATATGGCTTGTTTTCAAGGTAACATTGGATTGATGTGCTACCTGTCAAACTCCAACTGTAGAAGAAACACAGTAAAAATCCAGTAAATGCAGAGCAACCAAGGCTCTGCCAGAGAGTATAAAAGCATTGAGATAAAGGGTAAAAGGTTCAGTTAATACATGAAAATGTCACCGTACACTCGGGATCTTTGCCTGAAGGTTAAGTGTCACAGACTATTGTCAGATGGTACCAGCAGCCAGAATGGCTAAATCCACCTGGGTGATGAGTGTGGTAACAGATGCTATAATCACATTGCCTGTATGCTCAAGTCAGATGATGTGACCATATTACAGTCAGAATGTAATTCCAAGCAGCAATATTTTGTCCTAATTTTTATAGCGGTTGGTTAATCAGATTCTCCCTATCACAATTAAAAAGGTCCAACATGTCTCCATTTCCCCTCGACCAACGTCTCCCCAGATGGAGATGTTCTGGATATCTAATGCACGACAACGTGACTAGTTGATACTGTATTGTATACTTGAAGTTTGCTAAAAGGGTCGATCCTAAATGTTCTCACCATGGGAAAAAAAAGAAAAAGGTAAGTATGTGAGGTGATGCATATGTAAATTAGCTGAATTATGGTGATTATTTCACTATGTATTTGTATATCAAAACATCAACTTGCACTCATTAAACACATACATTTCTTTTTAATTGCCAATTATACCTTAACAAAGCTGGGTAAAATGTTCAAGAGATATTATATCCAGACTACATCTGCAAATTTTTACACAGAACATATTTTAAAAATATAATTGAATATGTATTCTGACAACGGGGCAGCATTTTAGAACTCAGGATTATTCTGAGTGACATCAGTGTCATGTGTCTGCTTTTCCTTCTCTTCTAACTATTCCCTGTACTAGTTTGAATCACAATTATTTAACTTACTATTTGGGTAATTTTGAAGAGTTATTTTACCACCCAACTCTGAACCTCTTCATGTACATATATGCTTGCTGGAAGATGTTTTATTGGTATAAATAGAGTCATATATATGTAAAACATTTAGCATGGTATTTATTGCATAAATTGTTGCCTTTGCCTTTTCTTCTAAGTTTCCCCATGGAAAGCAACTTTCTATTTCCCTGAAGTCTTCTGGACCTTTGAACAGAAAAGCACAGCAATCCCAAACTTAATAAGGTATATTTACATTTTTTTGTATAGAGAAGCATTTGCTATTATGGTGAAAGTTTCAAGTTCAACCTAGCTATGTCTTAAGGTTTATATGGTGCCTATATGGACAGCACTGAGTCAAGCATGGACCTACAATGTCTGTTTTGTCCAAGCATGGTAAAGGGCAAAGATCCATTCCATGCTTTAAGACAGCCAACCTTTTAGCAAATGAAGGGGAAAATTGAATTTAAGTCAGAAAGGGGAAACAAATCCTCCTGTCCAGTAAATTTCTTTAATCAACAAAGTGGTTTTTCAAGACTCTCATTCAATCTCACAAAGCTTGCTAAGTCTCCCCACCCCACCCAGGTACACAAGGTCACAGCAAGTTCTTATTTCAGAAAAATCCAGAATAGAACCTCTTAGGAAGAAAGATGGAAAATTACACTGGCAAAAGAATTTGCCAAAATAGCATAAAGGTGTTTAAAAATATTTAACATACTCTCATTTATCTTTAAATCAAGTTTAAAATAGAAACAGAATCAATACAAAAGAAATATTATTAGTAGACTTGTCAACTATTAAGAACTGCACTTACTGTAATTCTCTAGCTCTCTCCCATGGTCCAACTATATGAATGTTTGAAAAAAACAGAGTAAAAGCACATGTAATTTACCCAGTGATGTATCACAGCTTGCTCTGCTAGGAAAGGTAAGTAAATGAGCAAACCTGTCAGTAAGCCCAGCATGAAATGAGGGTGGAGCTGGGATTACAAAGTAGTTATGTCACATTCAAACACTTTAAGAAAAATACTGGTAATACACAAATTTAAGTCTGAAAAATAAAAAGCTTCTATTCACTTATTTTATTTTTTATCCTATTTTCTTTTTACACATTTCCTAATATTCTTTTTAGGTTTTCTTTTACACTGTGTCTGTACAATACTCAGACATTTGAATGAAGATTAAACTGATAATTTAAATATGTGAGCGTATTACCTATTCAACCCTAAGCATGTAGATGTTCTGAAATATCTTAATATTCAGAAATATCCAGTTATTTCATGACATTTAGAGGAAACAATCATGTATTAAACTAAAATTTAAACATCAGTATCGTATACTTCAGTAAATACTTCTATTTGTACATTTACTTCTGAGGTTTTCTTTTTTTTCCATAAGCTAGTGGTCAATTTCCTACTTATAATTTATAATATATTTTTAAAAATTTTCTAGATTAAAAACTATCTTCTCCACCAATACCTTGATTCTCTTTTTAATTATTTTGGCAACTACTGTTTCCTCTTCTTTCCCTACTCTGCTTCCAGATCTTGTTCTCTAAATTTGTCCACTGAGTATGTTGTTTAGTCTCTTTCTCTTTTGGAAACATTCTCAGAAAGCAGTATTTTCTTTCTGTAACTGTTATTGTAAGACTGGGAAGGAGAAAAAGGCAAAAGGGCATATACCTCTTAGCAATCAGTATTGCTGAGATCTTTAGGGGATGTTTCTCCCTTTTCTTCAGCAGGAAGTGAGGGTGGGGCGGGCATGACCAGGGCAGGCAACATTATGGCCCATCCACAGAGCTATACAATTGGTGGTTTGTTTCTCTTTTACACGCAGATGTAAGAGTTCCATAGACAGCAGAGGAGTTTACCTAGTCCATGGTGCAAAAGTAATGGGATTGCATCATTTATGTGACATTTTAATAAACTAGCTGTTTGTTTATAGACTATATAAACAGACACAAATCTATATTTTCTAATCGATTAGGTAATTAAACACAATTCATGAGTAAATGACTATTTTATATGAAGTGTGATTTCTGTATACTTTATTTTTCAGAGTATGGCCTCCTCGCGTTAAACTTTCTCCAATGGATTTTCACAAACCTCCAGACTCTGAAGCATAAATCAGAAATCTGTTCTTCTGGCCCAATGCTTGAAGAACACTCTGTGACTGTCAGATTTCTCTGCTAGCACTTTAGTTACCATAGCTTCTCAAGCCATTATCTTTTTCTCATGTTCCCCCATAGAGAAATGTACAACAGACCCTCTGTTCTCTTTTCTGCTCCATCACTGACATAAGGTTGACCTACAAAATACTAAGAGTTTAATTCTGAGTCAACTGCTCAGTGCATGTTTAAGGGAGACGTGAGTTCACTCGACATGCATGTTGGCTGAGTCTACACATGTAAAATGAAGGGAAGGAATGAGACAGCATCTAGACATATTAAGGCAAAAACATATGTCTGAACCATCTTGAGGACTGAGGCCAGACTTTGTAAAATGTAACTTTTGGGTAGGACTAAAATGCATATGGATTTTCCATTTCACTTTGCATGAGAACAGGAAACCTATGATAATGATTTGCTTGTATCTATTATTTCCTTTCTTTATAGAACTCAAAAGACACTATTTAATCATGTCAAGTATGTTCTTTTTTATTTTACTTCTCTCAATTGTCACTCAAACTTTTAAAAACTGTAAAATTAACTTTTCATTAAATTGATTGTGACACTAGACTTAAAGTAGTAAAATTCCATAGTAGTAAAAATATAGAAGACATTGGTAGAAGTTAGTTGTATAATCAGAGCCAGTCCGGCTGGGTACACTGGTGACCTACATATTAGTATGCCTCTATATCCCAGTCGGCATTTTACTTGGTGATTTCTCTTAAACCCCTACCCCCTAACACACACACATGCTTATACACACAGGAACACACACACACCCCTCTCTAGTACTTATGCCTTACGCTTTCTGAATTTCTGCGTCCCAATCAAAACAAAGGGATAAATTAGGAGTTTGGAACTAACATATACACACTACTATATACAAAATAGACTAACAGCAAGGACCTACTATGGATGGCTGGATGGATAGATAGACACATAGGTAGATAGACAGATACATAAACGGAATCACTTTATATATATGTGTATATATACATATATATATAAATAAACTGAATCACTTTGTTGTACAACTGAAACTAATACAACATTGCAAATCAACTATACTCCAATAAAAAAAGCACTGTTCTAAAAAAGTAAAATGTAAATAATGCTAAAAAATAAAAAAGGTGATTTCATAATGAAATAAAAAAACAAAGTTCAGGAAAATGTTTTGATAAATCCACTTACACTGAGGTTAAATGGCTGATAATATTTAACTCACTTTACTAGGGTAAACTCTTAGGCATCTCCAAATCTGGTTTTAAAAATGTTAGTATAGGGCTTCCCTGGTGGCGCAGTGGTTGGGAGTCCGCCTGCCGATGCAGGGGACACGGGTTCGTGCCCCGGGTCCTGGAAGATCCCACATGCCGCGGAGCGGCTGGGCCCGTGAGCCATGGCCGCTGAGCCTGCGCGTCCGGAGCCTGTGCTCCACAAAGGGAGAGGCCACAACAGTGAGAGGCCCGTGTATCGCAAAAAAAAAAAAGTATAGGGTGAAAGGTAGATAGGAATTTTTCAGGTGCTTAAGATGATATCACTTATCTTTTCCATCTTAGATCCAGGTTTTTGCTCAGAGTTTAATTTGTTTTGAGCAATGTAAAATTCTTTATGCTATACCTTTATAAGAGAGATTATGATGACTTAATCTCTAAATAAGTAATCATACATCCTTATTGACATCTGTAATTTCTAATACTTTATTAATAATATCTTGTTTCACTCTAAAGAGTACCCCATATTGGACAATAAATTAAATGTCAACTTATGAATAAGAGAAAAATTTAGTTGCTATACGTAGTCATCAGATGCCTTTCTCCTACCCTCTAGCTCTCTCTTGCATAAAAATGGGAGTTTTTTTGAGGAAGTGTCTCACACCTCTCATATCACTTCTTATAACCATAGAACCCCTTCCCATTTTCTTCCCTGGTTACTACACTCTTTCATCTCATGCTAGATATTCTCACCTCTCATTTCCTCCTCTTAGTCCCAAACAACCAAGGGGCAATAAAAGGCAGGCAAAGAGGTTCACAGAGAAGACTTGGCACTAAGAAACTCTAAAGTAACTCAAAACTTAACAGCCATTTTGTCCCTACCCTATCCTGTTTGGTACCCAGTATTCTATTCCCAAACAAATCTGCTTTCAAAAAAGTATCCAATACAAATAATTTTTCTTATCACTGTCCAGTTAAGTACCAGACACTGTCTATAAGTAAATGAGGGTGGAGTTCATAGTTGTGTGGCATGTAATAAGGGCTTCAAAAGGTATATATGTATATATAAACACATATTTAAATAACGTTCTTGGTAAAGGTTATCAGTTATTACTCTCCAAGTATACCCATATTTGGTTACTTCTGTGCCAATTAAAATAACATTCAAAGAGTAAGAAAGACCTTTAATTTTCAGCTTATTCTATTTTCTACTGCTTTGATTTAATACAGGAAAAGTTAGAGAAAGTAAGGAAGTACTTTAAGGCTGATGTCAAAAGCTAGGGAAAAGCATTTTCTATTCCTTACTATAAATAGTCACAACTGGGGAGAACAGATAAAGTAAACCAAGGTGTAGTTCTATTCCTTAATATTCAGGCAAGCTTACCTTGTCCTGAAATACTTCTAAAGGTAGAAAGGGGAATTCCCAGCCAAATCACTGTTTCATCCCAAGAAGCTATACATGCTGACCATAATAATACCAGGCATAAGACACCTGCCATTTCCATTGTACCTTACAAATTGTATCTGAGTCTATTTCTACATCCTCTTGGTTGGTCCCCAATGAGGACCAACTATCACCTTATTTGTAAACCCTCTACTGAGAGTAGAAATCCTCTAAATTTTATTTACCCTGAGTGAATGACCTTTCTGATGTTATAAACCACATGTAAAATTACTAATTGTCAACAATTGGAAAAGAGAGATCTCAAGTTTCCACCCCCCCAAAAAAAAGATGGAGTGCTTTTGGCTTTACAGAATAGTGCAGGTTCCAGGATAGGAAGGGGTAAACATTTAGGGAAAATCAGACGAGGACATGGGAACCTGAGAGGACAACTATAACACATAGATTTGGCAGAAAGGATGCAGAGAGTGGGCATTCTTTCATTTATCTAGTAGTTATTGAGTATTCTCTGCTCAGCATTTTTCTAGATGATGGGGATTCACCAGTGAGTAAGATTGGCACAGGGGGCTTCCCTGGTGGCGCAGTGGTTGAGAGTCCGCCTGCCAATGCAGGGGACACGGGTTCGTGCCCCGGTCCGGGAGGATCCCACATGCCGCGGAGCGGCTGGGCCCGTGAGCCATGGCCGCTGAGCCTGAGCGTCCGGAGCCTGTGCTCCACAACGGGCGGGGCCCCAACAGTGAGAGGCCCGCGTACCAAAAAAAAAAAAAAAAAAGATTGGCACAGATCCACAGGAAGAGTCAGACAACAAAAATAACTTCAGGTGGCAATAAATTCTATGAAGACACTAAACAAGAATGATAGGATAAAAAGTGCTGGAGTCATTTTGATTAGTTGGTTAAAAAAGGCCTCTAGGAAGGTGGTATTTGAGTTGAAACCAAAATGACAAAAATAGAATCAGTCATAAGAAGATCCAGGTACAGACTTCCCTGGTGGCACAGTGGTTAACAATCCACCTGCCAATGCAGGGAAATGGGTTCAAGCCGTGGTCCGGGAAGATCCCACATGCCGCGGAGCAACTAAGCCCGTGTGCTACAACTACTGAGCCTGCGCTCTAGAGCCCGCGAGCCACAACTACTGAGCCCACGTGCCACAACTACTGGAGCCCGTGGGCCTAGAGCCCATGCTCCACAACAAAAGAAGCCACCGCAATGAGGTGCCTGTGCACCGCAACAAAGAGTAGCCCCCACTCACCACAACTAGAGAAAGCCCGCACGCAGCAACGGAGACCCAATGCAGCCAAAAATAAATAAACAAATTTATAGGAAAAAAAAAAAGAAGAAGATCCAGGTAAATATTTAGGGCAGAAAAACAAACTGCAGAAAAGAAAGAGGATGCAGGGTACATAGGGGTCCAAGCACAGGAATTCTTCATAGACATTGACCATTCTTGGCATCTAGACAGACCCAGCTAGATCAAGGGCCTTCATTAGGTTCAGTATACTAAGATGAACAAAACTAGTTGCCTAAGCTTTTCATTGCCAAGTCCAAGAAAAACAAAAGCAAAACAAAACAAGAAGTTAAATTATTCTGACTGCCTTTAAAAAGACTGACTTGAAGACTTAATTCAAAGAGATCTGGACAGGTAAGGATACGGACTGATTTTGAGGCTATCACTCACTAAGAGGAGCAAATGTCAAATCCTTCGGTAGCAGCAGGAAGCAGTGTTTTGACTGCTCTTCAGGAGAAAGAGCTCCAGCTAGACCCCATCCCCTGGATGACCCTAGGTTTCCCATCTGCCTCCTTTCTGATCACTTTCTCCTCCCAGGACTTTTCTCACTCTTTCATTCTCTAGCAGGCTGCTCTAACGTTTCTCTTTTCTCCAGGCCCACCAAGCTTGTTTGTCGTGAAGGTTTACTATTTACATATTCAGGAACTTTTGAATACATCTGTTTTACGGTAGTTTTCTTTCCAAAAGATTGTTTTTATCCATATCAGTGAAATAGACTATATAAGGGCTGTCAGGAGGATTTGGAAATAGTCTTGCTATACAAACCCAGATGTTAAAATGGCATTTGGGAAAACTGAATTTTACCTGTGTAGAATTTATTATGCATTCTTTCTTCATATAATATTATCTTATTTTCTCATTTTTATATGTGTTCTCTTACTGAATGGGTATATTCAAATACAGCCGACTGCGGGCTACCAAAAGATTTAATTCATCCATTACTTTAGAGTTATACTTCTCCAAAAGAAGAAATACACTTCTAATTGTTTGCTACTGACATTTATTGCCCAGCACAGATGAAAAGAACCCACATTTTGGTCCTGACGTATGTGACTGCTTGTACATGAGGATGGCCTTCTCCTCAACTCATTTGAAGACCCAGGGATGAATAAATGCTCAGCCTTTCATTGCCCAAGGTGTATTACCTCCAAATGCCATAAAAATCAGTAATTCCTATAAACGAAATAGAAGGAAAAGTAGAAAACGGAAGTGTCCCAACTCATTAAATTGGAGAACAGTGCTCTCTTCAATGTATATGGCGACAAATCGGGCTCTAGAAGCTCCTTACCCTACCAAGTTTATCAGACATAATCTTATACTTGGTGGTTAATTAGAGTCAAACTGTTGAAATAGTAAGACATTACTGGTACCATGCTTCAGATTCATATTTGTATAAACATGATTTTGTGGAAACTGAATGGGGAATATTATTCTGATGGGAAAATGTATTCCAAGTTCCAAACTGCCTTCCAAATTAATTTGTGCTGTGAAACGGATCTGCAAATTAGAAGCTTACAAGGACAGAATGTGTCTTAGTTTTTCCTGCTATTAAGAGAAGATAGAAAATACTTTACACATAACAAGGGTTCAGTGTGTACCTACTCTGTGTTCTGTACAAGTGTCTGCGGGGAGTAAATAACACAAGCTGATATAATTCCTCTCCTGAAAAATTACAACTTGAGAAAACAGTATACACATATTTAACATAATGAGAAGATAATACAATGTTGCACATAATTAAATGCTAACAAAATCATTGTCCATTCCTAACAGAACTCCACTGAAATCACACTAACCTGATGTTATTAGCAAGTGGTTAAATATGCCAAGCTCAAAATACCTTTTACAGTCAACTCACGTCTTTACAAGCTTGGCCAATTTCACTCTGTCTGATTCTCCATGGCTGCCCATACAATTGCACTACCGGGACTAGAAAATGCCCCAGGTGACTGAAAGGAACACTCTCTGCATCCCTAGGTATTATTTCCCCACGTTGCTAAATAGGCCTAGCTAAATTTAACCACTTAGGATGAGTTGGCAGAAGTGCAGAGAGAAGCACTTCAAGCGCAGAGAGAAGTTTCAAGCAAAGCTGAGGATGCTTTGGAAAAAGAAGAGTCCTTCTCAAGGCATTGTGAGGACAGGGAAGCAGCTGGCCAACGGTACTTCTTGGGAAGCAGGGACAGACCTATTGTGTCCAACCCCCAGGTGTTCTCCTCTATCTTTCCGAGCACAAAAGGGAGTGATTTTATGCTCTCTTCCCTTCTCTGTTCTGAAAGGTTCCTGTTGAATGGTGCCCCCTGGAGCCGGGGAAGGGGGCAGTGCAGCAGGTGCTCTTCACTCAGAAGGACAGGTCAAGTTCAGGGTTTGTTCTGAATTTTGATGTTAGTTTTCCTCTTCATAACAAACACTGACCTGTTTTCCATGACAATGTGCCCTGTGGATCATTCTGTCAACAGTGATAATGTATGACAGCAAGCCAACAGCACCACTGCAAGGACAGCACAGCCTTGTTGTCAGTCACATTAAGGAGCACCTGATGGGAATCTGGAAAGCAGTCTGGGCATATAGAAAAGAGTCTCTACCTTAAAAAGATAACTTAACCTTATTTTCAAAGAGAAGAACCTCTGCCTTCTCAACCAATAATCAAAACAATGAAGACTCTGAAAATAGCACCAAAGGAAAGGAGGTCCATGACACAGATAGAAACAACCTCAGCTACTATTTTTACTTGAAGCTTGGTGATTGAGCAGTCTTTTCTTCTACATTATTTAAGGGCATTCTTTTCTCTGTAAGTTTGTCAAGTGCAATATTGACTCATCATAAATTCTTTTCAAGTCTTCCTGACTCTCTTAAAAATTTCTCAGTTTACTAAAGCAAAACAGAGGAGTGAGACTTTGAGATGATTCATGTCCATTTCTGTTCTGGGAGCTAAGCATTCTCAAACTGCATGTCGGCTTCCTAATTTTCCGCAGAGCTAAAATATTCCCTGACTATATCCAACTACTTCTGCTACCAACTCCTCTTGTTTGGCCTGTTCCACATGACCATAATTGCAAACTACAGGGCTAAGGTGCCTCACTGATCACTTAGATGAACTATAATTTCTTATCCTAAGCAAGAGTCCATCAAACTAGGTTAGGGATGGTAAATAAGTTTGAATTAGCATGCCAATAGGTGGTGATTGCCTAGAGAGATGAGTTGAGAAGGATTCAGAGGCCAAGTCCCAATGCAGAGGAAATAGGTACTAGTAGTAGTACCGGTGGACAAGGGAATTGCACTGGATTCCCACTGAGTCTCCTCAACACCAAGATAACCAGTTTTATTTAAACAAATAAAACAAGAAACTTGATCAAAAACTTATTTGGAATTATGAATATGAAAAAGACTTTAATACTAATTTTTTTTTTCATTTAGCAGTATTGATGTTGTAGAGACTTGGCAAATATCTGAGTGAGGGTAGATCTTGCTTAGACAACAGAAGTCAGAAACAGAGCAGACACATTTCTCAGATCATTCTATTCACTCGAAAACTAAGTAAAGATCTTAGTGAAACAATATGGATCTTCAATTCAGCTTACTAAAAATTAATATAACAGGGAAAAACAAATATAAAAAAACTTTTGGCAGACATCCGAAGTATTAAATATGAATTCACAATTTAAAAGGATATTTATACTCACACACACTAAGTTCTGTTCATTGAAAGTTTCTGGAAGCAATGGCTTCCAGGCAGCAGTGAACACATCTGGCATCCATATCTTCATTTCTAAATACCGTTCATCAATAGAAGGAAACATGGCTCCTTGGATAAATGACTGATTCCAGATCAGGATTAGGGAAAGTGCAACAGAAACCCAGAATCTTGTGCCGGAAAGCGAGAAAGTTCTCAGAGCTCAACAGAGACGCATGGAAAAGACATAGGAGCCAGTTTTAAGAGGTTCTCAGCTGTTCAAACCATTTGGTCATCAAAAAGAATAATGGCCATAATGGATTATATGACACTAATTAGTGTCCATTTTGCTACTACAGATAAAGAGAGAACATAAAATTAACACACATAAAATATATGCTATACTTAGAGGTGACTTTTACACCAATTTCATGCTCTGAAAATTTATATTTGAATGGAAAACATCAAACAGTTATCCTACTTTCATAGTAAGGGGCAGAGTTCATCCCTATCATGTTGAGGGAAAAACATAATTAGAAAAATGCCAGAGATCAATGTAGAAGAAATGATAAAATGAGAAAACTACCACTTAGCAACCATGAATGAAATAACTGATTCAGAAAGCCAGAATGATCAATGAGTATACAAACCACTAGGTCAGGGCTTCCCTGGTGGCGCAGTGGTTGGGAGTCCGCCTGCCAATGCAGAGGACACGGGTTCGTGCCCCGGTCCGGGAGGATCCCACATGCCGCAGAGCGGCGGGGCCCGTGAGCCATGGCCGCTGAGCCTGCGCGTCTGGAGCCTGTGCTCCGCAACAGGAGAGGCCACAAGAGTGAGAGGCCCACGTACCGCAAAGAAAAACAAACAAACAAACAAAACACTAGGTTAAAATTTGATAATGCTAAGGCATCACCCCAAAGTTTGCTTGCTAATATTGAAGGGGGAATATATAATAAGAGATCTCCTAGACATCACCTCAACCAACTGAACAAATTTAGTGTCACTAAAATTAGGACAATCTGACATCATCTATTTCTTATATGTATATGTAATATGAAGTACTCAGCATTATTTATAAAGTAGTCTTGCCAAATATGTTTTATATGAGTTTGATTAAGCTTTAATATTAAGTTTGATACAAACTTTGATTTATAGGAAGTACAGAGGATAAAGGGACAAGTTAAAAATCACCACCAGAAAACAGACAAATGAAGAATGTGGTACATGTCACAACAAAATTGATCTAGTTTCCTAAAAAAATAATGTCAGGAAAGAAGATAAAAACAAATTTGGAGCTCTTTCATAGATTAAAAGAAACAAAACAAATCAAAGATCAGAAAGTTGCTCGGCTATTAGTTGAAAGAATTCATAAAAAATATTGACAATTGGGAGAATGAATAAATATACAATACAGATGTTATAAAGAATAACTATTTCTTTTCGTAGGTGTGATAATAGTATTTTAGATATATATGAATCTGCCATTATTGAGAGATGTCTAGTAAGTATTTAGTGGTATCTATCTATTTGGAAAAGCAACATTAGTAGTAATTGTGTCCAAATGTTAGCAACTTCTAAATTTTCATGGTGAGTACACAGGTGATCATTATTCCATTCTCTCAACTATTCTGTATTTGGGGAAAACTAAAAAGTTAAAAAAAAAAAAATCAATGTTAGCTTCCTAAAGTGGATAAAAAGCCTGAAGCACAAAGAAAAATGGTTAGACTCACAGAGGCCTTTTATCTTCTCAGCAGAACACAGAGCCCCACATACGGCACTAGGCTTCTTTCGCATTCTCGACTCCTTGATGATTTCTTCCATCTATATGCTAGTGATAAAATATTAGGGGCTTTGATTCTTGACTCATTAAATACAGCATATTCTCACTTCACTGTGACCTGTGCTAGGGCCAGTTTAAGGAGCAATTTGTCATCAGATCATTAATACAACAACTGGCTAAGAAGGTGAAGATATTCATCTAAAATTAATTTCTTGACCTTTTCCACGAGGACGTAGAAGGGAATATTTTAGCGTTTGTAACTGGGGGAGCAGCTCCACTTATACCCTGTGTTTCCCAAATGTGGTAATTAGAGAAACAGAGCCAAGAAGTAGGGACGCAGGGGGCAATCAATGTTTCAGAAACCCTGTTGTTGAGAGAATGCCTCAGGCTACCTGCGAAGGGTCAGTTTGGAGAGAAGCAAAGGAGGTTACTCACCAACAGCTAACCTAACGTATGGCTTTAGCCAACTCTACGAGGCTAGAGAAAGGACAGGCAGAAATAAAATCCAATGGAAACAGGCTGTGGCTGCAAAACAACTCAAAAGACTCAAGCTGCTGTAGGGGCCACTGTCAAATGATTCAACCTTAATCCAGCACAGCCAAGAGCTATCTAATAAATAAGACAATGCCTTACTTTCATCATAGCCAAAGACAAATATGAATACAAAGCCAAACATTTAGCAAATGCCAGTAAACTCTGAGTCAGGAACACAAATCCTCAGTTTCATGAGTAACCTTTACGGGGAACTCAGCGATGCCATTTCCAAGGTGAAATAGATATAATAAGAAATCATCTGATCCTCAGAGAAACACATTTAAAAATGAAAACCAACACTTATCTGCTCTCCCCTCTCATCTCTTTGTAATCTCCAAGTTGTAGAGAGCTCTGGGAGTACATATAGGGGCCAGTGAAGATACACAATAATTTCTTCTTTTTATTTATCTCGTTGTTCCTAAACCTTAACCTTTTCAATGATTGCTAATATGGAATGAAATTCTGGTTTCACAACATCTTTGCCACATAGTCAAAGATGCACCCTTTGAGAGGGGACAAGAAGTCACAAAGTGGTGATGTGAATAATCTAAAAATATTTTTTGAAGGGTGCCATGGCCTTGTCATCACTCTGTACTATTGCAGATTGAATTTTAGAACAAACACTGACTACCAGATATTGGCTGGTCACCAGGCAACATATAATCTATAAAAAGTAAACATGCATGAATATGACCTAGTATACAGTAACTGTTCTATAAGTGTTAAATTAAATTCACTTAAATTTAACCTGAATTGGAGAAGGGAGCAGGCCAATGGGTCTCTGCTAATTCATGAGATAAAGGAGCTAGGGCTTGGTTGTAACGATGCAATATTCTCTACCATCATTATCATAGTACCTGACTCATTAGTTTGTTGTGAGAAATAACAAGCATAAGTCAACACAGTTCATTTAGTTCACATGAATTATGCCTACTAATTATCACAATAAACAAATAAGTATTATTTTTTCCATTGTGATTATGAGAAAACTGAATTTTAGAAAAGACAGGTTAAGCAACTTGCTCAAGGTTATAGAAGCACGAAGCGATAGAAGTATCAATAGGATTTAAATCCAGATCTCTATGAATTCAAATTTAGGTCTAAAGTTCTCCATTTCTCAAAAACTATTTCCCCAGAGGTATCATACAGTGCCTTAAATTCCCACCATGATGAAAGGACACTACAATATCATCTACTATTAGCTTAGTTCACCAGCCATGGATACCCTGCTGGGAGCAGCTATGTGAAGAAGGTAAGTGTTGATTCTGAGTGGAAGTTTCAGAATGATCTCAACGTTCATAAGGATGGAAAGATTAGGAAGATTTTTGCAGAAGGAGGTCTTGGAGGTTTTAGGATAGACTACTGGGTGAGGGGACAAGTGGTAATGATGAGGATGGAAATTCAGGAAATTGATGGTAAGAACACAACGTACTCTGAAGATCGTGCTTAAATTGTTGCTCACTTCTTTATTTTCTACCCTGAACCCTGATGAGACTCATGGATCACCAATCAGATCACAGAGATTGTCCCTAAATTTTGTCTTTTTATAATGTAAAAGTTGGCCAAACTCATTTAAAATTTTAGAAAATGCAGCATTTAAAAAACATGAAAAAAATTATCTGCCAAAATATGACAACTGTTAACATTTTTATCTATTTCCTTCCAGCTTTTTTTTTCTCCCTATGCCTATAATTTGGGACTTTTAAAAAACAGTTAAGATGATAAAACTTGCACACATTTGAATCTTGTTTTATGTTATATTATAAGCATTTCCCACGTTACTTCTCCATAGGATTTCACAGTCTGAGATCACAGCCAAGTTGTTTCCCCCTCCCCGACATAAGTTGCTTCTCTCTCTTTTACTCATTCTCTGTTGCCCTCTCCCCCACCCCAGTCCTGCCAAAGCAGCAGTTAAAACATTGTAAATTATTGGAAGGGGGTGGAACCATCATCACAAGGGACCTATGACCTGGACCACGATCTCACAAACCATGGCTCTCTTGTGCAAGAGGTCACCTTGGACTGACTGCCCATTTGTCTTTACCTTCCTCTTCTAAAGGCTTAAAAGGTAATGAACCAAAAGGAAGAATAACATAAAATGAAACTTTCTGAGGTCATGCTGCTGACCTACTGCATGTAGCTCCCTCTAGGGAGGGGGTACATTATCCATTCTACTCAACTCACTTGGGATATCTGGGCCATGATCCCCTGGAATGTGAACAGGGAATGTTCCAAATGTTATGGCTCAATCATTATTCAATCTTTGCAATAGGAATGGATTATAAATCGTTGTTTTTTTTTTTTTTTTTTTTTTTGCGGTACGCGGGCCTCTCACTGTTGTGGCCTCTCCCGTTGCGGAGAACAGGCTCCGGACGCGCAGGCTCAGCGGCCATGGCTCATGGGCCCAGCCGCTCCGCGGCATGTGGGATCTTCCCGGACTGGGGCACGAACCCATGTCCCCTGCATTGGCAGGCGGACTCTCAACCACTGCGCCACCAGGGAAGCCCTATAAATCCATTTTTTATATTAGTGCTGTATTGCAAAAGTCACTTCCAATGATCTATTTACTAATTCACTCTGTGATTCTCATCACAGGTGAATACTGAACACACACACAGGCACAAAACAGTAAGAAGAACTCTGTTGCCTCTGACACTGAAAAGGGTGATTTTTAGTACTGAAAAAGAGGCAAATATCATAGGTTAAAATAATAGATTTATCTCAGATTTACTATTGGTCTTGCAACAGAAACCAACATTGTTAACATGCTTTGTTGTCACTGTTTGTTTTCGGTTTTATTTTTGTTTTTGCTTTTTGGTGATGACAGGGAAAAAAAAAACAGTACAAATAAAGTATTTAGGTTTCACTATTGGCTCTTTAGAATATATGAGAGAGACCCTTAACTGTTCAAATTACACAAAGAGATGACAGAAGAAATAACCAGAGTTTTCTGTGAATTAAGATTTGAAAGTTCATCCCCATTAATATGAATGGAGAAGAGCATATCACTATAGGCAAATGCATTATATGAACATGGAGATTCACAAAGTAGATGGCTTAGAAATGCTACTCATTCTGTGAAGATCTTTTTTTAAAAAAAAAGAGAATCATTTTTTTAAATGATTATTTAAAATAAGTATCATTCTCCACTGAAAAATGTAAATATATGAAAATGGACAGTATGAATTTTAAGAATATGTCTATAAGAAAAAGCATACACCTGTAGTCTATGTAATCTGTTATTGCCAGTATACATTTCTAGAAATCTGTCCATATGACGCAGTTCCTATACTGTAAACAACCTTAATTTTACCTCTTCATTCAAGATTATGCCTATAAATTCCATGTTATAACATTACTGGCCAACACTTGGTCCATACCACGCAGGCTTACGCAAGAATGCCATCTTCTCGTGGTCATCAGTGCCCAGGTACATACTCTAGAGACCCCTGAATAGCTATTGGTTCAGCTTCTGTTGGCAGCTTACTTCTAAGATCCATTAGTACCTACAATAAATCAATAATCTCAGGGCCAACCACCAACCCGGTGGATGTCAACTTTTGTGTTTGAAAGTGGTGGTGTGTGATGGTGAAGGAGGAAAGGAGAGACATATCAAAATCAGCTAGAAACATCTAAAAATATCCTTAGGCCCTGCTCTCCTGCTTTGATAGACAGGTAAGGTGGAAGGGGTCATGAATAAATTTATATTTATCAATACATTGTTAAAATCTCCAGAGAGAATTATGATTAATTCCCTAACAGTAAGTACCACTGCCTTAACCATCAAATAAAATGCATCTGAATAAGTCTTTGGTAATTGAGTTTAAGATATAGCTCCTGCATTACCAACTCTGAGTCTGAAGAGTTGTGAAACCTTGGTCATGTATCTTAATTGCTCTATGTCTTAGTTTCTCATCTGTAAAATAAAAGTGTTTTTCACTTACAGGTTGTTTCCAAGATTAAATGTGGGTATAGTTAGAACAATACCTAACACACAGTTTGCACCCAGTGAATTTTATTTTCATAAAATTGTTATTATGCCGTGAAAAAGAAGGGCAAAGATTCCTTTCAAAATCTTCCATCTCTCAAATATAAATCTTTAGTTCAAATCTCTCTAATGAGCTCGAGATCCAAAATCCTCCCAACTACCCATTGGTCTTGGATGTCCCAATGGCACCATAAACTGAACTTAATCTCTGCTCTTAATTACAATAGTTACTCTTCCCACTCTTAAAGGGCCCCAGTAGTTTTCTAGTTACCCAAGCCAGAGACCTGAGGACCTTCTGAACACTTCCTCCTCCCTCTCCAAATTAAAATATTTAATGTTACCACATTTTCTTGATTCTGGCTCCTAAATATCTCTTGAATATATGTCCTCTCCAATTTTTATGCTACCACAGTGTTAGGCTACCACATTTCTCACTTGAATAATACTTCTCTGTTTAACCAGTATTTGTCAGGGACCAGGGGATAGGGTAGGAGTTGACTACAAAGGCACAGCAAGAGGAACTGCGGTGGGGGAATGTTGGAAATGATCTGTACCTTGACCGTGGGTGTAACTACCATGACTATGCATTTTTCAAACTGTAAAACAGAAAGAATGAATTTTACTTTAGGTAAAGTTTAAAAAGTAGAAAACAACAAAACGCACACAAACCACCCCACAAATTCTCTCCCGTTACTTCCCAATGCCTTTGTAATACAAAGAAACATCTGAGTGTGGCCTACAGAGCCCCTCAGCATCTGGTCTCTGACCACTTCTCTAGGTCCATCTCCCACCTGTCTCCTCCTAGCTCTCTCCACACTAGCTGCATTGGTCTTTGTTCCATCCCCTCAAAGTACTGTTCTTCTCATCCTAGAACCATTGTGTCTGTATACAATGTTCTTCTCTGGTTCCTTCCACCTTTTGGCAAGTTAACTACTATAACATCCATTAGATTTCAGTTCAAATATCACATTCTCAAAGATAGCACACCAAGAACTCTTAAGAAACTCAAGGTATAGAGAACTGATCTTTGTGCCAATGAAAATTAAAATCACCACCACCACCACCTTAGTGGAGGTGTTACAGAAAGGATGGATTAGCTATTGTATGGATTATGTACCAATATGCAACACTGTTAGAACTTTTTTGGTACTTTCTGTCAGTTCTAAGGGCACCCTGCATTTATCTTCATAGCGTTTATCACAGTGTCAAATCACATTGTTCATCTGTGTGATTCTTTTTTTTTTTTTTTATAGCAAGTCTCCACCACTAGATTGCAAGCTTCAGAGATCATAGCTATGGCTTCCGGGAAGATGGTGGAAGAGTAAGACGCAGAGATCACCTTCCTCCCCACAAATACACCAGAAATACATCTACACGTGGAACAACTCCTACAGAACACCTACTGAATGCTGGCAGAAGACCTCAGACCTCCCAAAAGGCAAGAAACCCTCACGTACCTGGGTAGGGCAAAAGGAAAAAGAATAAACAGAGACAAAAGGATAGGGACGGAACCTGCACCAGTGGGAGGGAGCTGTGAAGGAGAAAAGGTTTCCACACATTAGGAAGCCCCTTCGCAGGCAGAGACTGCGGGTGGCGGAGAGGGAAGACTTCGGAGCCGCGGAGGAGGGCACAGCGGCAGGGGTGCGGAGGGCAAAGAGGAGAGATTCCCGCACAGAAGATCAGGGCCGACCGGCACTCACCAGCACGCGAAGCTTGTCTGCTCACCCACAAGGGTGGACGGGGCTGGGAGCTGAGGCTCGGGCTTCCGTCTGAGCACTGGGAGAGGACTGGGGTTGGCGGCGTGAACACAGCCTGCGGGGGGTTAGTGCGCCACGGCTAGCCGGGAGGGAGTCCAGGGAAAAGTCTGGACCTGCCGAAGAGGCAAAAGACTTTTTCTTCCCTCTTTGTTTCCTGGTGCGCGAGGAGAGGGGATTAAGAGCGCTGCTTAAAGGAGCTCCAGAGATGGGTGCGAGTCTCGGCTAAAAGCGCGGACCCCAGAGACGGGGGCATGAGAAGCTAAGGCTGCTGCTGCCGCCACCAAGAAGCCTGTCTGCGAGCACAGGTCACTATCCACACCCCTCTTCCGGGGAGCCTGTGCAGCCCGCTACTGCCAGGATCCCGGGATACAGGGACAACTCCCCTGGAAGAACGCATGGCGCGCCTCAGGCTGGTGCAACATCATGTTGGCCTCTGCCGCCGCAGGCCCGCCCCGCACTCAGTGCCCCTCCCCCCGGCCTGAGTGAGCCAGAACCCCTGAATCAGTGGCTCCTTTAACCCCGTCCTGTCCGAGCGAAGAACAGACGCCCTCCGGCGACCTACACGCAGAGGCAGGGCCAAATCCAAAGCTGAGCCCCTGGGAGCTGTGAGAACAAAGAAGAGAAAGGGAAATCTCTCCCAGCAGCCTCAGAAGCAGCGGATTAAAGCTCCACAATCAACTTGATGTACCCTGCATCTGTGGAATACCTAAATAGACAACGAATCATCCCAAATTAAGGAGGTGGACTTTGAGAGCAAGATTTATGATTTTTTCCCCTTTCCCTCTTTTTATGAGCATGTATGTGTATGCTTCTGTGTGAGATTTTGTCTGTATAGCTTTGCTTCCACCGTTTGTCCTAGGGTTCTAACTGTCCTGTTTTTTTGTTTTTTTAAATTTTTTTCTTAATTATTTTTTATTTTAATAACGTTATTTTATTTTATCTTACTTTATTTTAGTTTACTTTATCTTCTTTCGTTCTTTTTTCTTCCCTCCTTCCTTCCTTCCTTCCTTCCCCCCTCCCTCTTTTCTTTCTTTCGTTCTTTCTACATCTACTAATTCTTTCTTTCTACTTTTTCTCCCTTTTATTCGAGCCGTGTGGATGAAAGGCTCTTGGTGCTGCAGCCAGGAGTCAGTGCTGTGCCTCTGAGGTGGGAGAGCCAACTTCAGGACACTGGTCCACAAGAGACCTCCCAGCTCCACGTAACATCAAACGGCAAAAATCTCCCAGAGATCTCCATCTCAACACCAGCACCCAGCTTCACTCAACGACCAGCAAGCTACAGTGCTCTGCCGAACAACTAGCAAGACAGGAACACAACCCCACCCATTAGCAGAGAGGCTGCCTAAAATCATAATAAGTCCACAGACACCCCAAAACACACCACCAGACGTGGACCTGCCCACCAGAAAGACAAGATCCAGCCTCATCCACCAGAACACAGGCACTAGTCCCCTCCACCAGGAAGCCTACACAACCCACTGAACCAACCTTACCCACTGGGGACAGACACCAAAAACAACGGGAACTACGAACCTGCAGCATGCAAAATGGAGACCCCAAACACAATAAGCAAAATGAGAAGACAGAAAAACACACAGTAGATGAAGGAGCAAGATAAAAACCCACCAGACTTAACAAATGAAGAGGAAATAGGCAGTCTACCTGAAAAAGAATTCAGAATAATGATAGTAAAGATGATCCAGAATCTTGGAAATAGAATAGACAAAATGCAAGAAACATTTAACAAGGACCTAGAAGAACTAAAGGTGAAAGAAAAAATGATGAACAACACAATAAATGACATTAAAAATACTCTAGTTGGGATCAATAGCAGAATAACTGAGGCAGAAGAATGGATAAGTGACCTGGAAAATAAAATAGTGGAAATAACTACTGCAGAGCAGAATAAAGAAAAAAGAATGAAAAGAACTGAGGACAGTCTCAGAGACCTCTGGGACAACATTAAACGAACCAACATTCGAATTATAGGGGTTCCAGAAGAAGAGGAGAAAAAGAAAGAGACTGAGAAAATATTTGAAGAGATTATAGTTGAAAACTTCCCTAATATGGGAAAGGAAATAGTTAATCAAGTCCAGGAATCACAGAGAGTCCCATACAGGATAAATCCAAGGAGAAATACACCAAGACACATATTAATCAAAATGTCAAAAATTAAATACAAAGAAAACATTAAAAGCAGCAAGGGAAAACAACAAAAAACACACAAGGGAATCTCCGTAAGGTTAACAGCTGATCTTTCAGCAGAAACTCTGCAAGCCAGAAGGGAGTGCCAGGACATATTTAAAGTGATGAAGGAGAAAAACCTGCAACCAAGATTACTCTACCCAGCAAGGATCTCATTCAGATTTGATGGAGAAATTAAAACCTTTACAGACAAGCAAAAGCTGAGAGAGGCAGCACCACCAAACCAGGTTTACAGCAACTGCTAAAGGAACTTCTCTAGGCAAGAAACACAAGAGAAGGAAAAGACCTACAATAACGAACCCAAACAACTAAGAAAATGGGAATAGGAATATACATATCGATAATTACCTTAAATGTAAATGGACTAAATGCTCCCAGCAAAAGACACATATTGGCTGAATGGATACAAAACCAAGACCCATATATTTGCTGTCTTCAAGAGACCCACTTCAGACCTAGAGACACATACAGACTGAAAGTAAGGGGATGGAAAAAGATATTTCATGCAAATGGAAACCAACAGAAAGCTGGAGTAGCAACTCTTATATCAGACAAAATAGACTTTAAAATAAAGAATATTACAAGAGACAAAGAAGGACACTACATAATGATGAAGGGATAAATCAAAGAAGTAGATATAACAATTGTAAATATTTATGCACCCAACATAGGAGCACCTCAATATATAAGGCAAATACTAACAGCCATAAAAGGGGAAATCGACAGTAACACAATCATAGTAGGGGACTTCAACACCCCACTTTCACCAATGGACAGATCATCCAAAATGAAAATAAATAAGGAAACACAAGCTTTAAATGATACATTAAACAAGATGGACTTAATTGATATTTATAGGACATTCCATCCAAAAACAACAGAATACACATTCTTCTCAAGTGCTCATGGAACATTCTCCAGGATAGATCATATCTTGGGTCAGAAATCAAGCCTTGGTAAATTTAAGAAAATTGAAATTATATCAAGTATCCTTTCTGACCATAACGCTATGAGACTAGATATCAATTACAGGAAAAGATCTGTAAAATATACAAACACATGGAGGCTAAACAATACACTACTTAATAACTAAGAGATCACTGAAGAAATCAAAGAGGAAATCAAAAAATACCGAGAAACAAATGACAATGCAGACACGACGATCCAAAATCTATGGGATGCAGCAAAAGCAGTTCTAAGAGGGAAGTTTATAGCAATACAATCCGACCTTAAGAAACAGGAAACATCTTGAATAAACAATCTAACCTTGTACCTAAAGCAATTAGAGAAAGAAGAACAAAAATCCCCAGTTAGCAGAAGGAAAAAAATCATAAAGATCAGATCAGAAATAAATGAAAAAGAACTGAAGGAAACGATAGCAAAGATCCATAAAACTAAAAGCTGGTTCTCTGAGAAGATAAACAAAATTGATAAACCATTAGCCAGAGTCATCAAGAAAAAAAGGGAGAAGACTCAAATTAATAGAATTAGAAATGAAAAAGGAGAAGTAACAACTGACACTGCAGAAATACAGAAGATCATGAGAGATTACTACAAGCAACTCTATGGCAATAAAATGGACAACCTGGAAGAAATGGACAAATTCTTAGACATGCACAACCTGCCAAGACTGAATCAGGAAGAAATAGAAAATATGAACAGACCAATCACAAACACTGAAATTGAAACTGTGATTAAAAATCTGCCAACAAACAAAAGCCCAGGACCAGATGGCTTCACAGGCGAATTCTATCAAACATTTAGAGAAGAGCTAACACCTATCCTTCTCAAACTCTTCCAAAATACAGCAGAGGGAGGAACACTCCCAAACTCATTCTACGAGGCCACCATCACCCTGATACCAAAACTGGACAAGGATGTCACAAAGAAAGAAAACTACAGGCCAATATCACTGATGACCATAGATGCAAAAATTCTCAACAAAATACTAGCAAACAGAATCCAACAGCACATTAAAAGGATCATACACCATGATCAAGTGGGGTTTATCCCAGGAATTCAAGGATTCTTCAATATATGCAAATCAATCAATGTGAAACACCATATTAAAAAATTGAAGGAGAAAAACCATATGATCATCTCAATAGATGCAGAGAAAGCTTTCGACAAAATTCAACACCCATTTATGATAAAGACCCTGCAGAAAGTAGGCATAGAGGGAACTTTCCTCAACATAATAAAGGCCATATATGACAAACCCACAGCCAACGTCGTCCTCAATGGTGAAAAACTGAAAGCATTTCCACTAAGATCAGGAACAAGACAAGGTTGCCCACCCTCACCACTCTTATTCAACATAGTTTTGGAAGTTTTAGCCACAGCAATCAGAGAAGAAAAGGAAATAAAAGGAATCCAAATTGGAAAAGAAGAAGTAAATCTGTCACTGTTTGCAGATGACATGATACTATACATAGAGCATCCTAAAGATGATACCACAAAACTATTAGAGCTAATCAATGAATTTGGTAAAGTAGCAGGATACAAAATTAATGCACAGAAATCTCTGGCATTCCTATATACTAATGATGAAAAATCTGAAAGTGAAATCAAGAAAACACTCCCATTTACCATTGCAACAAAAAGAATAAAATATCTAGGAATAAACCTACCTAGGGAGACAAAAGACCTGTATGCAGAAAATTATAAGACACTGATGAAAGAAATTAAAGATGATACAAATAGATGGAGAGATATACCATGTTCTTGGATTGGAAGAATCAACATTGTGAAAATGACTCTACTACCCAAAGCAATCTACAGATTCAATGCAATCCCTATCAAACTACCACTGGCATTTTTCACAGAACTAAAACAAAAAATTTCACAATTTGTATGGAAACACAAAAGACCCCGAATAGCCAAAGCAATCTTGAGAACGAAAAACGGAGCTGGAGGAATCAGGCTCCCTGACTTCATACTATACTACGAAGCTATAGTAATCAAGACAGTATGGTTCTGGCACAAAACCAGGAAGATAGATCAATGGAACAGGATAGAAAGCCCAGAGATAAACCCATGCACCTATGTTTAACTAATCTATGACAAAGGAGGCAGGAATGTACAGTGGAGAAAGGACAGCCTTTTCAATAAGTGGTGCTGGGAAAACTGGACAGGTACATGTAATAGTATGAGATTAGATCACTCCCTAACACCATACACAAAAATAAGCTCAAAATGGATTAAAGACCTAAATGTAAGGCCAGAAACTATCAAACTCTTAGAGGAAAACATAGGCACAACACTCTATGACATAAATCACAGCAAGATCCTTTTTGACCCACCTCCAAGAGAAATGGAAGTAAAAACAAAAATAAACAAATGGGACCTAATGAAACTTCAAAGCCTTTGCACAGCAAAGGAAACCATAAACAAGACCAAAAGACAACCCTCAGAATGGGAGAAAATATTTGCAAATGAAGCAACTGACAAAGATTAATCTCCAAAATTTATCAGCAGCTCATGCAGGTCAATAACAAAAAAACAAATAACCCAATCCAAAAATGGGCAGAAGACCTAAATAGGTATTTCTCCAAAGAAGATATACAGACTGCCAACAAACACATGAAAGACTGCTCAACATCATTAATCATTAGAGAAATGCAAATCAAAACTCCAATGGGGTATCATCTCACACCAGTCAGAATGGCCATCATCAAAAAATCTAGAAACAATAAATGCTGGAGAGGGTGTGGAGAAAAGGGAACCCTCTTGCACTGTTGGTGGGACTGTAAATTGATACAGCCACTGTGGAGAACAGTATGGAGGTTCCTTAAAAAGCTACAAATAGAACTACCATATGACCCAGCAATCCCACTACTGGGCACATACCCTGAGAAAACCATAATTCAAAAAGAGTCATGTACCAAAATGTTCATTGCAGCTCTATTTACAATAGCCTGGAGATGGAAACAACCTAAGTGTCCATCATCGGATGAATGGATAAAGAAGATGTGGCACATATGTACAATGGAATATTACTCAGCCATAAAAAGAAACGAAATTGAGCTATTTGTAATGAGGTGGATAGACCTAGATTCTGTCATACAGAGTGAAGTAAGTCAGAAAGAGAAAGACAAATACCGTATGCTAACACATATATATGGAATTTAAGGAAAAAAATGTCATGAAGAACCTAGGGGTTAGACAGGAATAAAGACACAGACCTACTAGAGAATGGACTTGAGGATATGGGGAGGGGGAAGGGTAAGCTGTGACAAAGTGAGAGAGCGGCAGGGACTTATATACACTACCAAACGTAAGGTAGATAGCTAGTGGGAAGGAGCTGCATAGCACAGGGAGATCAGCTCAGTGCTTTGTGACTGCCTGGAGGGTTGGAATAGGAAGGGAGACGCAAGAGGGAAGAGATATGGGAACATATGTATATGTATAACTGATTCACTATTATAAAGCAGAAACTAACATACCATTGTAAAGCAATTATACTCTAATACTCTATATAAGTATATAATACTCTAATAAAGATGTTAAAAAAATAGCTATTAAAAAAAACCCGAAATCATCGCTATCATCCCACCATTACATTCTCACAGTTTCTAGCACAGAGATTTACCAAATACATAATGAACAATGGAATGAATGAATGGTGGGTGATATTTTCAAAAAGCAGTGCAAAGCCAATACTATTCAATGACTTCCCTCAGACTCTTTCACTTTCTCAATATGAATCCAATACTTGGTGATTTAAGGCCTCCAAACATCTGCTGTGTCCTGTCTTCCGCATGGCATTTTTTTTTTAACCCTTTTTGTAGGCTGAAAAATTACCCTCTGACGAATATACACATCCTAACCCCTAGAACGTATAAGTATTACCTTATATGAGGAAAGAAAAAAAAAGGTCTTTGCAGATATACGTTATGGATCTTGAGATGAGGAGATTATTCTGGTTTATCCAGGTAGGCCCTAAGTGCAATCGCACATGTCCTTGGAGAGGCGGAGGAAAATTTCACACATAGGTGTGAAGAGGGAGGTAGAGATCAAAGCAAAGTAGCCGCAAGTCAAGGAGTGTCAGAAGCCACCAGAGGCTGGAAGAGGCAAGGAAACAGATTCTCCCCTAGAGGCTCAGAGGGAATGCAACCCTGCAGACACCTTGATTTCCAGTGACACTGATTTCAGACTTCTAGCCTCCAGAACTGTGAAAGAGTAAAGTTCTGTTTGCTTTAAGACAGCCAGTTTGTGGCTAAATTGTTTCAGCAGCCATCAGTAACCCATTACTCCCCAGAACTTTCTGACTCTGGCTAACTCTTCCAAGACCCACACAATTATCACCTCTACTAGTACTACTCTCCGCCCTTTTCTTCTTTAGACCTTCAAGGTTTCAGTTCCTATCTGTTCCCACATAAAAAGATTAGTATAATGGAAAGAACATGGTTTCTAAAATCAGACAGATCTGGGTTTTAATCCTGACTCAATTAGAAATTGTACGATCTTGGGGAAATTAGTCAATCTCTCTGAATATCAGATTCCTCGGCTTTAAAATGAGTGCAGTAATCTTTATATTGTTGTGTTATAAATACTTCTTGAACTACTCAGTGAAGAATAATGCTTTTCAAAATGCTTGGTGTCTAATAAGTACCTAATAACATTTCTTTCTTCTCACCTCCAATTAACTGACTAAATTAATCCTACTCAAAAATCACCTTTAGGGGAACAGTTCTGACTAAACTACGTAAATTAGCATCCCTCTGAATCTTCATTCCCCTGTTACCCTCTCATCCCTTCGCCCATTTTAGTTTCTTCATAGCCCTAATCTCAATGGCATAGTATACGTGTGTACATGTGTGCTTATGGTCTGCACTGCCCCCCACCAACCAGATGTAAGTTCCCTGAGGGCAAGGATTTTTCTGCCATTTTTCATTTCTGTACCTCAGAGCCTAGAAGATACCACATACAGACAAGTTCATCAGTCAATGTTTCTGAGTGGGTAGATATACTTCTCAGCTATTTGTTTATAGTCCCCTTCCCTTTTCTGTGGAGATCCAACTTAATAACTTGGAAGTGTTTAACAGAAAGCTGCCATTGTGTTATTACAGAACTAAGCCCAGAAATGAACAAAGGAAACACAATTTTATAAAAGTAAATGAAACCAACAGGCATTATAAAGGCAATTAAAGTCATAACTGTGTCTCCATTATACATAATCTTAACTGCAGTCCTCACAAATAGCTAGACATCTGTAAGCATACCTATGTAAAATCCACATTATAGTAACAGAAGTAATCCACGGAAGTCTGATCCTCAGAGGTCCAAATGCCTAGAGTTCCATAACTAATAAGCAGCACAGCCAGGGTTAAAACACACCTCTACATTGCTCTAAGTGTCATACTCACTCTGTAAGATCCCGTCCCCTTCTCACTTCTGGGCATTGATAAATGCCCAGATGTCAGCTGATATGTCACCATTATTTCAAACCTATGATCATCAGCATAATAGAACATTCTGCTTCATTTTTCCTTTGTAACAAATGGGCTCCATGTTCTTTGAAATTCTTTCATTTTGTCCTTTAGCCAGTCCAAAAAAAAAAACATTTAAAAATACGTGTTACACTGTTGCCACATACTTGGCTAAAATTTTACTTTACGCCTAAATCATTTTAATCCTTTTGGAACCTCCTAGAGATTTTCTTAACAACTTTTATCCCCATAACTCCTAAATATGTCACATGGGGCATTTTGCAGGTGGTAGCTAAATCTTTAGGAACCAGGGTATTTTAAGTTAATGGAGATGTAATTTTCCTAGGCTAAATTCTAGAAATTTAAGTTTAGTACATTTATTTTTCCAAACAAATGTTGACACCCTTTTCTCTTGATTATCGTGATTTGTTCTCAGATGCTTTCTTCTCCTTTATGCACAGAAAATACTAGCTATATATCCTGCTAATCTTGGAAAGGAGTTTACCTTATGTTCCTTTTAGCTTTTCTAACTCTTCCCTCCAAATTAGGGGAAAAGGGAGAAAAATGCTTGGAATGGCTTTTTTGAACTTTTAAACTAGCTCATGTTTAGGACAATGGGAATAAGTTAAAGAGAAGAAAGAAAATACGAAAAAGTAGAGGAAGTGGCACCAAGAGGAAAGTAGTGAGAAGGGGACGGGATCTTACAGAGTGAGTATGACACTTAGAGCAATGTAGAGGTGTGTTTTAACCCTGGCTGTGCTGCTTATTAGTTATGGAACTCGGCATTTGGACCTCTGAGGATCAGACTTCTCCTCTGAAAAACTGAACAATAATAACTACATCACAGGGAGGGTCCCAGCAAATGTTGATTCACTCTTTTTTGGAGTCACTCTTTCCTCCTTCAACGCTTTTCCCCTCAGCCATCCACCACAATAATCCTTATTTAAAAGCTACGTGTCGATTTATCTATCCACTTTCATCTTGGTCTCACACCTCCTGAACTTCATAAATTCCAATGACCTGCTACTTCAGCCACCCTTACTTTAGCCCCCATGATCTCTCCCTTAGCTCTCCAAAGATCTACATCCATAATCTTCACCTCTTTAATGCTAAATGTATGTCTGCCCTTCTACCTCCCCATACCTTGCCTGTTATTTGCCCTTTTCTCACTGTTACCTCTAGTCAGAATTCAACTCTTCCAAAGCTTTACAGGCAGGCGTCCTAGGACTATTTATCTCTCATTTGCAATAAATACTTCCATTCAGCAAATATTTAGTGGCTACTATTACCTGCCCCTCAGCGATCCAAGCACAAGAAATATAAAGATGAACAAAACTGATCAAGACCCTGCCCTCAAGAAGCTTTACTTATATTTTAGTGGTAAAAGGTAAAGGAAAACATAACTGTGAATATATTGCTAAGTAGTGATTAAGAAGTTGCACAGGGGGACAGAGTATGGGAGTGGCACTGTTTTAGATGGGGTTGCTGAGAAAGCCTCTCTGGGAGGAGAAGTGGATGATGGAAGCACCATGCAGGTGTCTGGAGGAAGAGCATCCCAGAACAGTGATTTTCTTAATCACTACTTGGCAATAAATTTATGTTTTCATTTATCTTTCACCACCAAAATGTAAGTAAAGCTTCTTGAGGGCAGCCTTTTGATTAGATGGTTCATCTTTATATTTCTTGTGCTTGGATCACTGACTGGCAGGTAATAGGACCCACTAAAGATTTGCTGGGTGGAAGTATTTATTCTAAAATGAGACTAACCACTTCCACCATGCACACTCTCCATTCTGAACCCATTACATTCTCGTTGTCCTACACGTCTTCCGTAAGGCCACAGCTGTCTTTCTCTACATCTGGGCTTCTGAGTTATGCCTGCGAAAAATCACAAAGATGAACTGATTGGTCCTACTGCAAATTATTACCAAGGTGTCTGGAAACTCTGACAAAGCCTGGTACGGAGTATGCACTCAATACATTTTTGTCGAATGAATGAATTTGCAGAATCCTACGCCTGACCATACTTTTCCCAAAACAACTATTATCATAAATCTTGTCACAAACTCAAGCTAACAGCTTAAGGATTTAGAGCTCCAAGATTCTCTTTTAACGCTACATTTTTCCCTAATATATAAGTTACTCTTCTTTATACACATTAAAGCAGAAAAAAGAAACTTTCAGAGGCAGTTTTCCAAAACCAGAAAGTATTATTGAAAATTATTCAAGTTCAATTTTGAATAAAATCCCCTGAGGTTCCTATAAAATCTCTGCTGAATAAGTTCACAATTCTGAGAGTACCATTTTTAGTATAATCTTCTCTTGGCTTACTTGGTAATTCAGCAATCCGAAATAGGAGGGTGTGAAGATTAAGCAAAAAAGTCCTACTTGAGCAAAGTCCCTAACTTTGGATTTTAGAAAAAATCTGGTAAAACTTATTCTTTGTTACAAGTTAAGTTTGGGGAAAAGTACTTCTCTGTTTATTGGCAGTGAAATCTGGGCCTCCTGAGCACTTCTGGATCACCAACTGCCTGATTAATCCAAAATGCCTCCAAACTAATGCAGACATAACACTTCCCTCAGTAAAGTGCTTTCTAAGTATTTAGAAAACTGACAGAATCACCGTAAGCCAAAGTAATTTTAGAGAACTTCCTCATCAAGGTCCCCAATGGCAAAACATGACGCTAAGAAAAAGAATTTTAAAGTCCTTTCTTTTCTTCCTGGCCCATTTTACTGAGTACTACAATGGGATATTCACATAAGTAATCAATTATGGTTCAACTTCCAAGGGCAACCTGAGCCCTTCGTTGGTAGGATGTATACTTGGAATTGCTTTCCTTGTAGTGCACTAGAAGGAACCAGAGGCATTCCACTGTGGGGCACTGTGCCCTTAGTTGGGATGGAGACTTTGGTCCAGATATTTTAGAAGAAAGCTTAGGAAGGTGGAGAAACATCCTCAACTTCTCCCTCAACCTTGCCCCAACATCTGCCATAGATATCGAATCATTCCTACGTTGAACCTGGTTAATTATGTGACAAAGACATGCATTTTCAGGATGGTTAAACAGCACTCAGAGGTATATCTCATGACCCTGGAATAGAGCTCAGTTAGTTCATTCATCCAATCATTTATTCAATGAGCATTTCTTGTGTACGTATGCCAGGCACTGTCCTAAGCATTAAGATATAAAGCTGAAGGCAACTTTACGCCTGACCTTAAGGAGCCCATGATTTAAAGGGAAAATAGACTTACTAAAAAATGGAAAAACTATTATGGTAAACTCCATTTTAGATATTTTAACATGGTGTTAAGAGAGCACAGAGGAAAAACCAACTTACTCAGAAGTCACTTAATAGTTTCACTGGGAGCTGATATTCAATTCAGATCCAGAGGCTCTAGCCTAGAAATGCAGATGAAGCATTCAAGCTTATTTGATCGACAGGTTAGAGCATGCGTCTCATGTTGGCCTAATCCATACAGCTGGACTTCTGCTTGGGCTTCCTAGGGAACTGAAGATGTGGCTGGAGCCCAGCTGAACTACATGACTCCCTGACACCCTCTCTTGCCCTGACATATACTCTACTCCCCTATCGTGCGTTCATGGCTAGGCTCCTTCTTAGAGATACTTGAGCCCCTTGAAAATCACCACACTGTCAAGCTGTCACTAACGTGACTTCAGGTGTTTTGACAATACCTGCAGTGTTGCTCCCATGCCCTACCAACTGGATATACAAATAGATGCTGGCTCAAAGGCATATACCCTGGCTAAAACCTGACTTGAGCTCATTAGCCCCTTTCATTTGCTCTACATAATAAAGTGACTATCCACCCTGACCCTCACCTTGGGAACCATTGCTATATTCCATTCAGGTCCCTCCCCTGCCCCACGTGGTCTCAGGTCCTTCATTCCTCTGTAGCAGGCACTTGTGAGATCCAGAAGCTCTGATACTACACATGATGCAAAACACATCATTATTCTCAACAAATGGTATTTATAAAGGGACCCCACACATAGGATGTTGAGGTGTGTCACAGGTTTGAAAAACAACACGGACTCAGATAGATCACCCCTTGTCCAAGATTGCCCACATAGTAGGAATAAAAACTGACCCTCCAAGCCATATTTTCTAACTCCAAATTCAGTTGTCTTTTGCCTGACCACACAGTATGGGCCAGGAGGAGAGGTCTCGCCCCTCTCTCCAAGGAAGCATAGTGGAATTCATCTTGTTGAGGTTATAACCCTAGATTAAAGAAACGAAAACTTAATAGGAAAGCAACATAAAAATCAAGATCTAAATTGGAAAAAAATAGCAATAAAGGAGAGATGAGGCCAAAAGATTAGGATAAACAAGGCTTCAGACTGAGAAGTCAAGTGTAATACAGCATATTCAAGAAGAGCAAAGCACCCAGGCCTGAAGGTTTGAGACAGCCTGGACGATCACCTAACTGTCCCACATTAAGTTTCCAAATACTAAGCCTTGCTTGGCCATCCATTCAAAAGCAATAACAAAATCAGATATGGCTGGGATGAAATAATAGATTTCCTACCTACTAGTCAAGACTAAAGGTGGTCAAGATATACGGTTATTAGAAATTTTAGACAGAACATGAGAGGATAGAACTTATGATTGTTTTGAAATATTATTTCAATTTGAAGAAGTAGAGAGGATACCATTTCATATTGAGGAAACTGCATGGACAAAGACACTTGTTTTAAACCAGTTAAATATAACAGTATAAAGTATATATATATATATATATATATATATATATATATATATATATATATATATATATATATACAGGTGCTCATTCGAATTTGAACTAAAATATCCTAACTCAAATAATATTTATGAATTATGAATTATGCCTCCATTGTCAACTAAAAACATCCATTTAAAATGAGGTGGTTTTAGTTTATTACAGTCATTAGTAGCTATCAAAAAAGAGATAATGCTCTTGAATATCCTCAAGTACGTATAAACTGTACATACATTACCTAGCAGGGGTCCACTCTCAATCAATATTTTCTCAGAACAACATTTCTCAGGAAGGAAGAAGATCTCAGTGAAGCTAACAAATTATTATCCTTCACAGGAGAACTCCAGACAGAACCCTAATTAATGAATTGGCTTAATAGCAGTTCCTTGTTTATAACTCGTAACATACACACACATAAACAGTGGGAAGCAGGCATACAAGGAGCAGCCTTAGGAAGTGGGTGTAGAGAGAAAGGAGTGTAAAAGATGAAACCAGACAAAGGGGAATAGTTATGTCAAAGAAACTATGGCAAGAAAACCACCTAAGAGGCTCTATGTCATACAACTGGACACTGCCCGCACTGCATAAAAGGAGAGAGACTCAAAGAGAAGAAAATCTTTTTCCTTGTAATCACAAATGCTATTTACGGCTGCTTTGATTCATTTCATGGTCTTAAGGACAATTATTTGGCTTCATTGCTAAAGGTTCTCTTTAAAACAAAAGACTTAAGAGTAAAGAATTCATTTATTTCCCAGTAGCACTGTACATTAATTTGGAGTGTGCTTTTTTCTTACAGGTGCAATTTCAAATTACTTTCAATCCATTGTAATGCCATTTTTGCAATTGATAATGTAAGTTTCAATTCATTTTTTTGCTGCTTTGCCAAATAAATACAGAAAAATGATGTCTTGGTCATATATAATGATGGTGCTGTTTGGGAAAATAATTAAATGATACCATAGTTGCTATTTAATTATACTGGCTCTGCTGGGTATTTTAAGATTAAGTTACTGTTCTTTTCACCATTCATTTCATATTTCTGTCATTAATTCCACCAATTCATTTCAGGTTCTTTCATAGACCTTTCTCAGTGTTTTGCCCTCTCCTTTTCTCCATACCCCATAAAGAAGGCATGTGACCACAATAGCTATCCAGTTTTCAAGGGTTATGGACTGAAAAAATAATGAGAAATATGTGATCTGATTTGGACCATTTACATTTAACATCTACTATTAATATTGATAATGATAAATTCTAGAATGGCACTAATTATTTACCAAATTCACAAAGAGCAAAAATAGCCTCTGTGTGGATTAGGCCAGTTGCTCTCTCTCACATAACCCTTCTCTTGCCTGCATTTAAATCACTTTGTGGTACCCACTGAGTTAGATAGGAAGGTCCTTTCCACACCCTACAAAGGCCAGGTCACAGAATCCACAAACTAAACGTGGATGTCAAGCCTCACTCTCCACCCAGCCCTATTCAATTATATTCCTAAGGGGATTTTGAGTTTTTTCGCTAAGATATGAAATGAAAAGAGGTCTAGATATTTCCCCAAATCTCTGAGAAATTATTGGGTTTGCCAAAAAGTACCTTCGGTTTTTAAGTAAAAATAAAAAAACATATTTTTCATTTTCACCAAGAACTTTATTGAACAATGTGTTCACCCTTTTGTTCCACTACCTTCTGTCATTTTTCAGGCAACTTCATAATTCCATCTTCCCCAAACTTTTTATCTTTTTGAGCAAAGAACTGTTCCAGGTGCCTTTTACAGGGCATTGAACTTTTTCTATTAAGAAAACTTTGTAAAGACCTAAAGATATGAAAATCCGAAGGTGCAATGTCTGATGAATACGGTGGATGAGTCAGAACTTCCCAGACAAACTGTAACAGCTTTTGCCTGGTCATCAAAGAAACGTGGTCTTGCGTTATCCCGATGGACGGTTATGTATTTTCTGTGGACTAATTCTGGATGCTTTTTGTCGAGTGCTGCTTTCAGTTGGTCTAAGTGGGATCAGTACTTGTTGGAATTAATCGTTTGGTTTTCGAGAAGGAGCTCATAACAGAGGATTCTCTTCCGTTCCCACCATATACACAACATCACCTTCTTTGGCTGAAGACCAGCCTTTGGTATGGTTGGTGGTGGTTCATTTTGCTTGCCCCACGATCTCTTCCATTCCACATTATTGTACAGTACCCACTTTTCATCTCCTGTCACAATTTGTTTTAAAAACGGAACGTTTTCATTACGTTTAAGTAGAGAATCGCATGCAGAAATACGGTCAAGAAGGTTTTGTTCACTTAACTTATGTGGAACCCAAACATCAAAGTGATTAACATAACCAAACTGGTGCAAATGATTTTCAACGCTTGATTTAGGTATTTTGAGTATGTCGGCTATCTCCCGAGTGGTATGACGTTGATTGTTCTCCATTAATGTCTCGATTTGATTGCTATCAACTTCAACTGGTCTACTCGACTGTGGAGCATCGTCCAGCAAGAAATGTCCAGCACGAAACTTTGCAAACCACTTTTGACACGTTCAATCAGTCACAGCACCTTGTCCATACACTGCACAAATCTTTTTTTGTGTTTCAGTTGCATTTTTACCTTTCTTGAAATAATAAAGCATAATATGCCGAAAATGTTGCTTTTTTTCTTCCATCTTCAATATTAAAATGGCTACACAGTAATTCACCAATTTTGATAAGTCTTTTTTTAAATGCATGTTGATATGACAGCTGTCACATACAATCTAACAAAATTGTTTCGAATGAAGTTAAAGACAAGTAAGTCCTACTAAAGCCATCTGATGGAAAAAAACGAACGAACCTTTTGGCCAATCCAATACACTAGGCAACATTACGCAATTATGTATATTAACCATGCCTGGCTCATAATCATCTAATTAACTCAGATCACCCATAAGTATTTTGGAACATGTACTTTTTATTCCATATTGCTTTTCTGTAATTCACATTTTTAAAGAATGTTTCAACATTGTTAAATTTGGGTTGAGTCATATCAGTCAATACCTGTTTATATTAAAAAGTAGATATTAATTGAATGTCTTGTATGCACTTAGTACCAAGCACTTTAGAAGTACAGATTACCAAATATACACTTTATGTAATAATTTAATGTGATCACTAAATACATATAATTTATCAGAAGATATTACAGATCCAAATTCTTGTCCCACTGTTCTATAGAAGATGTTGTTTCAGGATGATCTTGAACAAGAAGAAACAAAACTATTGTAGAGAAAATCCTTATAAGAAGTTCTGATAACTGTGTGTGTGTGTATGTGTGTGTCTGTGTTGTGGGGGTGAGAAGGAAGTAGAATGTAGTTATTTTTAGCCTCACAATACTTATAAAATAATTTGTTTTCCTTTCTGCTACCAACACCACAGGAAAACCCTATACTAGAAATATTGGTGATTGGTGATGCTGAATTTATAGCAATCATTTAGTTGAAATACTTCTTTTGTGTTTTCTAGTGCTTCTGAGACCAGTCAAAAAAGCATAGTGTCCTTAGATACACAGAGGGTTGCCTGAAAATGATTCATCTTCTTCATTTGTTAAATAAAATCCATTACCAAAGTTTGTAAATGATTCTAATGCAAGAGTATTAGTTTCAACCAGGCTGTTTCAACCCAATTTCAAACCTCTATGGACCTAAACTATAAGAGATCTATTATCACAGTTCTTTCTAATTCAGATGAGCTCTCCTGCAGGTTATTACCAAATATTACTCCAGTTCACTCACTGGAGCTCTTCTTTTACCTTCATATAACTTTGAAGTTCCTTTTGGAAATAAAAGTTTATCTTCCCATGAAACTCAGAAAGATTTTATAGATGTGAAACAAAGAGCCTAAGATTTCAGCCATTTATTTCAGAGTATCTAAACTTTCTATTCATAAAGCTACCCCCGACTTTTGAATAGGAATAGGAATAAAGCTCTACCTTAAACTGAATAAACACTAAATGATTACCAAAAAAATGACAGAATGAAAAACTGAAGAAATTTTAACAATTAACTGTTAGGATTTTTTCCCCTCTGGCTTGCTAAGTTTCTTGTCTGAGGTGTCTATTCATACCATTGATTTCAAATGTATCAAGATGTGATTTATGTTGTAAAGTAGTGTTTCCCAAATACTATTCTCTGAAGACTATATTCTGGAAGATGGTAATAGGTATGTGAAAAAAGTTAAATAATATCTGGGAAACTGTACAGAATGTATTCCTCCACGTGTTTTAACATCAAAACCTATGGGAATTTCTGTAATAAAGAAATCTGTTTAATTTTGTTTAACACAGCATTTCTCAAAAATATTTTACTACAGAACACTATCAATTTTTCCTCGTATATAGTCATCCTTGGAACACTGTTTAGAAAAGAATGTTATAGGAGACTTCCTCCTATTTAAGCACTGAGCTTTCTAAACACCGTATCTTAAGCCAATTGTTTTAAGAAGGTTTAAAAAAATCATTTTAAGAAAATTTCTAACTGAAGTACTGTTGCCTTCTTATATCTGGAACATTAGTAGAAACTGTCAAATGAGCTCATAAAAACAACAAAAAATAACAATGTGAAGTAACAAAATATTAAGTGGTGAGGTTGGGGATGGTAATTACACTTACCAGGTCATATTCATTCCCTGATATCTTCACTGACTGATTGACTCAATGCATTTATTCAAGATATTCTATGTGGCAGCAACTGTGCTGGGTCACTTTTTATTATTTATGAGGATTGCCAATACACCAGCCATCATTGCCTGATGTCATGGTTGGCTAATTGTGGCCCACAAGGCAAACCTGGGCCATTGCCTGTTTATTTTGTTGTTGTTGTTTTGTATTTTGTAAAAATTATTTATTTTGGGCTGCATTGGGTCTTCGTTGCTGCGTGTGGCTTTCTGTAGTTGTGTCAAGTGGGGTCCGCTCTTCATTGTGGTGTGCGGGCTTCTCACTGCGGTGGCTTCTCTTGTTGCGGAGCTCGGGCTCTAGGCATGTGGGTTTCAGTAGTTGTGGCAAGCAGGCTCAGTAGTTGTGGCTTGCAGGCTCTAGAGCGCAGGCTCAGTAGCTGTGGTGCATGGGTTTAGTTGCTCCATGGCATGTGGGATCTTCCAAGACGAGGTCTTGAACCTGTGTCCCCTGCATTGGCAGGCGGATTCTTAACCACTGCACCACCAGGGAAGCCCAACTGCCTGTTTCTGTAAATAAAGTTTTATTGAAACACAGACAGCCTTTGCTACATATTGCCTATGACTGCTTTTGCACTACAAAGGCAGAGTTGAGCAACTGCAAAAGAGACCATGTGGTCTGCAAAGTCTAAAATATTTATTATCTGGCCCTTTACAGAAAAAGTTCACTGACTCCTGTCCTAGATCACCTTCATGTTATGTCATATAATACTTGCAACAAACCTTTGAAGAATGTATTGCTCTCCTTATTTCATATATTAGGAAGTTAAATTTCAAGCTAGCATGAGCCATTTGCCCTGTGTTACTCAGGTAGTAAGTAGTAAATCTGGATTCAAAACCACATGGTTGACAATAAATTCCATGAGCTTTCTTCCATATTCCAGGCAACATAATGGTACTAAGCACATTATTCCTTTGGCGAATTAAAACATTTCTAAAATATCTCTGTTATCTATTAGAGTAAGCAAAGTAAATTCTACTTTAGAAACCGCCTAGTCTTCTATTTTCATGGATCTTATTAACACGTTTCAAAACAATGCATTTGTATTCAATTTTGAGTATCTGCCTCTCCATCATAGGCACTGCTCTGCCTAAATAGCTCCTTTGTTTCTTGCCTAATAGCTCTCCCTCCCTGAACTACTCCTTATGCAGACCACATTTTGAGAAACATTGCTATGTTATACAAAGATAAAACATTCCTATTTTTGACATATGGTTCAATTTTTCATTCTTGTTAAAGATCTGAAAAACTGCTTCCCTTTGATGGCTCTCAATTTAACTTAGCATTTGATTTATTTATTTGATTAAATACCTTGGTCTTTAGAGTATTGTTTTTGTTGATTCATCTAAAAAGGGATATTTCGCTATTTTATCTTTATAGGTTTGGCTCATTTTCATTTAGGTTTGTTTCTATTTTTTCAACGTTGAAGGTAGAAAAGCAAGTCTTTGTTTTGAAGCACTGGGTATATGCTTGGTCTCCGGAGAACACGAAAGATTTAGCCACTTCTAGAATGGAATAAAGACAGGAGTCAATACCAAAAGGTTCAGAGAAGCTTCCCAATTCTAATCAATTCACTTTAATAAGAATCTATTGAACATCTGGGACTTCTCTGGTGGTGCTGTGGTTAAGAATCTGCCTGCCAATGCTAGGGACGGGGCTAGATCCCTGGTCCGGAAAGATCCCACATGCCGCAGAGCAACTAAGCCCGTGTGCCAACTACTGAGCGTGCACTCTAGAGCCTCAGAGCCACAACTACCGAGCCCGTGTGCCACAACTAATGAAGCCCGCACACCTAGAGCCTGTGCTCTGCAACAAAGAGAAGCCACCACAATGAGAAGCCCACGCACCACAACGAAGAGTAGCCTCCACTCACCGCAACTAAAGAAAGACTGCGCATAGCAATGAAGACCCAACACAGCCAAAAATAAATAAATAAATTTATTTTAAAAATAAATATAAAAAATGAATCTATTGAACATCTAAGTGTTGTAGAGCTATATATGGAACAAAGGACAGTGCCTGCCCAAAGGTAATACTATCCTATGGGGGAGACTTGCTATGCCCTGGGGAAACAAACAGAGATAGTCAAAGCAGCTTCCGCATAAATGCTATGGGGTATCAATGGCCTATAAATCTATTTATTTTAAAGCCTGAAGATTTCTGATGGACTTTTACTTACAAGCAATAGTAACGGCAAATATAAACTAATGCAAAGATCAACCACCACATTGGTGCCAAACATCAAGGTCCCTGACTCTGACTTCAACACAATCTGATGTCCTATCCACTAGGATTGGGAATCTTTGTTCATTCCTTTTAAATAAATATTTATTCAACCAGTTATTCTATATCAGTACTTATTAACAATTAATAGGCATAGTCATAAGCATTTTTATGAGTTTAGAATAAACTATTTGGAAAAATAGGAAAATAGAATTTTAGACCTGGAAGAAACACTCACTCAACACGTTTGATGCCTGCTGTGTCAGGCACTGTGCTGGACCCCAGGGAACACATAAATAAGATTCTGTCTGCATGTGCTTGAGAATGTGCTGCCTAGTAAAAGAGATAAGGGTGTTACAAAAACATAACAAGGTGAAAAAGAAAATCTTAACAGCTAACACTTAATAGGCACTTGTGGGAAGAGAACTATTTTTGAAAATGTGCCTGGATAATCCACTTAGTATAGCGGATGAGCTCCAAACCATAGGTGCTTTAAAATACTTGGTAATTGAGTATAGAGTTAAAATGCCTTTGAAAAGTAGAATAATGAAAGGAAGGGACTCATTCAGAAAGCTCCAGAAAGGAAGTTGCTAAGTAGGGGGTGAAATTAGCTGAGAATCTTTAGTTGTAGGACAGCCACAAGAATATTTAAGGATAGAAATGTCTAATCAACAATCTTAAACTAAGCCTGTGTGCTGAGGAAATCAGAACCCCCCCCTCCTTGTGACTTATCACATACATGTTCGGTGGGTGGTTGTTTCTGTACAGTTCATTTCTACTTTGAACATTTGATGAATTGATTGATCTTATGAGAAATGAGAAGGTCTAAGTTTCATATTTGAATAAATGTTGCTTAGAAAAGACAGCTTCCAGTACTCCAGAGGCAGAAGTGAACAAGAAACATAAGCCCCCTGGACATTCAAAGAAATCTTAGGGAGTCTGAGAAGCGTTTTCGTTTTCTACAGGGCTATTGGACACAGAAGCTTCAAGCCAGAAGACCTTATTTGTTTACTAATATAAGTAATATGTAATCTAATTGTGCAATACAAAAACTGAAATGCAGCTTAGAAAACAATGACTCTTCCCCACCCCACACATGTGTATTCATATAACAAATTGTTAGTTAACATACTACATACATTTATGAAAAATGATGGATTATTTCCACCTGCTGTAGAATTCTAGAAGGCTAAGTAGAATCGTAGTGATACGGAGACGATCTCAAGAAGGACAATGAATCGTAGTGATACGGAGACGATCTCAAGAAGGACAATGAATAGTACTATGCAAGACAAAAATGCACATTAAACAGTAATTCAGTCTTGCTGGACCAAGAAATGCTTAAAAAGATATCAGAAAAGACTAGAAAGAAATAGTTGTGACTTAATCATGCATTGCCTTAGATTCTCAACTATGGAGTTTGGACTTTATTCTACAGACAACAAAGAGAAATTACAACTTCTACAGAAGGTGGCGATATGATCAGAGTTGTAAATAAAAATTAATCTAAGTAATGGTGCCTAACAGACAGCGGCTGGAGGAGAAAAAATGAGTGGGTGAGAAAGAATGATAGTCAAAATGACAAACATATGGACACCAAGGGGGGAAAGCTGCAGGGGGCGGGGGGATGGTAGTAGGATGAATTGGGATTGACATGTATATGCTGATGTGTATAAAACTGATGACTAACAAGAAACTGCTGTATAAAAAAATTAAATTAAATTAAAAAATTTTAAAAAAATGACGGTAGTTGTAGCTACAATGGGAGATCATAATGGTTTCAAGAGATACAATGGAGAGAACAGAGGACATTTATTAACTTTTTGTGATCCACATCTGAATAACCTCTTCTAATTTGGAGATTCCCCCATTGTTTGAGTATTGTTGGGAACTAGGACTCCACCTTCTGTTTTAGAACTTCATCCTTCCTGTCCCTGGTTCAGGGCAAAGACATGGCAATTAGGTCCAACTAATACATTGTTTTCTCTGAGCACTTTAAATCTGGACCGTATAATTCAAAGACAGGTAATGAGAAGAGATCTGAGACGGTGGCAACATCATCTAGCATCACTGGTTTAACAATATTTCCTGGAAGAGCTGTGTATACTTTGTGTCTCCACATTCTCAGCTCCCATTCTTTCCTCCATCCCCTTCAATTGGGTTCTCATCATTATCACTTGATTGAAAGAGCATTTATTGAACTCCTCCGTGGCCCACATCTTGCTAAAGACAATGGTTCACTTGGTAGATCAGCAAGATTTGGCAAGGTTGGCTGCTCCTTAATTCTTGAATCACTTTTCTTTGTAAATTTCCAGATTTCCTCCTATATCACTGGAGTCTCATTCTCTGCTTATTTCAAGGTTTCTCTCATGAGAGCTCTCTAAATATTAGAGTACTTTGGGATTACGCCCTCAGCTCTCTTCCCTTCTCAATTTGTGCTCACAACTTGCAAGATGTCATTCTATTTGATGCCTTTAAATACCACACAATATGCTTATAAAGCCCCAAATTATATTTTCAGTCCTTTCTTTCCCCCTGAAATCCATGCATTTCTATGTGATTGCTTCATAATCATTTCAAATTCAGTATATCCAAAACTGAATTACTGATTCTCACTCTCTCCATCTGGTTCCTCCCCAAAGTGAGCGCCTATGCAGTCCAATGCAAGCTCTAGAAAGCAGAGACCTTCACCCTTGTTTACTACTGTTACCTAAAGCCTAGAATACTGACTAGCATGGAGAAGGTACAAAATAAATATTCAATGAATAAATGAATTTTTGTACGAGGATATCTCAAGCGTAGTTAGAAATTCCGCCTTCATTTTACTGATGAAGATACTGAGGTAGATTTAAATAAAGTGAATTTTCTGAGGTAACGGCACCAGCAGCAGCAGACTTGGCCTACTCACTCTTTGATCAAATCAAACAGTTTCAGTTGCTGTCATCACCACTTGTCTCTTTACTTTCAAGCTTGTCAAAAGTGCCTTGGGATTCCATGGGTCTGTTGAAAAGATTCCTCCACTGTTCCTGAGTTTGGTCAACATACAAGAGAGGAACACAGTTGAGATTTCAGGAAGAACCAACGGCTTCCCAACTGTACTAGATATCGATGATGTTTTTCTGACTGATTGGTACCTGAATTCTTTTTCTTTTTCAAGGATGTGCTTGGATGCACACATTTTGGCTAAGACAGGACTCTTCTTCATGCTACAAAAGCTAAAAAGGTTCAAGCATCCCCTTCTCTTTTCCTCTGGCAGACAGGTTACTCTATCAACTGGAGGTCCCCGCCCAGGACTCTGAATCTGAACATAGGGACACAAAGACATGGGATTCTCACAGATCAAGAATTCATGGTGCTGGTGGTGGACATAACATAGGGAAGGGGCAGATGGGCATACTTTCCAGTGATGAGGTATCAGGGGTAGCATTCTAGGCAGATTTGTTGTGGCCTGACAGCTGGGCCCTCTGCTGCACACCCATCCTTCATTCCTAGCTGGGCTAGTTATCTCCTAATTCTGCTTAAATTAGCCAGAGTTTTCTTTTGTTTGCACCTGAAGTGCTGACTGATTCATCAATGACCTCCAAACCATTCTTCAGTGTCATCCACTGACTCACCAGCACTGATGCTGCTCCCCTCCCTACACCTAAACTTATCTTGTCTACCTCATGTTACCTCAGAAACCAGTTTCATGATTGGCTTCCTAACCCAATAGCCAGATTCAAAGTGAAGGAACAACAGCCTGAAAAAGAAGTCATCCACCAGTCACATCTTGTTCTGCCATCAAAACTGCATTCTAGATCCCAAGCTAAATAGAGGTAAATATTTTAGACATCACTTGAAGAAGAGATACTTCTGAGGCAGGGAAACGTTTACCACCAGACTTTTTCCAAACCCATCCTTTGCCACTGTTTCTTCAGTGAAACTCATTTATGGTTTAAATCTCAGTTTGTTCAAAAGTTTCCTGAGCATCACCCCATGCCTATACTCTATCACCAAAATTAAAGGGGCTGCTATCCCTTACCACCACCCCAGTAAATCTCTCCAGCAAAAAGGGAATAGGACTGGCTAATTTGATTTTAAAAAATAGGTCATTGTTTGGCCAAATTTATTCATGGGATGGATGGTAGTAAGCTTGGGCCTTAAGAAGGAAAGAGTCCTGGCTTGGATCTGGTTCTAAGTCAAGTGTCCAGGCAGCTTTAACAGAAAGTTTTGCATTAGATATTAGGGCCCATAGTTTAATTTTGTCCTGTTCATGTAGAGCTCTCTTGGCAACTTCATGTGAGAGAAGCAACTGGGACAAGGCAACATTTATAAATTTCTGGGCCTTTACCTGTAAGATCTTCTTACCTCAACCCAATTCCTAATAATGCCTTATGTCAATGGTTCTTAACTTGATGTGTGTCATATTTCTTTAAAATACAATTTAAATTAAAATAATGGACTTTTTCTTAAGGAAAAAAGTACACACACACACACACACATGCACATACACACAAACTTTTGCATAGAATGGAGTTCACAGTTTAACTCCTAAGCACATTCATTACAGTAAGTCATCACCCAGCTTACACAGTCATTTGTTACAATACTTGGACCACTGTACTTTTCTTAACTGTTTACAGAATTCTTACTATTAATATTTGAGGTCCATGAGGGCAGGGTATCTTATTATCTTATTTATCTTTTTATCCAGAACACCTGAACACTATGTGGCATATCTTGGATGCTTAATAAATGTACGTTCAAGGAAAGAATAATTCAATCTTTTAAATTGCTTCACGTAGATGATATTAGCCCGGTACCTCATTATTCCACCTATGCATATTTAATCACCCTGTACTTCAAAGATCTTACCTGTGAAGAGGGTACACAATTCTCCTCTTATTTACTATGGGGTTATAAGCATTGCATCTAATAACAACTATTAACAGGCACTCTACAAATGTCAAGAGGAAAAACTGCGTTGATGAAATAATAACAATTTATATAATTTGGGTAAATACATATTCACCTGTCTTCCTGGGCATTGCAAGGAACAGAAAAAATAGACATGGAGGCATTCCAAAATAATCCTATTCCTCCAACAAAGCAAGAACATCTTTGTCAGTAAAGACAAGCACCATATCCAATCTGTTTTTAATAGCATTTCCTTCTGCTTGTTTTCCAGATCTTGGGATATCCACTTAATCATCTATGTAAAGGCTGAGACAAATGAGGTGAACAAGACAAATGCCTTCATTTAACTGAGACATGAGTAACTCTGAATAAAAAAAGGCTTGTTACCCCGTGACTCCTACACTGAGCTTATAAAGATGATGCACCGTGTAAAAATGGATCTCATATTTCACACATCTGAGAAACTTCCAAAGCCAGAGAATGTTTCCTCCATGTACAAGATCTCACAGTTGGTCCAGTGCACACCATCCAGAATGAGTCTAATGCCAACCCTAGAGGCAGGGCAATGGATTCCCAGAAAGACTGGCCTGATGAAACACTAGACCCAAATCCTCTAAACCCAAGGACAGCACATGCACAGGTTGCTAATTGGCCTCCTGTCCATCTAGCCTGCATGGGACTTGCCTGGCACGTCTGCATCATCCACTGGTTGCCAATTTTCTCATCTCAAGAAGGTGCAGTCAGGAAATGCAAAGGACTCCCAAAATGTACCTGCCCTCTGTGCCTACCACAACACACCTGGGAGCACTAATTTTAGGTTTTCATCAGCTGTGACAGCAAAGCTGCAGCATCAGTTAATTCATAATCAGTGAAGGGTAAGTGTTTATAGATTGCATGTTAGGAAGTCAAGAGTAATCTTGTACAGCTTTTCACTTAAGTGTCATCATGGGCTGGGGGATGGCTTCAGGGGAAGTAGTGTTAGGTATACAATTGTCTAGGAGGAAAAATGAGTATCTCAGCAGAAAGGAAGGAAGGAAGGAATGAAGGGAGGGAGGGAGGGAGGAAGGAAGGAAGGAAGGAAGGAAGGAAAGAAGGAAGGAAGGAAGGAAGGAAGGAAGGAAGGAAGGAAGGAAGGAAGGAAGAAACCACTCTGGTGTATATCTGGGGACTTCTGTTATAGACATATAAAATTTCCATGATATTTCCTTTTGTAAAATTATATAATCCAGATATGTCTAAGAGAACAATTCTAAATACATTTAAATTGTGGAATATAACAAAAAACAAATATAGAACATTGAATACTTTCACTTGTGTAAACTTAGGCAAATTACTTGGTCCCTCTGAACTTCTTTTTTTTTAATTAAAGTACAGTTGACTTACAATGTTGTGTTAGTTTCAGGTGTACAGCAAAGTAATTCAGTTACACATACATATATATATATATATATATATATATATATATATATATATACATTTTTTCAGATTCTTTTCCCTTAGAGGTTATTACAAAATATTGAGTATAGTTCCCTGTGCTATACAATGGGTCCTTGTTCATTATCTATTTTATATAGTAGTGTGTATATGTTAATCCCAAACTTCTAATTTATCCCTCCCCTCACCCTTTCCCCTTCGGTAACCATAACTTTGTTTTCTGTCTGTGGGTCTATTTCTCTTTTGTATATAAGTTCATTTGTATCATTTTTTTGGTCCCTCTGAACTTTAATGGCCTCATCTTTTAAAATGAAGATGGAAAATAACTACCTTGCAAGATTATTTTGCTTGGCACATAGTAGGCACACAAAAATGCCATGTTCACTTCTCTACTGTCAAGTCTAATAAATTATTCATTTAAAGCTAAAATCCGCTGCCTCCACTTCACAACCCATCCATGACTTTCAATAGTGTGTTTGACTTTTATATATTCGCAAACATTTCACATAATTTACATTTCAACAACTAGATCTGAGGTGCAGTGAATGTATTCAGTACTGAACGCTGCAATCAAGGCAAGACACCTCACTGAAGCTAACAAATGATTACCCTTCACCACAGACCTATAATTCATCCATTTTTTCCTTACAGAATCAGAAAGACACAAACTAAAGCAACTGCGGGCATAAGGACACAGTAAACTCTCCTTAGATGCTTTCCCAACATCTAGCAGTTACTCTCAGTGTCTGTCTTCTACACCTTCCCTGTCTTCCCTAGCTCAATAATAATAAATAGATTGGGGGGGGGGGGTGGTCCATGGAATTGCCTCACACTTACCCGGATTTCCTGTTAAGTGTTTAAGGCATCGCATGAGTGGGTCTTTCATACTGATCGTATGAGTCACTGCCTCACCACAGTTCTTGAGTATGTCAGAATGTAAGGTCTTAGAGTAAGAAAATGGGAAAGGCAGCATGTGGCTAAGAACCCATTCTTCACTCTCTCCCCTGATAGGAAAGCCAAAAAAAAAAGTGGCCCTCATTGGTAGAAAGAAAAAGACAATCAGACTCGTTTAAGAGCGATCTTTAGGGAGGCTGTCTACGGAAATCAGAGAAGAGCCAAGATTTCAAGAATAATTTATGGTAGGTTAGGAATCTTGTTGATCTCCTCAAATTCATTATTAGGTCTTCTCTACCTTTAAGTTTTTACTTATAGCCGAAGTCAGAAGCTGGGAAGTAAAGAATTCCCAAGCACACTTTAGAGGAGAGAGAATGTATAGGGCAACTGTTACCATGAACACAAAACTGAGCATGAGTAAGGTACCATTATAGTTTCTTCCTCTGAGTTATTTGTTTATTTTATATTCCTACCTTATCTATGTGGGTACATGCATGTTGAAATGTTTTGTCCTTATTTTCCAGTAAAAGAATGTGGCAAACACTGTTCATCAATTAACTTTCTCATGTTCTCAAGCTCCTTCTCACATGTCACCTCTACATTAGAGAGTGGGAGAGCAAAGCAGTCATTTTTTATCATGTTTTGTAGCCAGGAGGATATGCATGAGACATAGAACTGACGAATGACATGGCCAGTGAGATACAAGCAGAAGTCACCTGAAGGCTTCTGTGAAGGCTTTTGGTTTTCCTAATGAAAGGGGCAGAAGGGTGACATGATTCCTTTTGCTCTTCCCTACTCCTTTCTATCTTGAATGTGAACATCATGCCTAGAGCTGAGGCAGCCATCTTGGGACTATGAGGCAATAATCATTATGGAAAGTCCAAAAGAATGGCAGAAATATTTACTCACTATGACATTATTGAGCTACTAACCAACAACAGATATCAACTACTAATCTCATTATGTAAGAAAAATAAACTTTTATTTAAGACATTTAACTCAGATTTTAGGTTACTATTGTAAGTACATTACTACTCATACACAGTAATTCTGAGTGACTTCTTCCTTGTTTCCTGTGAATACTTTAATACATTTTCACTAAAAGAGTTAATTTTTGCATATTAGACCGGTCATTGCTACACAAGATGATTTGCTATCTTTTGCTGGACCTTCTCTTGAAGGCCATAAGAACTATTAATAAGGAAAGAGTTCCACAGACTATATGAAATTACTAATTAGGGGTGATCTGTTTAAATGTAAGTGTCAGTAGACAGGAAGTAGGGAAAAAAAAGGAAGGAAATTCTAAGACAAACAGGAAATAGGTTAAGGAAAAGAGAGACGGTCAGTCAGACAGACAGCAAGACAAACAGGGAAGAGCCAAAATGAAAAGCTAGTGAGAAAGATAAATGGAAAGCAGAACTCGAAAACTGAATTCTTAAACTCCAACCTGGAGGTACTGTAAAAAAAGACTAGTTAAGGGGACTGTCCTTGACTCCATTACTATGCTAATCTTTTCTCCTCACAATTTCTGATGGGCAGCTCCCACCATGTGCCCTCACTCCTCACTTCCCTTCCAGTTTCCTCCTCCCCACACCCATTCACAACTCCCGATTACTTGTACTGACTGATACTCCATCAGGATGCCAACAGGAAGAAGCAGTGATACAATAGTGTGACAAGAAAAAGTCAACTGCATCAAAAAAGGCAAGCCATGTCTTCCTCACCGAGAGGATGAAACAAGGACCATGGGATTTAGCACATTTCAAATCCTGCTATTGGATGGGCAGTATGTGAAACTGCTCCCTTGGCTTAAGCTGTGAGGAAACAGGGTCTTAAGTACAGGCTGTAAGGGCAGAGAGCTTCTATATTCCTTAGTCTTCCTACCTCAAAAGTAGAACAAAAAATTATCCATCCAATAAAACAAACATGCCCTCAGATCTATAGCATTATGCACCTCTCAACCAAAACTGCTAAAAGGAAAGGTAGAAAACTCAATCTCTGTATTAAAATTAATTATAACAATTCTGTTTATGTACTCAATATAAAAAGGTTTGCAGTTTTTCTAATTCATAGGATCTCCTTCATTTAAATCTAGTGATAAAAATGATAAAGAGTAAACTATGAAAAATAAAAGCTTTGAATTAATTTTTAATGAAGTTTTATTTTAGAGAAAAAAACAACATAGTAAAAGATGCTATTCTATGTTTGAGATTACTACTTGCAAATTGAAAATAAAAAATATACAAAAACAAGAAAGAAAGCATACATGTAACAAAGGACAGATATGTTTCTGTGTAAGGTTTTTGTTTTAGAAAGTGTTATTTACCACATTTATTTTATCTCTACCACTTTCTGCTCTTTATCCAAAATCCAAAACCATTTGAGGGAAACAAAACATGAAATCCATAATTCATACAGACTCTATTCCACAAATTAACATCACCATTATAAGAACAATATTTAGAAACCTAATTAATATATTGCTTTTTGGTGGCAGAACTGAAAAATAAGGCACAGCTTACTAAGTTCCTGTTCTTTGATGTGTGAAGCACAAATTGTACAGTCTGAAACCATAATATCAGCATATGCTATCTCCACATCCCATGGGGACTAGGAAAGCAACATGAAAAAAAAAAACAAACCTCGGTAGAAATTGTGCAGAATTTACAGAAGTTTTATATAGCTCAGTAGCATATTGTATAAGAGGGAAATACGCAATAGTTTTGTTTTGTTTTGTTTTGAAAAAAGCCACTTAATCTTAACAGAGCATTAAGAGAGAGAAGAAAAAAGGCATATCTCTGCTATAGTTGATAGAACACAGAACGACGACAACAAAAAGATCATAGATTTGAAATCCAGGTTAACTGGGTTTTAGTCCTGACTATATTAATACCCTATGCTACCTAGGCTATAAGTTCATAACCTGAAATTCTATGCAAAAATATTTATATATTTTCATATACATTTCTACAGGAGAGGCGCTATAGATATAATCAAATACTTACACTTTGCTGTACAGCTGAAACTAACACAACATTGTTAGTCAACTATACTCCAATATAAACTAAAATTTTTTTTTAAATTTAAAAGAAGAGTCTATCACCCAGAAAATGTTAACAATATTATTATGCAAATTAATCCATCTTTGTCTTGGTTTTCTCATCTTTATGATGGGAAAACAACATCTATCCAACTTTAATCATTGTGAAGATTTAAAAAGCATCCTGAGGAGAAAAAATACTTTGAAGTGTTAGTTTGTTATTTAAATATTTTAGTTTTATTCCTTTCATATATTTGATAGAAAATTACTTTTAATATGATCGTGGAGTTTTCTATAAGTTCATCCAACAGTTCAAAACTTTGGCTTTTTCTTGAACCTGTGTATGAAATTCTTGGGGGTAACATCAGTAAAGAAAGACATATCTTTATATGAGAATATATTTGCTTTTTCTGGTGTCATTATTAAAGGTTAATAACAGCATTGCCCATTCAGTAGTCACCAAACAATTTATAGGAACCTCTTATTTGGGATCATATATATCAGTGTATGTTGTTCACACATAATGTGACAAATGTGAGCCAAGAAATAAGATTTGTTAATGACACTACCATGTAGTGATTCAATCAAAAGTGATTCTCAGAGTCCTTCAGGCATCACTGTGCACATTGACGTGTTCAAAATCTGATGAGCAAGCCTGTGCTTTTAGTTGCTATGATTTACTAACAATTGATAAGGGAAACATTTGATTAAACCTCTCATTAATAGATTTTTGTTTCCCTTTCTGAGACAAACTCTTAGAAATTTGCTGTAAACATCTCATTAATAGGAATACAGCAAGGGAGGATAATTAGTTTGTATCACCAATCAAATTTTCAACTTCTATACCCCAGTGAATGCTCTTAACACTCTTTCAGTATTTAAAGTACAGGAAAGCAAAAGGAACTCAGTGTTTGTGAAGCTGTACAAGTATCAGTTGTAAATTAACTTACTTGGAACAAACCAACTCTGAGAACCTGCCACGGGCATCAGAAAATTTTGTGCAAATCCTATGGTAATTGACTGGAAAGATACCATCTCTTCAGAATTTCTAATTATGATCCTATGAAAACATTGACACAACATAAGAAACCATTCTGGAAGTGAGTAAGCTTTATATCTAATAGGAAATTGATACAGTATAGAGCAGCTAATTCATTGTGTGAATGATCACTAAATGGTTTGTTTTTAATTTGACACTTACAGGTACTGGCCTACTAGAGTTATACACCTGTACAACAAGCTAGGATTCCAAAGATTAAAAGCAACAGAGATGAGAGTGCAGGGGCAGAGCAATAATCTCACACAAGTCATATGCCTTGGCTGCACACAAGAGACCTCAGTTAGTGGAGAGAAATTAAATCACAGGAGATAGGTCAAGATGGCATAGTAGGAGGATGCTGAACTCACCTCCCCCCAAGAATACATCAAAAATACATCTACATGTGGAATAATTCACACTGAGAACTAACTGGAAAATGGCAGAAGGACTCTGGTGCAACTAAGGCTGTAAGAAAGATACACGCTTAATCAGGGAGGAAGGGGAGAAAGCAATCAGGTTGGGATCTGTGCCGCTGGAAGGGGACTCAGAGGAACCAGGAGATTACATGGGTGGAGACCCACACGAGGGAGTGAGTGGTGAGAGCCACAAACTGGGTGTCCCCAGTTCTGGGGTTCTATGTAGGGGAGACGAGCTCCCTGGGCTAGCTGGAGTGATGGTGGGACTCACAGGAGTGAAGTGGGAAGCCTGGACTCTACTCATGAAGACTGCACGTGCTGGCTTGCCAGCTTTCCCACGACCACCTCAGATGGGCCCTAGCCTGAGCCAAGTAAATGCTCTGGCCCCACTCACTCCACATCAGAGTGCAGCACTGGATCTGGGGTGACCACAACCAGACAGAAGACCTGACTGTGGGACACAGAGGTTAGCCAGCCCCTGTGTGGAGACTGGGCTGGCAGAGGCAGCCACTGTTGGCACTTAACCAAGCAGCGCATCAAAAGCAGCCCAGATCTCTGACGATGGCTGCTCCGCCACAGCTCACCTCTCAACATGTGCCCAGAGTCCGCGTGGGCCCGCCTGCCTTGTGGTGTGGCTCCACGACAGGGCTGAGGCCGCGGAGGCCAGGGGCACTGATCAGCTGGGAGGGACAAAGGGGACTTGCACGCAAGGCTGCACCTGAGTAGAGCAAGGAAAACAACTGTGGGCACTTGCTCAGGCCGCAGCACGTCAGAGACAGCTCAGATTTCTGTCTTCAGCTGACATGAGCCAAGAGCCTGCACGAGCCTCACTTGCTTCAGCGCACCCCGCTTCGGGGGCAAGTGTCGCGGTTCCGAGAGAGTGGAAAACAAACACTTAAATAGAACAGAGCCAGCTCGGTACTGACCATCAGGGCTTCTGCTTCAGAAACTTGGTATCAGACCCCCATTCCCATTAGGGCAGTGTTAGTCACTGATCAGAGGGGAAGTCTGGCCTCACACCCAGCTCCAGCTCTAGCCCCTCTATCTCCAGCCTCACCCCTACCAGGTGATAGCTGCCAGCATACCCTCAGGAAGGACATGACTTGCATCCATATCAAATCCAGCTCTTCCACCAAAGGTATCGGGCACATACAGTCTGTACAGGGACACTCCCACATAAGAACAACCCTGGCAGACCGAAATAAGTAACCGACCTAAATTCACAAAGGCAGAGAAAGATAAGCAAAATCAAAAGGCAGAGGAACTGCTCCTGAAAAGATAATGAAACAAATAAATGATTTACCACATAAAGAATTCAAAGCATTGGTTATAAAAATGTTAACTGAATTAGGGAAAAGAATAAACTACACAGTGATAGTTTTAATAAGGAACTAGAAAATATAAAAAATACCTATCCATAAATGAAGATTTCAATAGCTGAAATAAAAAACACACTAGGAGGAATGAATAACTGAATAAATGATACAGAAAAACACATAAATACTCTGGAAGATAGAATAATGGTAATGGTAATCACACAATCAGAACAGCAAAAAGAAAAGCAAATTAAAAATATGAATATAGTCTAAGAGATCCCTGAAATAATATCAAGTATACCAACATTCTCATTATAGGGGCCCCAGAAAAAGAAGAGACAGAGAAGGGAGCCAAAAATGTATTTGATGAAATTAGAGCTGAAAACTTAGCAAACCTGAAGAAGGAAACAGATATCCAGATACAGGATGCACAGAGAGTTCCAAACAAGGTGAACTCAAACAGACCCACACCAAGACATATACCTAAAATGGCAAAAGTTAAAAAGAGACAATTCTAAAGGCAGCTAGAGAGAAACAAAGAATCGTATAATGGGAATCCCCATAAGGTTATCAGCCGATTTTTCTGCAGAAATTTTGCAGGCCAAAAGGGAGAGACGTGAGAATTCAAGAATAAGGCTTCCTACTAAAGAGAGATTTGAAGTAAACTTGAGTTTGGAGTTGAATATCATGATATCATCCTATAACCAAGGATTCCAGTTGAGAAAACAGCCCCTGAAAGGTTGAAAACATAATCCTCTCCAATTCCAAGAGCCAAGGACTGGCTGAGTTGGCATTTAGACTCCATGTTCTCAGATATGAGCATGTCACCCACCAACACCCAAGAATCTTTTAGGTTATAAGCCCTTAGGGAACTTGTAATTTCATTTCTTGTGAAAGAAAAAAAAATTTTTTTAAACCCACAGAAATAGCTGTTGTTGAGTTGGATGTAACTGAACATTAAGATGAAGAACAAGCAATCCCAGTTCCGTCAGGAGTGACTTAAATGAGAAACTAGCACCTGGCTGAACTACCAATGAAAAATAAACAACCCACATTCTTACTGCCACCTAAAATTGGAAGAAAACCTTTTTTTTTTTTTTTTTTTTTCTTCTTCCAGGATAGGGAACAATATTAAGAGAGAGAGATGGAAGCCTACCCATGTTCTGCATTAAACCCACCTTCCTAATTGAAAGGAAAAGAAGAGGAAAAAAAATTACTTTATTACTCCTTTATTTCCTACTTCCTGGCTTGGAGATCCAAGCTCTTTGACAAATAGAAAACTAGGCAACCATCCCCTTATGTATGGCACAAATTCCTTTTCTTTCTTTCTTTAAGACAGAGCACTGGCTGACTAAAATTGTGTTTTTTAATTAGGTTTAATGCTTTTTTCTTTTTTTAATTTCAAAAAAAGATTTTAGAAAATTTAGGAAAAACAAAAATTTGGTAATTTTTATTTTCTCTTTACTCTTTTAAAATATATATTTTTAAAAACAAGAGCATAGGCAGAGGTCATAAAATTAAATCAGTGAAGAAATGTTAATATAACTGATAAATGTTTTTTAAAGTGTAACTCTACTAAATATCAAACAAATGAAAATTAAAATAATGAGATAAGTTTATCAAATTGATGAACATTTAAAAGCTGATTGCTAGTTTTAGGATAAGTTTAGATAACACTGTTATATTCACCTGATGTAAATATAGATTGAAATCAATTTTTTGGAAAGAAGTTTGTCAATAATATTATAGTAAGGGCCGTGAAAATTTTCATATTATTAGAAACAGTATTTTCACACCTAAGACTTTATGTCAAGTATATAATCAAAGATACAGAGTAATATTTATACAAAAGTATACTTATTACAATATTATTAACATAGGCAAATTGTATTAGGGTTAAAACTATCAAATAACAAGTTAATATTTGTATAAATTACATCTGATGGAATATTATTCAAACAGTCAAGTTTTTTAAAATAATGATATGGAAAAAATGCCTGCCACATCAATAAAAAGACAATTGTTTATATAATACGGCCCATATTTTTAAGAATATATGTGCATAATTGATGAAAATATACAAAGAGGCTTATAAAAAGGCTTGCAGTTATCTGTTTTTTGAGATTATGGGGATCATTATTAACAATTCTTCCTACCTCTCTATGTTTTCTAAATATTAATATATTTTTTAAATAACTTGACTCAAATATGCAGTCAGAGCTGGGGAGAAATTTCAAAACCACAGAAGCACTTAGGCAAAGGTGGATAGGTGGGGATGTACCTGATGTAAGTGATGAGAGCATGGCTGGGGCAAAGGGTATACAGCCTGCGAGGAGTTAGACATGCAACTGGACAGCTAAAGCATGCACATATTTCAGAAAGCCTAGAAAATCCAGATGAACCACTGACATTCTTGAATCAAATAGTGATTTGCTGAATGCAAAGTTCTGCTTGGATTCATAGACAGCAATGCAGCACGTGGACTAGGTGGAGTGAGGGAGTGGAGATATAGGAAAGGGTTATTAATTCAACCTACTACATGCCTCTGCGAATGAAATGACAATTAAGAAACATACTGTATTCCTCCTCTTGACAAAAGGCATCGTCAGAGAATCTGCACAAATTCCCAAAGGAGAGCTCTGGAGAGATTATTCAAGAACATCAAGATGGTGTTGAAAGGGTGCATCCACAAGAGAGATTTAGGTTTTTCCACTAATTTACCTTCTTTTGGTGTAATATCTGAGAATCAGAGTTCTTCGCCATTCTGAATCTTACTCCCATTGTCTCTGATCCTGCCTGTTTGTCCCCCAACATGATGAACTTGCTTCTCTCTACTTGAGACGTATTTCTGTTTTTTTACTTCCAGCTGTCTAGAACTGGAATGTCTCTAAGACCTCATCTCAATTAGTTTGCAGATTTCAGACATACGTGATTTGAAGCTTGGTTCACTCTTCACTAATTAAACGACCTCGAGTACATTATTTAGTCTGTTTCTTTACAAGTAAAATGAAAATAATGTTACCAATTTTGACAGGTAGTTATGAGTACTAAACTAAATGAGATTATGGGATGTATCTGAAACATACTAGAGGCATTTATTTTTATTATTTCCTTCGCCCCTCATTTCATCCTCTGATACCAGAATGTGGGAGTTCCTAACAAAGGCAAGAGGAGATACAGGTAGAGTTGATACAATGGGGGACCAGAGTTGTCCCTGTTGCTATTATTATTGTTTATTGTTTGTTTTTGTTTGTAATGGTTACTAGCCACTTTATCAGTCCAGGGGAGATAACTAGAATACTCAGGTGCAAATTTTCATTATTCAAAAGACGGTGCTTGTAACTTTGCCTACTTGTGAAAAATAAATGATTTGTAAAGAACTTTTGAGTCCATATGTGCATTTTATTCTGTCCATACTTCTTAGAAATAAGGTTTAATGACCTACAAAGTAAGGTACTTTCCTTGCTTTCCTTTCTTAGCTTGTTTTATTGTCAGAAGAAATGAGTAAAAATGGATCTATCCACCTTGTCTGTCTCACTCCCTATTGTTATGACTAACTTTCCATGTTGTTCCCTTGGTCAGACCAAGAAATCTGTGGCCACGAAACGGTGAATTAAAGGATATGTAAGGAAATCAGTGCCACCACATATTGAGTTCAACTGGCCACAGTGAGACCAAATGAGGGGAAATGTTCTAACTGCTTCAATGCCATGGAGAGTTTAAATGTGATGAAGCCTTGAAGATTGCTGCAGGACAGCATCAAGTATTTTACCATATTTATTTTTCATGAGTTTTCTCTTGCCGGGCCTTGTAGAACATCCGTCCCAATAAATGATTTACCATGGCAGGAAAGTTGCAGGAAATTGATCTGCGCTCACCTTCAAACATTATGAAGGCTCTGAAGTCTAATCAGATTCCAGAGAGGATTCTGAGGTAACAGACATTTATGAGCAGAAAAGGGGAAAAGCGCACTAGGAAAACATTGCAAAGACTCATCTGTCTTTCATTTTAACATATGCCCATTCTGAATGCTCCTGCTTTGAAAGAAGGCCATTCACTTGAAATTTATTTTTAGTTAATGAAGGTAACCTTTTAAACTCCATTAGCAGCTTCTTTCTCAGCCTACGTGTAGAGAAGCCTGTGGGATTTGGGAGATACCCGGCTGCTCTCTACGAAGTATGTTTATAATAGTGACCCAGGGCTCTGCTTCCACAAAAGCAAGATTCAGAATACTGCAGAAAGCCCACGTGGACTCTCCAAGAACCAAAGTCTTAGGTTTAGAAAACTGTTTAATCTTTGAGAAATTAAAGTACACTAGCACCCCAGAGTCCCAGATTTTCTTCATCTTTTACCAGGAAGTCTCATTCCAAGAGGGCACCATGTTTTAGGGAGAAAGAAGAGTTGGTTCTTGGAATAGCTAAGTACTCTTTTACTAAGGCCTGTGGAGCTCTGGCTATAGAAGGGGAAGCAGAGCCTTAGAACTGGAGCTTGGGAGAGAACCAAACCCATGAATGTGGTCTGCAAAATGGGGTGTGGCAAAATTGATTCACACAGTGTAATAGTATCATTGGGCTTGGAAGTCAGACAGGGATTCAAATCACAGCTTGTCGACTTATATACTAAAGGAGCTATTATTCGACATCCATTTGATACTCTAGCTTAAGTCTTATGCAGAAATTCCTAAGAGTTGTAGAAGAGTTGAGATAAGGATAATGAATCATTGTGCTTAAAAAAAAAAAAATTCACCATTGATATTCTCACTAGTTACCTCTGAGACCTTCTCTAATTTCCAGACTCTCGAATATTATATTATTTCTCCCATAAAATGTAAAGTGACTCTTTCAGACCCTTAATGAGAATTCCGGAGCCCATGGAAGTAATGGGGGACCATGAATTCATGTTGAAGTGTGGTCCTGGGTAATGGGCTGGTGACTGGCTTCCATAAACCTAGCTCCCAGCATGTGCTTCAAATCCTATCCTTGGCAAAGTTATAAATTATTCCTTGAAATTGCCCTTTGGGTTGTTCACAAATCTTTAAAACTTGGACTGTTAAATCCCGAAATTCTAAGTACCTACTGTACTTAAGAAGATATATTCAGTAATATAAATTAGTTTCCTCTCTCTGTTTAGAATACATCCCTGAACTGCATTTTGTTGGGACTTAGGTGACAAAGACATAATGCCCTTTCGAAAAATAATTTGGGGGAAGGGATAAACGAGTCCTTAACAGAGGGGTGAACCACTCAACAGACATTTTGCTGACAGACATTTGGGATTTTGCACGTGTGATTCTGAAGAGTTAATTTAGATTATATCAGCAAATGTGGTAAACCCAATAGCAAGATGTGTCATAGCCGTAAGTGAATCATAATGTGATCGTTAACGTACATTCCCTCAGAATCTACCATGGGTGTGAAATCATACTGAAGAAATTAGTCTTTATAAAGTCACCTGATTTGATCATTTACTTGAGGGCTAAAGGCAGAAAAAGAGAAAACAAACACTTCCCAAATATGGACCATATTCATTTAAAAAAATTAACCTGACATTCAATCATTATGCAATTTTAAGAAACTCTGGACAAACTTACCCAATAGTTATCTGAACCTAGACCCCAGCTTCACCCCACTTTCACTAAGTGCTTTAGCTTTGATAGTAGGGAATGTTATATATACTAGTCAAAGAGTATAGAAAATCCATCCTCCTATACATCTTGGGTCTCACCTACACAGTTAGTTATGTGTGAAATTCTCTTACCTCTCTGAAATATATTCTGTCGAATGAGGGCCGTAAAGTAGTCAGTCATTCTTTCCTTTCTGTCATACCTACATTTTGAAAACAAACAATACTTCTCTTTCCTTGCATAGGCCATCTCTTGAATAACCAAATATTTCCTTGGCCAATTATTCAAACTACATTGCCCTTTTTCTTCAATCTACGTGCAATAGTTCAGCTATTGGCAACCACAGAGGTGCCTCTTTCCAGGAACATATAAATACAGTAGTAGAACAATGTGGTAATGGTAAGCACCGTTTGTCAGATTCTTTGGAGGTTTACGGTGATAACACTATTGGCTGAACTTCCGTTACTGCAAGAGAGTTATGGCCATGAGACCTGTACAGCCCACTGAGATAACAGCCTTGAGTCCCTTGTATTCAAGCCAACAAGAGGTTTTGGAAAAGTGAGGGTGTATTCATTTTGCCAAGCCATCAGTGTGATCCTTGTGAACCTGCATTATCAAGTACACACATTAGTAGTTACTTGGCACAGAAACAGCTAGAATTTAGGAAGCACAATAGTCCAAATGGATTGGACTCGTTAAAGGTAAACACTCCCTCTTATTTCACCTCATGCTTTCACTATCCTGCCTCTTTATTTCCATTTCCCTACATACAGCCCTCTTTTATTTTCCTGGAAAATCACAGCTTTTCCCTCACTCCTGTGTATCATCTCCCTCTCAAGCCTTCGACTTTAATTGCTAACCTCTCACTTCTTCCTTTCCCTTAACAACTTGTGCCGTATCCTCTTCCTGTAAGTAGTTTAAAGTAGTATTTTGATTTTTTTAAATTCATGCCTGTTCCGAAGCTCACATGTAACGCTCTACAGACTTCAGAGTACTTTCTCTCACTTTAATGAAGCGGATGCTTTACACAATACTATGACGTCGCAACAACAGATGTTGTCTTCTTTATATAAATAAAGATGAAGACACAGGTTCAGACAGATTAATTCTGCCCAAGTTTTCCCAGTCTGTAACACTCTGATCTGGAATTAGAACCCTAGTCCCCTTATATTTCTACCTTATCATAGCTGCCTACCTCTCTCCATCTCTGACTGCTATGGCTGTACATCAAATCTCCTGAAGTGTAAGAAAACACACACGCTAGAAAAAACGGACTATGTCTTTAAGACAGTTGGCCCTGCTAATGGCAGAGCTGCAGAAAACTATCGACTAATCCTCTGAGCCTTGGAACTTGTGGGATGTGCTGCAAAATACGTCTTAATTAACCACAGAATCAAGAGATCAATGTAAGCCATTAGAAGCGCTGTGCTTCACCAAGTACAGTGCATTGTGGGAAAGCAGGTAAATCCACACTGTTCACCCAAAAATGCAGATGTGTACCAGTACGCTTATCCAGCCTGAGGATCGCACTGTGACAAGCTGAGCAGTTAACTTCAAGAGCAGGGGCCCATGACACTAAGATTTTATTTTTTAAAGACTGACTACAACACTTTATTGTCTGCATGTCATTTGACACAAATGTACATCCTATGATAATAAACCTGGATTAAGTAAACAATTACCTGAGACCTTTTGTAAGTACTTTCCCACCCTGAAGTTACCCTTTCATTTTTAAGGTTTAGCTGATCGCTAAAGTTCTCTAGTTTCAACTGACATACATGTAAAATTAACTACACAATCCAGTAGTTTCACATATAAAAAGTACATTCACATGCTAGTGATTCTTTTCAATATTTCCGATTTATTTTGCAGAAGTAGGTTTGATTAGTGGACCTTCAAAATCACTCCCTGAAATCAGTTGTTAATTTCTTCATTTTCTTTGCTTGAGAAGTTGATAAGAAAATTCATCATCAAGGCAAAATCTAATGTCCAGATAAGTCCTAAATGAAGTATAGTGCTATAATCTATTTCAAACAGAAGGTATCATCACGTTCTTGCACACACTGGGCTGCACTATCTCCTACACCACTCATGGTTCACTCTGGAAATGTACGAATCATTCTAGAATGTTCTAAACTGAATTTGTACCAACTGCTGAATTTCACAGCAGCATAATTGAAAGTACATCAATTCAGAAAATCTGTCATTTCCATCAGAATAAATAAATGTAAACAAATTCCCTTCTGGCCACAACCATGAAGAAAAACATTGGCATGAAATGCTAAAGCCTAGCTTTAATACACATACATCTATGTGTCATCTGGCTTTTCCAGAACTTTATAGTGGATTGAAAGACAATGGCAAAAAGAAATTGTTTCTGAGCATTAAATTGATTTATATATTGATGTTTAATTTAAGGATGCAGAACCCCTTGAAATTAATAGAAGGATCTCCATAAAGAAAACATATTTTAAAAAATAATTTTAACAGATCTGGGGAAAAATGAGGAGGTACAGTATAAAAGTCATCATGATTTGGATTCTGGACCCTTTGCCTGGACAAACCATTGCAAAAAGCAGGGGCAAGTAAAGAGGCAGAGAGGGGTGTTTTTTTATTGATTACCTATACTATCTTGTGTCACGTGGTGGGTTTTTTTTTTTAACATCTTAATTGGAGTATAATTGCTTTACACTGTTGAGTTAGTTTCTGCTGTATAACAAAGTGAATCAGCTATACATATACATATATCCCCAATTCCCCTCCCTCTTGCATCTCCCTCCCACCCTCCTTATCCCACAGCTCCAGGCGGTCGCAAAGCACCAAGCTGATCCTCCTGTGCTATGCGGCTGCTTTCCACTAGCTATCTATTTTACGTTTGGTAGTGTATATATGTCCATGCCACTCTCTCACTTTGTCACAGCTTACCCTTCCCCCTCCCATATCCTCAAGTCCATTCTCTAGTAGGTCTGCGTCTTTAATCCCATCTTACTCCTAGGTTCTTAATGACCATTTTCTTTTTTAGATTCCATATATATGTGTTAGCATACAGTATTTGTTTTTCTCTTTCTGACTTAACTTCACTCTGTATGACAGAATCTAGGTCCATCCACTTCACTACAAATAACTCAATTTAGTTTCTTTTTATGGCTGAGTACTGTTCCATTGTTATATGTGCCACATCTTCTTTATCCATTCATCTGTTGATGGACACTTAGGTTGCTTCCATGTCCTGGCTATTGTAAATAGAGTTGCAATGAACATTTTGGTACATGACTTTGAATTATGGTTTTCTCAGGGTATATACCCAGTAGTGGGATTGCTGGGTCGTATGGTACTTCTATTTTTAGTTTTTTAAGGAACCTCCATACTGTTCTCCATAGTGGCTGTATCAATTTAAATTCGCACCAACAGTGCAAGAGGGTTCCCTTTTCTCCACACCCTCTCCAGCATTTACTGTTTGTAGATTTTTTGATGATGGCCATTCTGACCGGTGTGAGATGATACCTCATGGTAGTTTTGATTTGCATTTCTCTAATGATTAATGATGTTGAGCGTTCTTTCATGTGTTTGTTGGCAATCTGTATATCTTCTTGGAGAAATGTCTATTTACGTCTTCTACCCATTTTTGGATTGGGTTGTTTTTTGATATTGAGCTGCTTGTATATTCTGGAGATTAATCCTTTGTCAGTTGCTTCATTTGCAAATATTTTCTCCCATTCTGAGGGTTGTCTTTTTGTCTTATTTATGGTTTCCTTTGCTGTGCAAAAGCTTTTAAGTTTCACTAGGTCCCGTTTGTCTATTTTTGTTTTTATTTCCATTTCTCTAGGAGCTGGGTCAAAAAGGATCTTGCTGTGATTTATGTCATAGAGTGTTCTGCCTATGTTCTCCTCTAAGAGCTTTATAGTGTCTGGCCTTACATTTAGGTCTTTAATCCATTTGGAGTTTTTTTGTGTGTGTATGGTGTTAGGGAGTGTTCTAATTTCATTGTTTTACATGTAGCTGTCCAGTTTTCCCAGCACCACTTATTGAAGAGGCTGTCCTTTCTCCACTGTATATTCTTGCCTCCTTTACCAAAGATAAGGTGACCATATGTGTGTGGGTTTATTTCTGGGCTTTCTATCCTGTTCCATTGATCTATATTTCTGTTTTTGTGCCAGTATCATACCATCTTGATTACTGTAGCTTTGTAGTATAGTCTGAGGTCAGGGAAACTGATTCCTCCATCTCCGTTTTTCGTTCTCAAGATTGCTTTGGCTATTCGGGGTCTTTTGTGTTTCCATACAAATTGTGAAATTTTTTGTTCTAGTTCTGTGAAAATGCCAGTGGTAGTTTGATAGGGATTGCATTGAAACTGTAGATTGCTTTGGGTAGTAGAGTCATTTTCAGAATATTGATTCTTCCAATCCAAGAACATGATATATCTCTCCATCTATTTGTATCATCTTTAATTTCTTATATGTCTTATAATTTTCTGCATATAGGTCTTTTGTCTCCTTAGGTAGGTTTTCTAGTGCATTTTTCATTTCATTTATTCTATTGTTCATCTCTGTTTTTCTGTTCTTTCATTCTTCTAGGTCTTTGTTAAATATTTTTTGCATCTTCTCTAGCTTTGCCTCCATTCTTTTTCTGAGGTCCTGGATCATCTTCACTATCATTATTCTGAATTCTTTTTCTGGAAGGTTGCCTATCTCCACTCCATTTAGTTGTTTTTCTGGGGTTTTACCTTGTTCTTTAATATGGTGCATAGCCCTCTGCCTTTTCATCTTGTGTATCTTTCTGTGAATGTGTTTTTTTTTTTTTTCCCACAGACTGCAGGATTGTAGTTCTTCTTGCTTCTGCTGTCTGCCCTCTGGTGGATGAGGCTATCTAAGAGGCTTGTGCAAGCTTCCTGATGGGAGGGACTGGTGGTGGGTAGAGCTGGCTGTTGCTCTGGTGGGCAGAGCCCAGTAAAACTTTAATCCATTTGACTGCTGATGGGTGGGGCTGCGTTCCCTCCCTGTTGCTTGTTTGACCTGAGGCGACCCAACACTGGAGCTTACCCTGGCTCTTTTGTGGGGCCAATGGCTGACTCTGGTAGGGCTTACGCTAAAGAGCACTTCCCAGAACCTCCGCCGCCAGCATCCCTGTCCTCAGAGTGAGACAGAGCCACCCCGCGCCTCTGCAGGAGACCCTTCAACAACAGCAGGTAGGTCTTGTTCAGTCTCCTATGGGGTCACTGCTCCTTCCCCTGGGTCCTGATGCGCACACTACTTTGTGTGTGCGCTCTAAGAGTGGAGTCTGTTTCCCCCTGTCCTGTTGAAGTCCTGCAATCAAATCCCGCTAGGATTCAAAGTCTGTTTCTCTTGGATTCCTCCTCTCGTTGCTGCACCTCCAGGTTGGGAAGCCTGACATGGGGATCAGACCCTTCACTCCAGTGGGTGGACTTCTGTGGTATAAGTGTTCTCCAGTTTGTGAGTCACACACCCAGCAGTTATGGGATTTGATTTTCTTGTGATTGTGTCCCTCCTACCGTCTCACTGTGGCTTCTCCTTTGTCTTTGGATGTGGGGTATATTTTTTGGTGGTTTCCAGTATCTTCCTGTCGATGATTGCTCAGCAGTTAGTTGTGATTCCGGTGTTCTCGCAGGACGGAGTGAGAGCATGCCCTTCTACTACACCATCTTGAACGAATCTAAAGTACGCTATTATCATTGTGTTACTGTCGATTTCCCCTTTTATAGCTGTTAAAATTTGCCTCATGTATTGAGGTGCTCCTATGTTGGGTGCATAAATATTTACAATTGTTATATCTTCTTCTTGGATTGATTCCTTGATCATTATGTAGTGTCCTTCTTTGTCTCTTGTAATAGTATTTATTTTAAAGTCTATTTTGTCTGATATGAGAATTGCCACTCCAGCTTTCTCTTGATTTCCATTTGCATGGAATATCTTTTTCCATCCCCCTCACTTTCAGTCTGTATGTGTCCCTAGGTCTGAAGTGGTTCTCTTGTAGACAACATATATATGGGTCTTGTTTTTCACCCAGTCTATGTCTTTTGGTTGGAGCATTTAATCCATTTACATTTAAGGTAATTATCGATACGTATGTTCCTATTACCATTTTCTTAATTGTTTTGGGTTTTTTATTGTAAGTCTTTTCCTTGTCTTGTGTTTCCTGCCTAGACAAGTTCCTTTAGCATTTGTTGTAAAGCTGGTTTGGTGGTGCTAAATTCTCTTAGCTTTTGCTTGTCTGTAAAGGTTTTAATTTCTCCATCGAACCTGAATCAGATCCTTGCTGGGTAGAGTAATCTTGGTTTTAGGTTTTTCCCTTTCATCACTTTAAATATCTCCTGCCACTCCCTTCTGGCTTGTAGAGTTTCTGCTGAAAGATCAGCTGTTAGCCTTACGGGGATTCCCTTGTATGTTATTTCTTGCTTTTCCTTTGCTGCCTTTTTTTTTTTTTTCGGTATGTGGACTTCTCACTGTTGTGGTCTCTCCCATTGCGGAGCACAGGCTCTGGACGTGCAGGCTCAGCGGCCATGGCTCACAGGCACAGCTGCTCCGCAGCAAGTGGGATCTTCCCGGACTGGGGCACGAACCCGCGTCCCCTGCTCAGCAGGCAGACTCTCAACCACTGCGCCACCAGGGAAGCCCTCCTTTGCTGCTTTTAATTTTTTTCTCTATATTTAATTTTTGATAGTTTGGTTAATATGTGTCTTGGCATGTTTCTCCTTGGATTTATCTTGTATGGGATTCTCTGTGCTTCCTGGACTTGATTGACTATTTCCTTTCCCATATTAGGGAAGTTTTCAACTATAATCTCTTCAAATATTTTCTCAATCCCTTTCTTTTTCTCTTCCTCTTCTGGGACCCCTATAAATCAAATGTTGGTGCTTTTCATGTTGTCCCAGAGTCTCTGAGACTTTCTTCAATTCTTTTCATTCTTTTTTTCTTTGTTCTGCTCTGCAGTAGTTATTTCCCTTATTTTATCTTCCATGTCATTTATCCGTTCTTCTGCCTCAGTTATTCTGCTATTAATTCTTTCTAGAGAATTTTTAATTTCATTTACTGTGTGATTCATCACTGTTTCTCTTTAGTTCTTCTAGGTCCCTGTTAAACGTTTCTTTTATTTTCTCCATTCTATTTCCAAGATTTTGGATCATCTTCACTACCATTACTCTGATTTCTTTTTCAGGTGGACTGCCTATTTCCTCTTCATTTGTTTGGTCTGGAGGGTTTTTACCTTGCTCCTTCATCTGCTGCATATTTCTCTGTCTCCTCATTTTGCTTAACTTACTGTGTTTGGGGTCTCCTCTTCACAGGCTGCAAGTTCATAGTTCCCATTGGTTTTGGTGTCTGCCACCAGTGGGGAAGGTTGGTTCAGTGGGTTGTGTAGGCTTCCTGGTGGAGGAGACTGGTGCCTGTGTTCTGGTGGATGAGGCTGGATCTTGTCTTTCTGGTGGGCAGGCCCTCGTCTGGTGGTGCGTTTTGGGGTGTCTGTGAACTTAATATGATTTTATGCAGCCTCTCTGCTCATAGTTCGGTTTGTGTTCCTGTCTTGCTAGTTGTTTGGCATGGGGTGTCCAGCACTGCAGGTGCTGGTCACTGAGTGGAGCTGGGTCTTAGCGTTGAGATGGAGAACTCTGGGAGAGCTGTCGCCGATTGATATTATGTGAGGCCATCTCTGGTGGTCCAATGTCCTGAACTTGGCTCTCCCACCTCTGAGGCTCAGGGCTGACACCCAGCCAGAGCACCAAGATCCTGTCAGCCACAAGGTAGAGATAGGATAAAGTGCTGAAAAAGCCCAGCCTTTTCTTCTGTTCAGGAGACCTTGTTCTACTGTGTAGTAACTCTGCTCGAGACATATGACTGGATGTTCTCGACTGCAACTCCTTTATCCTTTGGGGTTTCAAGTGGGGCCGGAGGTGTAGACAGGTCTAGCAGAAGGCCCAGGGTCATACCATCCCACCTCTGCTTGGCCTGGAAAGTTTCACACCAACTCTTCCAAGCTTCAAAGCCCCGTGAGAGGGAAGAAAGGACTTCAAGTGTCACCAAGCACGTACGGTTGTCCAAGGCACAGCATGCCTGCTTGCTAAGATGCTGAAGTTTGCAGCAAAGAGAAGTTTGCATGAGGAGTTGTGGGAAGGGTGATTCTGGTTTTGGTTTTTGACTTACTGATTAGTCACCGAATTTCCCTTCAGTACTTACACAAAACATCTTGATCTATACAATCAGGTTACTAAGCTTCCAAGAGAATTCATTTGTTGTAGTTCAAATTTGTTCCTAAAAATGCTTGAAACTAAACTATACTGTTTATTAAAATAAGAGAAACAAATATGTGGAAGGAAATTTTTTAAGCGAGGCAAATAAAATTCAATAACCTTCATAAAAATAACTACTTTTTATTGAGTGTTCAGCATGTACTATTTGATTTTCTTAATGCTTTACATATACTAATTAATTTAATCCTCACAACAACTCTGTAAGTTAAATGCTACAGCCTCATAGAGGTAAATTTGCCTTTGATTATAAAGCTTTAAGTAGCAGAACTGCATCTAAACTCAGGTTACCCAGTTCCACAGTCTGTTTTAACCACAAAACAATATGGCCTCTCTTTTACCTAGTTTTCTAAGCACCATATTTTAAAGTTCAAGAGTACCCATTGGTGCCACCATAAATTTATGATCTTCAAACTCAGTGGAGATCCTTGAGCACTTTACCATCCTGGTGTGGTCACCCATTTTCTCTCTACACAAGGCTATTCTAAACTACCGATTTTCTTAGGTCCTCCACTCCACTTCTGCCCTAAACCCCACTTTGACAAGAACTCATACTTTTCAGAGAAAATTGCTATCTCCAACATGAACAATCTCAACTATTTCATATTCCAGCAGACATTCACCTCTGCAGAAAAGGAAACTTTAATGCAAATTTGAAGTAAGCCTTCTACCTGGGTTCTTGCTGTGAAAATCTCCTTTCTCTTCTGGAATGCTGTTCTTTTAGTTACCTTTTCTATTTCCTAAATGTTCAGTCTTCCTCTCCCAACATCCTCAGTTTCCTCCCATCACATACATGATCTCTCTGCAGTTCCTCTTTCTGCCATAGCTCCTTTTTCACTTCCTTTCTTAGCCAAGTCCTTGAAAATATAATTGCTACTTGCTGTCTCCATTTCTTCACTTTTTTTTCATATTCTGTATCATTAGTTTTCTACTTCTCTCCTAATTCACTGGTAAAGGTCATAAATTATGTCATAATTACCAAATCCAATACATTCTTCCTAATCGTTATTTCCACCATGTGAAACTCACCACTATTAATTTCAGGGCAACTATTATCTTCTGGCTATGTTCTTCACTCCCTGATCCCTCCTTCTCAGCCTTGTTAATGCACTGCTTCCCTGTGACAAACTTTTGAATGTAGACTTTCCAGAATGTTATGGCTTTGTCCTATCATCCTTCTAAACATTCTTTTTACTAGACTGAACTCTCTCCTGTGTTCCTGACCCATATATCTGACTGCTTACTACTTATGGAGCAAATTACTTCCTGACACTTAAACTCAGTATGCCTTCTGGTAACCAGCCTCGAAGATAGTCCTAATGATCCATGCCTCCTACTCCTCCTACTATTCACAGTGTTTTAACATTCTCTCCCACATTAAATTGTGCTGACCTGTGTAATCACTGGGATTTTTCAGAAATAGCATGTGTGGCTTATGAGGCTGAATCATAAAAAACATCGTGTCTTCTTCTGTGATGTCCCTTGGATTACCTGCTCTGAGAGGAGCCAATTAACATGTCATAAGGATACTCGAGCAGACCTTTGGAGAAGCCTGTCTGACACTAGCCACCTGCCAAGTCATGTGAGTGAATCATCTTAGAAAAAGATACTCTAGCCTCAGTCAAGCCTCAGATGGCTGCAACTCTATCCAACATCTTGAAGCAATCACGGAAGATCCTGAGTTATAACCACTCATCTAAGCTGCTCCCAAATTCCTGACACAAAGAAAAGGTGAGACAATATAAGCTTGTTATTTTAAACTGCTAAAATTGAGTATAATTTGTTATGCAGAAAACAGAACTCTTGCTTAACATTCACTCCCACCCCGTTATGTATTCGTTTTTTCAAATACTGAAAAAACTATCCATTACATTATCCAAACCACATAGCCAATGATGCCACCAATCCATCCCCTACCCCTTCCATTATCCCCTATTCCCAACTGAGGTCCAGGTTTTCTCTAATCTCTGTTATAAATTTCTTGACTCCATCCCTCTATCAATAACTCTGCCTAGTCCTGCCTTCTACATTCTCCTCCTGGATTACGTCAAGAGACCAATTATTCCCATAACATTGCTGATTTAACCTTTGTCTTCTTTAAATACAACCACGAGATAATATTCTCCAAAATCAGGCCCTTGAATGGTGCCCCATATGGTCTAAGCCCACTTGTTTGTAATCTTATCTCTTGCCATGATCTACTAAACTTGATTTCCAGGTCCCATATTATTTCATGCTTTTAAATTTTTTTTCTGCTAAAATGACTTCCTTCTCCTTTCTGCTGTCCCCATGGTTGTTCAGCCCATCTTGACTTTGACAACTAAATTGAAGAATCACTCCTTTAAACAATACTGCCGAGTCCCTCCCATCAGGAAACTTACACAAGCCTCTTAGATAGCCTCATCCACCAGAGGGCAGACAGCAGAAAAAAGAACTACAATCCTGCAGCCTGTGGAACAAAAACCATATTCACAGAAAGATACACAAGATGAAAAGGCAGAGGGCCTTTTCATCTTGTGTATCTTTCATCTTGTGTACACAAGATGAAAAGGCAGAGGGCCAGAGTACCAGATGAAGGAACAAGATAAAACCCCAGAAACAACAAAATGAAGTGGAGCTAGGCAACCTTCCAGAAAAAGAATTCAGAATAATGATAGTGAAGATGATCCAGGACCACAGAAAAAGAATGGAGGCAAAGCTAGAGAAAATGCAAGAAATGTTTAACAAAGACCTAGAATCATTAAAGAACAAACAAACATAGATGAACAATACAATAACTGAAATGAAAAATACACTAGAAGGAATCAATAGCAGAATAACTGAGGCAGAAGGATGGAGAGGTGACCTGGAAGACAGAATGCTGGAATTCACTGTTGCAGAACAGAATAAAGAAAAAAGAATGAAAAGAAATGAAGACAGACTAAGAGACCTCTGGGACAACATTAAACACAACAACATTCACATTATAGGGGTCCCAGAAGGAGAAGAGAGACAGAAAGGTCCAGAGAAAATATTTGAAGAGATTATAGTCAAAAACTTCCCTAACATGGGAAAGGAAGCAGCCACCCAAGTCCAGGAAGCACAGAGAGTCCCATACAGGAAATCCCAAGGAGAAACACACTGAGACACATAGTAATCAAACTGGCAAAAATTAAAGACAAAGAAAAATTATTGAAAGCAGCAAGTGAAAAACAACAAATAACATACAAGGGAACTCCCATAAGGTTAACAGCTGATTTCTCAGCAGAAACTCTACAAGCCAGAAGGGAGTGGCATGACATAGTTAAAGTGATGAAAGGGAAGAGCCTACAACCAAGATTACTCTACACTGCAAGGATCTCATTCAGATTCGATGGAGAAATCAAAAGCTTAACAGACAAGCAAAAAGATAAGAGAATTCAGCACCAGCAAACCAGCTTTACAACAGATGCAAAAGGAACTTCTCTAGGTGGGAAACACAAGCGAAGAAAAGGACCTACAAGAACAAACCCAAAACAATTAAGAAAATGGTCACAGGAACATGCATATCAATAATTACCTTAAACATGAATGGATTAAATGCTCCAACCAAAAGACACAGGCTCGCTAGATGGATACAGAAACAAGACCCATATATATGCTGTCTACAAGAGACCCACTTCGGACCTAGGGACACATACAGACAGAAAGTGAGGGGATGGAAAAAGATATTCCATGCAAATGGAAATCAAAAGAAAGCTGAAGTAGCAATACTCATATCAGATAAAATAGACTTTAAAATAAAGAATGTTACAAGAGACAAGGAAGGACACTACATAATCATCAAGGGATCAATCCAAGAAGAAGATATAACAATTATAAATATATATGCACCCAACATAGGCGCACCTCAATATGTAAGGCAACTGCTAACAGCTATTAAAGGGGAAATCAACAGTAACACAGTAATAGTGGGGGACTTTAACAGCTCACTTATACCAATGGACAGATCATCCAAACAGAAAATTAATAAGGAAACACAAGCTTTAAATGACACAATAGACCAGAGAGATTTAATTGATATTTATAGGACATTCCATCCAAAAACAGCAGATTACACTTTCTTCTCAAGCGTGCATGGAACATTCTCCAGGATAGATCACATCTTGGGGCACCAATCAAGCCTCAGTAAATTTAAGAAAATTGAAATCATATCAAGCATCTTTTCAGACCACAACTCTATGAGATTAGAAATCAATTACAGGGATAAAAACATAAAACATACAAACATATGGAGGCTAAACAATATGTTACTAAATAACCAAAAGCTCACTGAAGAAATCAACGAGGAAATCAAAACATACCTAGAGACAAATGACAATGAAAACACGATGATCCAAAACTTATGGGATGCAGCAAAAGCAGTTCTAAGAAGGAAGTTTATAGCAATACAAGCCTACCTCAAGAAACAAGAAAAATCTCAAATAAACAATCTAACCTTACATGATCATTCATGTTCTTCCAAGAAACACAACTACTGACAGCTAGAGCAATATTAAATCATTGACCCCTAGGAGTTCAGTCATGTTTTAGCAATATCTCTAGCAACAGCTTCTAACTGAGGTCTCATATAAACTTAATGCTAAAACTGTCCACTGTAAGATTTTCAGAATAGTGCTAATTAAATTAATCATCAACAACAGTGGAAAGGCTTGTACCATCATTTGTGAAAATGCATTTAATACGGGTTATAGCCACTCATGTATTAAGAGTAAAAATATTACAATTGTTACTAAAATGTATCTTTTCCATAAAGGAACTAGAGATGGCACTCTGCAAGTATTTTTCTAAAGAGAACAAGAGTGTTCAAAGAGTGCTATACCTGCCAATGAGAACAGGAGATCTGTTTATTTCTTAATTGAAAATATATTTTTTCCTGATTTAGATATTTTGATAATTAGTGAATAATATGAAATGAAGGAAGGGGGTCAACTAACTTCTGAACAATTGGTAAAGGGGGTATGTGTGTGAAACCATAAGCCTTTATAAAAAATGAAAGCTAGAAAAATGGAATTAGTTTATTAGGGGTGGGAGGGAAGGATGTGGCTGAGGAACACAAAAAGCTAGGTGGTAGGGGAAGGAAAACAACAAAAGTAGATGAACCTGTTTAAGGATTCACTCATTTAATCCTCACTAACAGAAGAGACCAATTATTATCCTCATTTTGTAGGTGAGGAAACTGAGGTATAGATCCAGCAAGTAGCTGGAAAAGGACCAAGCATGCATCCATGGACTTCAGCAGTTTTCCATTGCTAATGGCAGTCTCTGGTTATACATAAGGATTAATGCCACAAGCAGGTATATACTTAAAATTGGCTATGCCAAGAAAGCCACAATAAAGCTTATGTCTTCTGAGAACCTCAAAATAAACACAGCAAAGTAATACTTCTCAGAGTCCAAAAAAAAACAAAACAAATCTCTCATCTCTCTGACAGGAAGAGTTTTCCAGAATGTTGGAAATTTATTTTAATACCATCATCCCGGGCTTTTGATATATCCTTCGACATTGTTATTTTGTTTTTAACTTACTGTCCCAGCAGAGCAATACAGTAGTGCCTTTTTACCAGGCAAGCTGAGACAGGTCAACTTAAGGAAGGGGCTTAGGTTTGCCTTAAGTACCATCAGAGCCAAGAATTCTGGAGGTCACCAAAAGGAAGGAAGGATCAGGGAAAGGTAACGAGTATGTTCTTAGTGAACTGAGTAGCTTTCTGAGGCAAGATGGTTTGCTCTTAATCTCTTCCTCTATGTGGGCAGCTTTGTATAAATGTGTGTTGATTAAAATCAGGGCTTATTTCACAAGGGCAAAGGGGATAAAACCTATGAGGGAGCAAAAAGCAAGTGCAATCTCTTTAATGCCCGTCAGGGTGGAAGTGGTGTGCATCTAATCTTTTATACCGCATCTGTATTTTAAGTCCTGTACGTAGCTCCTTTGACAGTTGTATGTTATGTAGCCTCTAATTTAATTCTATTCTTTCCACATATATTTTAGCTCTCCTTTTCTCAACGCTCCCACCAGACAGTTCTACACAAGGATTAGAGTACCTTCTTGGCTAAAGGCTCACCCCTAGAAGAGCCTTGGGCATGGCCAGCGCAACAGGTAATTGGAGTCCAGACAAAACTGGGGAGTTGCAGTTCAACAGACTATCAATCCCAGGTTAAAACTCCAGGTCCAAAAAGTAACCTCGAATACGCATTCTCAAGCACAGATTTGTTTTCTTTTCATTTTCCCCCCAGATCCCTGGATGATTCTCGGAACTACTGCATGAAATATGTGTGTAGGGGCAACCTGTGAGAGGTCTGAGAGTAGGGACTCCAGTAGATATTCCCTCAAGGATACACTTAGTGTTGTACTACTTGTGCTGCAATCTTCCTAATCTGCTTTGTGAAGACTCGGGATGCTGTTTGGGAGACAGCTGTTAAGGTTAATGATGCCAGGGAAAGTTAAACTCTTCTGTGTATAAGCTCTTCTTATGAAAAAGATCCAGAAGAGTGATAAAGAATGATGCTTTTCCTTTGGTCCCCAGGAGGCCATGTTACTGAAGCCCTCTCAGATACAAAGGGAGAATGAGAAGTGTATTAAGAATCTAAGTACATACATCCCATGATGGGGTGGCTATACCTTGGGAGAGAAATGACAAAGACTGTTGATTTCCCTAAGCATACCACATTAAAGTAGTCTCAAAAAGACGAGAAGATATAGAGTCTGTGCTCAGAGATGGTATAATTTAGTTAGGTACTAAGACACTTATTGGGAAATTGGGACAAATACCATCTAAATTCTCTTCTAACACAAAGATTCTACGTTATTTTATTCCTTAAACTTAAAAAAATAGTAAAATAATTTTAAAATTATTCCTGCTTAAAGTAGTAATATTAAAAATGGACAAAAAAACTTAACATTTTGGTAAACCTTATTCCATATTTCTCCCATAAGAAGGGTAATAGTTACATTATCTGCATGCTTACTATAAACCAGGCATTATATTAAAAACTTTTTATACCTGTGATCTCTCTTTTAATGTTCATGATTTCCCCATGTTATAAATCAGAAAATTGAAGCCTGGAAAAACTATTTACTCACAGTTACACGACTGGTAAGAGGGGTATCCAGAGTTAAAATTTTGGCCGTCTGACTCCAAAGACCACATGCTGAATCCCAATCTCCTAATTTATCCCCTCCCCTTTTCCTTCGTGGTAACCATAAGTTTGTTTTCTACTAATAAGGACCTACTGTATAGCACAGGGGACTCTACTCAATACCCTGTAATGACCGGTATGGGAAAAGAATCTAAAAAAGAGTGGAGATATATATATATAGATATATATATATATATGTATAACTGAGTCACTTTGCTGTACACCTAAAACTAATACAACATTGTAAATCGTCTATACTCCAATAAAAATTAAAAAAAATAAAAGACCACAGGGAGTTCCCTGGTGGTCCAGTGGTTAATACTTTGCCTCTGATTGACATATATACACTAATATGTATAAAACAGATAACTAATAAGAACCTGCTGTATAAAAAATTAATTAATTAATTTAAAAAAAAGACTTCACCTTCCAATGCAGGGGGTGTGGGTGGGTTTGATCCCTGGTCAGGGAGTTAAGATCCCAAATGTTATGTGGCACAGTCAAAAAAAATTTTTTTTAATCTTTTTTTTAAAAAGACCACATACTCAACAATTAGGGTATATGGCCTCAGATTTATCAACTAAAAAGAGCTATCCAGGGACTTCCCTGGTGGCACAGTGGTTGAGAGTCCACCTGCTGATACAGGAGACACGGGTTCGTGCCCCGGTCTGGGAAGATCCCACATGCCGCAGAGCGGCTGGGCCCGTGAGCCATGGCCGCTGAGCCTGAGCGTCCGGAGCCTGTGCTCCGCAACGGGAGAGGCCACAACAGTGAGAGGCCCGCGTACCGCCAAAAAAAAAAAAAAAAAAAGAGCTATCCATATGTAATATTCTACTTAGATAACATAACTTAGCATACATTGTATTTTGGAACCTTCCTTCTTTTACCCAACAGTACATCGTGAACATCACTCCAGGTCAATAAATAGAGATCTAAATCAACATTTTAAATTTATGCTAGAAATAGTCTGTAATTTTATACACATCATATAAAATATTTTATTGGCTCTATGTTAATTAAATGTAATTCAATTCAATAAACACTTATGGAGAGTCTATTAGGCATGGCACTAGAAGAAATGATTTAATCACTGTTCCCAGCAGCTCTCACGTCACTTACAATTTATGGAGTTCACATCTCCCATCCTCATTGGATATACCTCTCATTTCCTGGCCTTCTAATCAAGGAGACTTTGTAGATATTCAGTGAATTTTGGATAGCATAGAAAATAAACTCAGATAATTTTAGGAAAAGTTTAGGGATTATCTGTAAACTAACTCATCTCACCTGTGAGTGAGTGCTGAACAGTGTACTCCAGTAGCTTCTAACACTAGGGTCATTCAGTATCTTGCAAGCCAGAATAATCAAGCTGCATCAGAAAGAACAGGACAAGCCTGCCAATGAAAGATTGGGTGGTTAGGAAATCCATCACGTTTTATCGTCCCATTGAATTATGTCATCCTTCATCTCTTTGTAATGCTTGTACGTTGGCTCACGTTATTGTCAGTGTTCACTCCCTCAATTGTTTAACCCATTCTACCTGTTTCTGCTAGATGCAGAAAAATGAATGGTCTCTGCCAAGAGGAAGGTACCACAGTAATGGAGAAAGTTTGATGGTTGCCAGAGAGATTTAATGTTAAAAACCATGTTAATACTGGGAAGTAAAAGAAGGTTCTGTTTGAAAAATGTGGTTAGAGTCCCATCCTAGCTCCATCACTAAATTTGTTTATTTATTTACGTTTTTCTGATTATAATTTTCTGTTTTTTGTTTATAATTCATTTACCTTTTTTCCTACTCCATGGTTTTGGGATAATACTGGTACTTACTCTACAGGGCCTTTTTGGAGATTACATGAATTTATGTCTTTAAAGCTCTCCAAACGGCCTGACACATAGTTAAGGGCTCACTACATGCTAACTTCATGACCTTAAACAATCTTAAACTGTTCTCCAGCACTGATTATCCATGCTTTGTAATAGTGCCTATTTCCTTTACAAAATATCAAATATTGAAAGTAATCAAAGCAAAAGACATAAATAACTGCATTCAAACATTTCATCTGCTCACTGGGTATTTCCACTTGGAGACCCAGTAACTGCAGCAAAATAAATGTTTAAGATTTTAAAATTCATGTTTCTAATCCCTCTTACACCATTTACCTTAATTCCTATGATTGTTTTCACTTTTTATCCCTGTATTCTCAACCCTATTCATATCAGCTCAGTCTTCTTAGGTCCTCTTCTTCCAAAACTGCTCATGTGTGGCAGAGATTTAGAATCTCTCTTCTGTTTTGAACAAATTCCTTTACATTTTTGATTAAGACCATTTCTTCCTCTTGATAAGTATGGCTTAACCAAACTTACCATGTGACAATCTCTTCTAAGATTGTCACCTGTCCTTTCCCTGGGCCCCACCACCTCTACCACCTTAAGGGGCTGGGATGAAAGATCTGCTTATTCTGCACTTCCCAATGAGCTTCAAACCCACTTTCTACTTTCAGTATCTCTGAGGTTTCCTTTCTCCTCTTGCTTGTAATAAAATCACTTGCCTCCAGGCAATACTCTGACTCACTGTTCCTTGATGTCCAAGAGATGCTATGGCGTCATATTTCTTCAACCTTGGCCTACACTAGTGGCACCATCCCTTATCTTTTATCATCATTTAAAATCAGAATCTCAAATCTGGTATTCTCTCTCCATCAGTCACTCAGCAGATTTTGTTTTATATCTACTATGTTCCAGATACTGTGTTAAGCACTGAGGACACAATGAAAAATATAGTATGCTCTCTGCCTTACAGGGCTCCAGTTCCATCCTTCCTTCTAACCTTCTCTCCGCCTCCCATAGAATGCAAATTTCATCCTCATCTTATCCTCCAGTCCATTAAACCTCATTATTCTACCAGTCCATTGGCATTATTCTGCCTTAGTTGACTGAATTCTACGTATGATCAAACATTTCAGAAATAAACAATATCCACAAACAAAGGCCCTGGGCCTTCCAACATACTCATCTTCAAATACACCACCCTGAGTTGTTCTCAAAGAACTGTAATATCCCAAGTATTGTTGGCAAAGTCTGCAAAAACATGCTGACTTAATATATACTACAATTCATTTCTTGGCTTGGCAATTCTGTTATACATCCCTTGTTTGAATATTAAAGGCACAAAAGCATAGGAGTACAGGATTAGATAATTGGCAGCACGGTACATGGCCGTGGCTTTGTCCCATGTACAACACAGGGGCCCAAGCCCTAGAACTGGGGCACAGGATAAAGCTGGACCAGCAGCCATTCCGATGTGATTCTGAGCCATCTAGATGAATGAACTGAAGTTTCATAAATTTCTCCTCCCTGGAAAGAGAACTGTCCCAAAATCTGGCTTAGAGTAAGCTGACAGTTTGAGGTGGGTAATTCTGAGGACTTCTTTATTATCTAATCCCTTACAGCCCACAAGAGTCCATATGGCTCTCTTTAATGCTAATTTTGGCCTTAAGTACATACCACCTCTTATCATGATGCACTGTTTCATATGAATATGACTTGTATTCTTATATAATCTATGAACTTCTGGAAAGAAGGCTCTGTATTTTACATTATTTTTTTTATTCCTCTCCATTCCCAGCTATACAGAGCATGAAGTCAACAGATATCTAGTGAGTTTTAGAATGAATTGGATTAACAGGATGAACAAAACTCTAAATATGGCTACATTTGTTTCCACTTAGATGAATCCCTACATTATTTCTCTCTTGTCAGTGAATCTGTGCATTCCTGCTAATAACATATTTGAAAATGAATCACTCTTAGAGAAGGAAAAAAAAATTACCTATGTGCAGGATGTACATTGAAACATAATATATATCAATAAAACTATAACAGGGCTTCCCTAGTGGCGCAGTGGTTGAGAGTCCGCCTGCCGATGCAGGGGACACGGGTTCGTGCCCCGGTCCGGGAGTCCCACGTGACGCAGAGCGGCTGGGCCCGTGAGCCATGGTCGCTGAGCCTGCGCGTCCGGAGCCTGTGCTCCGCAACGGGAGAGGCCACAACAGTGAGAGGCCCGCGTACCGCAAAAAAAAAAAAAAAAAAAAAAAATATAACAGCCAAAATATTCTTGAGAAACGTGGAGAAATGGTTGACATGTAATTAATGCAATTCTCCATCATGCAAGTGGAAATTATGTACACGGTGTCATTACCGAGTTCACTATTCCTCCAATATTTCACACTCAAAAAGCACTGTTTTCTCCCAATACGTCTCTCTCCATTGTTCACCCCAGCCCAGGCACCATTAATGATCTCTATTAGTCCTCTCCAGCTGAACACTGTATTTGATTTCCTAGTCATCTTTTCATTCATATCTTGTACTTTTCATCTTGAAAGCAGGTGAAAGTCTAAAATAACATTCTCAAACCTGGAGAATATTTTCTTCCCTGTCTTCATCACCAGATGTCTCTATCACCTGGACTCCAACAGAATCATGGAACACAATCAAGTATTCCTCCCAACCAACATTTCTATCCAAGCATTCAGTTAGTAGGTACAGTTAGTACCTGGAGTGTGTTAGATCATTTCACAATAACATTTAAATGAGCTAAATCTGATCAAATGTGATACTCTATAAAAGGAAAAAGAAACAACTTAAATTCAATTTTGAGTACAGTAGACCATCTGAAAACAAACTGGCAGTCTATGCATTTTCCATATGGCCCTACTTTTTTTGTAATTCCTAACATATTTCAATGAATTTTGGTAGATGTACAGCTACCATGAGAAGTCCATACTCTGAAAAACATCAGTATCACAGAACCACTAGTTTCCTGTATTATACAGACCCAGCTGACTGGAGGAATAAATCAAGGATTCATCGTTTGATAATTCTGTCTTGGATACACTTAATAATTAGTGTTCAAGATGAGTCAGTCCTGGAAACAAGACAATTTCACTGGTTCTCTGGATAAAGGGATTAGAAAGTTTATTATTAATTCTTTAGGTTACATAAACCTTAGCAGTCTATAAAAAATAGACTAGAATTCAAAGTTACCTTGAGAAATTGGAGAAGTAGCCAAGCATGAATAGCAAGTTCTAGGAATAAAAATGAGTAATACTGTTTATAATGGAAAATAAACTAAAGAAATAATGGGAACACAAAAAGTGCAAATTCAGAAGTCAAAATTTATTAGCCAAATAGCAATGCAGTTAAATGTATCCATTGAAGAAATATATACCTGACATCTACTCAATATAAATCACTGATACAGAAAAGGCTGGGATACATGATCGGTAGGTTAAAGTTTAAGAAACCTGACACTCATAGTCATGCCATATCCAGACTAGCATACTGGCCAGATTTGTCCTCCACAATAAAGGATAAAGGCAAAGACATTAAAATAATTTAGGAAGACAGAGACATGAGGATAATATTTATTGAAAATATTTTAGGAAAAACTTGAGATTGGGATTATTCATCTTCCAATTAAATATATAAATATGTGGAGTTTTAAATGGTTTTTGTTTTTACAAGAGTGGTGATGAGTTGTTTTCCACTATCATAAAGAGAGAACATGATAAAAATATGTCCAAATTTAAGCAGAAATGACTTAAGATCATTGTAAATAATATTTTCCAGAAAAAAAAGCAGAGTACATTATGAAAGCCTGAGGTTTATTATTTTCCCATAGATACCATTAAAGGTAGGAGAGATTTTCATTTCCCTGGGATGAATAAGAGTAACCTTGTTTAAAGACTTCAGTGTTCCTGAATCTGTGGAGATAATGAGGACCATGGAGAGATTTGCTTTAGGTCTAGAAAAGTAATGTGGTCAGAGGAATGGTCAAGAGCTGAATGAAAAGCCTAAATACTTTAGACAGGAGGCTACCAGGTAAACAAGACTTCGGTGACATTTTTTACCTTTAGGCCACCAAGACATGGATCAGGTGATGTGCTTAATGCAAGCAGGTGATTTGTAGGTGTTAAGTGGTTATAACAGGCAAGGTCCAAGAGCCTTCTGACAATGGGGCGGCAAGTCATCCCCCACCTAAAGAGCCAAATATGGTACACTGAGGCTCCTCTACCTTAATTAAATAAAGGATGGCACCTGGAAATGTTAGCTACATGGAGCTGACAGCTCCTGAGTGAACTGGCATGTTGCCTGCTGCTACTGACAGCTAGTTTTTTCTCTAGGGAATCTTCACTAAGGCTGGCAATTAAAATTGTTGAAAAGCAATCGAACATGGGAAATCCTGTCTCCTAATTCCCATCTTCCTTTCTTTCCTTGGTGGGACCCCTGTAGGGGTTAAAAGATACTTACCTACTCAAGAAGTCCACTATGAACACATAGAGTGTACTCGTGAAGAGTAAAGCTTGAACTGCACTAGTTTTCTGAATGTTATTGCAAGGTTACATACCATTATGTTATGTCCACACTATCCTTCAAGGGGCACACCCCAGTTTGAAAGCACACTCTAATAGAAGTTTTTGAAATGAGAATTACAACCCTTTAATTCCATAAGCAATGGAATGCAGAGCTACTTATTTTTCAAAATAATGGAATGGAATAGAAAAATCCATCACATGTAGTAAGGCTATGTGTTACTCTGTGAAGTGGTCGTTTCAATTAAACATTTATGGAGGGGTGTGGATGTAGGTGTGAATATGCACAAATATAGTGGGCTGTGATATAAAACATGGGTTCTGGTATGTGTTATGAAATGCATTGCTCTAAGAGATTATTAGGGTCTTCAAATTAAGGGGACATCTCTGTGCCTATGCAACACAAAACAGCCGTGGGAATAAACACAACTGTCAAACACCAGATGTTTCTAAAACATCTGGACACTTCACAGCATGTTGACAAAATATCTGAACGTCTGATTGTTCCTCTTCTCTTCTGAATGTTTACTTTAATAAAATATAGCCATGAGTTGTGGCTCAGAGATGTCAATTCTAGCAACAATTTCATTTACATTCATAAATGACAAAGTACGCTCATTAAATCTACTACACTACTGAACTGCTTTCTTCCCCGGAATAGGAGAGAATTAAACACAAGAATTTAAAAGGACATTGTACTGAATGAGTTTGTTAAAGTCAAAGAGAAGTTCAAAAATGTACAAGTAACCACAACTTGAGCTAATGTACAAAAGAGGATATTGTTTATAAATGAAATGATACTGTGATGGGCAATAAGTGGAAAATAAGAAGAAATCATTTGACTCCCTTCAGTATCTGTTACGTTTCAATTGTAACAGTGTCTCATTGTGGTCTTCCCCACATCAAGTTATAAGAAAGCAAGTCAATCTACGAGTTGAGATCAGGCTGTAAGAGGAGCGTGCTCAGATGTAGGTTTAACACTAATAATAATGATCAGACAAATCACTGGTGGATAGCTGTTTTCCTGAAAGAACACTTCTTTAAATATGTAAGAATTTCAACAAAGAAAAAGATCACTAAGAGAAAAATATACATACTTTCAAAAAGCCATTGTCCAGATTATAACGGTGTTTTTCATCAAAATTCCTAACAAAATCTAGGAAAAAAATAAGAAATTTTTCTCCTCAATCTCATCCCTTCAGCATGTCATCTATTGCAATTCCAATTTACTAATTTCGGTGTCATTTCTAATTTCTGAAAAGTGAATCTATGAAAAAATAACGTCTTTTGCTTGGGTCTTGAGGTACATTTTTCATGTATTTTTCCCCCAGTGGTTCAAAGTGGTCGTGAGCTGAGTTTGCATTGCCCTAGGAATTTCCATGGGGACCCTAGAACAAATCAGGAGAGCAAGCCCAAGGCTCAACAAAGAAAGAATCTGACTAACCTAGAAGTTTCTTTTCATAGCCTCCTGTTGAGCTGTGCCTGCTGATAAAACATGAAATGCCAGAACTGAATAAAAGAGAAGAACAAGAACAGAAACAACAAAAACCAAAACAAGAACAACTCCCAAAAAAAGGGGAGTAGTTAGTCCTGCTGTCTAAGCCTGAATTTCAGATCCAGATAAAAAACAAAACAGGGAAGTTGCCCTATTAGCTAAAGAATTTAGAATGAATCACAAGACTTCTGCCTGGATGTCCCAGATTAATTAGATGGCTAGTCTACAGTCTTCTAGGTTATTGGATACTTGTGAAATGTTACACACTCATCTTGTCAAGATCTAATCACATTAGATCTTGGGATAGACATGTTGCCCTGTTCCTAGTAGATGTTTGACATGAGCTGACTAACTAGTTTTAATACACAAACCATTCTAGAGCCTCTGGCTGGTCTAATTATATTAAGGAAGAAATGTGTGATACATCTGGGAAAACTTCTTCATGAAACAGCACTTTCTAACACCAAGGGAAATATGAAAGTACCTTTTAAAAAGTAACCTTTGAATAGACGTTCTACTAAGATGGGAAAACAAATACAAACAAAAATTCTTGAGCTGAAGCAAAGCAGATGTAGCATGAAGATTTTTAAAGAAAAGACCTCAAAACTACAGAGAAACACGGCTCCTAATGGCTACTCATGTTCCTCTCTCTATCCATTTGCCCAGGAACGCTCTCCAGAGTCCAGCCCCTAAGTTTATTCATGTCCTGCGGCTACTGTAGAAGGAAGGTTTTATTGTGGTTTCCATGTAAATAAAATAAATCTTAAGAGAGACTGAGTAAGCATGGGTTCTAATGAGCATTCAGGTCAATTTTTATTATTTCTGGACTGGTTCCTCTATTTCCTTAACAAAAATAAAAAAGAGAGAAGAGAGAAAAAATTTAACTGAGGAGAAAAACACTTGGGATAGATAAAGCTTGGCAGTATCCCAAGTGGCAGTATTTTCTATAGAACAGTTCTATCTCATGTGACACTCTCCAAGCTATTTTATTATCTGCACTAAAAAGCCAGCAAAGGCAGCTGCTACTCCTAAGACCCTAGCATTTTCTATCTGGCTCCCACCTCCACACCACCCTGCTGCAGACCACAGGCAGAACTGGGCGTGTCAAGCAATATCCTGGTGACCTGGAACATACTCCAGGTCTCAGAAGGCAGCTCAATCTCCATGCACAAATGCAACATGGTCCCTGGTCGAAGACCCACTTTCCTCTTCCAGGGAAAGATGAGAAATTACTATTGCTTCTCAATTTGTTTCATCAAATTTGCCCCAGACTAATCTGAAAGTGCCTGTAGTGCAGATCTTCTCTCAGTTTTATTGCCAGTATATTCATAAAAAAACCACAGAGATGGGCTTCCCTGGTGGCGCAGTGGTTGAGAGTCCGCCTGCCGATGCAGGGGACACGGGTTCGTGCCCCGGGCCGGGAAGATCCCACATGCCGCGGAGCGGCTGGGCCCGTGAGCCATGGCCGCTGAGCCTGCGCGTCCGGAGCCTGTGCTCTGCAACGGGAGAGGCCACAACAGTGAGAGGCCCGCGTACCGCAAAAAAAAACAAAAACAAAAACAAAAAAACCCACAGATTCCTAATAAGCTCAGATATGCATAGGGAGAAGAGCAAAGTTTAACAACTAAAAAAATTCCCAGTTTCAGAGGCATGTGCACAGTGCCAAGCAAAGAGAGATTCATTCAGACCTTGTGTGTGGATGTTTTATTACATTGTCTAAAACAGAAACTTGACTTGTCTGATTCAGGGTAGAAGCCAAATGACCACCAACAGAGATATCTTCAGAGGAGATGTGTGATGTGCGTTAGCTTTCTAAAAAACACTCCCAAACAACCCATGCTGAGAACCACTGTCACACACCCAAGGCTGACTTCCACAGGAAATGAGGGAAAAGTTAATTCTGCATAATGCACAGAGATAAAGGCACCTCCTGCTCCACATGACAAGACTGGTTGCAAACCCCACTGGACCCCTGGGCTTCTATAAGAGACAACAGTTTCTACTTGCCATCATCCTTCCCTAGCTCTGCTTCCTCTTTTCCACCAAAATGTGCAGCTGCTGAGGCCTAGAGTCAATAGTGACAAGGGCAGATGCCAAGAACAACAGCAGCAAAACTATGTTAATGATGCTCTCGATACTGCCAGTTCTTCAATTCCATTCAATTATCTGTACCTTTTCTCCTGATTTCCATCACTTCAGGGCGTTATTTATCAAGTGCTCCATAATTAATCAGGCACAAGCTTGACTGTGCTAATGAGACTCTATTTACAGCACCCCTCCCCCAAGCTGTTCTCCACCGGAATCCTCATTCCTACTGTATAAAGCCTCCTTCTCCTTTTCCTTCCTACAGTGGCCTTGGGGCTTTTGAAAAGATCCCAACAACCAGAAGAGCTCCTCCTGACAGTTTGAAGGAGAATTAACATATAAGCAATGCCAGCTCCCCACTAGTTACCCATCATTACTCACCTAAAGATAGGAACTTGCTCTGTTCGTAGTGAGTGACTCATAAATCCAGTCTCATTTCTCCGTTCCCATTTTCTCCATCCCACCTTACTTTAAGTTCTGTCTCTAATTCACAGTTCCATCACTATCCCCCTTATGTTTTATCCCCCTTATGTTTTACTATCCCCCTTATTATTTTATTTGGGCTATTTTCTTTTCTTTGCCATTTCCTCATGCTCACATATTTGCAATTCTTCTATTTTTCCCTTCCTTTTAGTTCACCTATATAGATAATATTTTTCATTCTTTCTAGGTGAAAATCGTTGAAGATTTGTAATTCTTCTTTCTCACTTCTTTGTAAAAGTTTTCCTGCATTTCATGGTTTTTGTTTTTTTTTTTTTTTTTTTTTGGTAATGTTCTCTCTTTCAACAAAACAAAATACCTTTCCCATTTTTAATTCTGTCTGTAAGGCACGCTTTATCTTTAACTCCTTCTTCCGGCTAGACTAGCCATGAATTGAGGATGCTGGTTTAGACAGAGCTGTCCCCTACATCAGGCTAGGGCTCCTCCAGCTAGCCTCTGCCTCAGCCTCTGAAGACAGAATACCTCTCCTGAACACACAACCATCAAGAATAGTCTGAACAGGAATTACAGTCAGGTCCTGCTCTCCCATTTTTTTTTTTAGGTGCTCTCAGAACTCTTAAAGCTGATAGAAAAAGCTACTCAAATATCACTTTTTTACTCTGTCTCTTTATTGTTGAGTTAAAAAAGTCACTATCCCTAAATTTCAGAGATTGACTCTGAGTACAGTAATCTCAAAAGAAACAGTAGCCGAGACAAAAAAAGTGATGAGCTCAGTCTAAAGTCACCTAATAGTTAAGTGATATAGTGAAGACTTCGATCACATTCTCTTGAGTCCAATTTCAAAGGCTTTTTAATTACATTCTAGAAGTCCACTACCTGGATAGGTTAAACTGACCCTAAGCCTCATGTCAGCGCTTAAGCTTTCTCCCTTCCAAATTATCAAATGGAGTCCCATTTAGGAAATTTAGAAGAACGGGGGTTTTACTTCTTTCTACCAATGTACATGCTAAAAAAAAAAAAAAAAAAAAAAGTGGCCACTGGTCTATGAACCAAACCATGCCCAAGAACAGCCTACTGCAGACCTAACATATTCCTGTCTTCCAGAGTCTCTATAACTCCAATACTGAAACCATATTTAAACAAAAATACACATGGGAAAAAGAAATCATTCCAAAATTATCATTTTCATACTTCATTGTGATTATGGTTTAGTTATAAGTTAGTAATGCTCTGGATGTTAATTTATTTTTTTACCTCATCAACTACTTTTCTTAAGATTGGAATCTTTCTATTTGTAGTTTTTTAAGGAACCTCCATACTGGTCTCCATAGTGGCTGTACCAATTCACATTCCCACCAGCAGTGCAAGAGTGTAATCCCACTAGTGGGCATATACCCTGAGAAAACCGTAATTCAAAAAGAGTCATGTACCAAAATGTTCATTTCAGCTCTATTTACAATAGCCCAGAGATGGAAACAACCTAAGTGTCCATCATCGGATGAATGGATAAAGAAGATGTGGCAAATATATACAATGGAATATTACTCAGCCATAAAAAGAAACGAAATTGAGCTATTTGTAATGAGGTGGATAGACCTAGAGTCTGTCATACAGAGTGAAGTAAGTCAAAAAGAGGAAGACAAATACCGTATGCTAACACATATATATGGAATTTAAGAAAAAAAATGTCATGAAGAACCTGGGGTAAGACAGGAATAAAGACACAGACTTACTAGAGAATGGACTTGAGGATATGGGGAGGGGGAAGGGTAAGCTGTGACAAAGCAAGAGAGAGGCATGGACATATATACACTACCAAACTTATAACAGATAGCTAGTGGGAAGCAGCCGCATAGCACAGGGAGATCAGCTCGGTGCTTTGTGACCACCTGGATGGGTGGGATAGGGAAGGTGGGAGGGAGGGAGACGCAAGATGGAAGAGATACGGGAACATATGTATATGTATAACTGATTCACTTTGTTATAAAGCAGAAACTAACACACCATTGTAAAGCAATTATACTCCAATAAAGATGTAAAAAAAAAAAAAGATTGGAACCTTTCTATGCATGAACCTAAATAAAACTAAAAACAAAATAAAAGATATATTATTGATTTTTTTTTTTTTTTTCTGGATACAGTGAGGCATCTCTCTATGGATATAAGCAGACAACTGAAGTATCTTAGGAAGAGGAACACTCGGGTCAAATCTCCTAGATGAAAATAAATGTAGATTATTGAATCAAAGCCCTCTATCCTAATATAGTTCAATTATTCACATTTCTTTCTTATGATTAACACCTTTTGAATCCTACTTAAGGATTCTTTGCCTTAAAGATATTCTATTGTTTTGCCATTCTCACTTAGATCTACACTCCATCTGGAACAGATTTTTGATTATGATGGAAAATATATTTGGCAAAAAATTCATATCCAGACATATTATTCCTACAAACTAGTAAAAAATGGCAGATAACTCAATAGAAAGATGGGCATGTAATTTTTACACTTTAAAAAGAGAATATCCAACTAGTGATAACCCACGAAAAAGTGCTCAAATTCTCTAGTTATCAGAGGAATTAAAATGGTCACAAGGTGACCATAAAACATCCACCAAAATGTCTAAAATAAAAGACAGATACTTCAAATGTTGACAAGGACATGGAGCAGTTGATCTTATTATACATGTTGATGGGAGTGGATAATAGTATAATCTCTTTGAAAAACCGGCAGTAAATTTCAACATATATATACACCCTCTGACTCAGAAATGCTACTCATTTTCCAGTGGGAATGCATACATATATATAACAAAATACACGTACAAGAAAGTTCATAGTAACTCTATTCATAATAATTCATAAGTGGAAACAACCTAAATGTATGTCTGCAGTAGAACAAATATAACATGATATATTTATATGCTAAAATATAGAGCAGTAATATATACAGCTACACGGATGAGTCTTACAAAACATTGAGCAACAGAATTCAAAGACAAAAGTGTGCATATCATATGATCCCATGTATATAAATTTCAGAAGCAGGCAAAAAAAATCTATGGTGCTACCTAGAGCTTATCCTTGGGGGTAGGACACTGCAACATGTGGGCAAGGGCATGGCATAGCTTCTGCGGAATGACAGTGCTCTATTTTTTGACCTGGACGATAGGAATACACGTCTACAGTTGTAATTTATGAACTTCTTTGTATCTATTTTACATCAATAAAAGTTACTTAAACTAAAAAAAATAATAATAATAAAATACATATTTCACTCTGGCCTTAGTGAAAATAAATGTACAGGAGGAAAGATGTTTCATCAGAAAGTGGTTCTAGTTTTATTCTTTGAAGCGTAAAGAAAAAGAGGAAGAAAAAATATGAGAATCACAAGCCAGTGTTTTTTGTGAACACCTACTATGTGTACATCCATGAATAATAAAGTAAAAAACAGACACTTGATCTCAAGGGAAAGAGAGGATCAAGACAGCCTTTTGAGGCTGAGACAGAATCTACCAGAGAAAAAAAAATAACATAAATAGAGAAATACAAGTGGACATTAATTTGTGACTACTGTACTGAACACTGGCCAATTGAGGTGTAAGCAACAGATGCAGTAGGAACATCTGGGATACATTCAACAGAATGGGACTAGAGAAAGCAGTGATGTCAAGATATGGATCTTGAGTCTGGAAATCACCTGAAGAAAAGATAAGAGAGAAAAGATACCCAAGGAAACAGCTGAAGACTAAGTGGCTAAGAACCAAACTTGAAATATGTAGACACGTAGTAGGTAAAGCAGGCTAGGACTGGAGGAGGCCGAAAGACAGTAAGACAATATGAATGGTAAAGTACGTAACTATAGAAGCCGGAGTAAAAGCAGTCATTAGAACTGCACGTAAACATCCTGTCTCTCCTTTTGAGTGTAAGGTAGCATCGTTTCCTGCCCACTTTGAAGTTAGGAGTGACCAGGTGATTTGACTTGTTCAATAAAATGTGAACGGCTTTAATGTGTGTCACTTATGGATAGAAGCTTTCATAAGCAGTACAGGGCTTGCCAAAATCCTTTCCTCCTGCTATAGTGACAGTGGAGATTATGAAGATGATGATACGGATCCTCCATCAGCCTGGGTTCTGGATTGATTACAATATGCAGAGCGCTCCAAACTCTAGTTCATATTGCACATGCAGCATGAGTTCAAGGAAAACTAAGCTTTTTTTTTTTTTTTTTTTTTGCGATACGCGGGCCTCTCACTGTTGCGGCCTCTCCCGTTGAGGAGCACAGGCTCCGGATGTGCAGGCTCAGCGGCCGTGGCTCACGGACCCAGCCGCTCCGCGGCATGTGGGATCTTCCCGGACCGGGGCACGAACCCGTGTCCCCTGCATCGGCAGGCGGACTCTCAACCACTGCGCCACCAGGGAAGCCCCCAAAACTAAGCATTCTTATACCCCTGTCTTTTGGACCTCACCTGCCCTACAAAACCTCAAACAGAGATCAATTCTACAATCTTTTCTGTTTCTACATTCAGGTGGCTGAGCACTGCTAGGAAGAACCAGTACTCACACTGCTACAAATCCTCAATCAGCAAAATCAGTGGGGTCTCAACAATTCTTTTATCTGAACTCAGACAGTTCCTCCTCTCATTTCCACAACAACTTTTCCAAACCTTAATCATTCTCCTCTAGACCCCATGCAGTCTCAGCAGAGCATCTGGTCTCCTGAATCAACACAAGCACTAAGGCTGTAAGATATATTCTTCTGTATTTTTCCACTTGCCCCCTTCTACTAACTTAAATTCACCCATACTCATCCTTATCCTCTTTCTTTCAGTCTTCTAGAATGAGGTATCCTTATTACTGATTAAGCACTCTCTTTACCTAAACCATTTAGTACTGCCTCTTCTGGTACTTTACCCCACTATATAGACCTTCTCTTCGCATCACTTTCAGTTTGTTACTCTTAACTGATTCCTTCCCCCTTTGTTCTATGAGTGTGTCATAAACCCTGGCTTGAAATTAAATCTTCCTCTAGCTTTCTTCTAATCTCCATCTCATTCACAGAAAAGAAGTAGGCTCACTCCTAAACCCACTATTATTGTTCATCTACCATTCTACTGCAAACTATTCTCACTAGAATCACTAAAGACCAAATGACTGCCAATTAGATGTACATAATTAAACCTCTCTCTTATTCTTGGTTATAGTTAAAACTGCTGACTTCTTTCTTATTGAAATTCTCTGGCCTCTTGTTGTCTGACTCTTCATTATCCTTGTTCTCCATGCACCACTGTCCATTCACTCTCCTTTTCTGTCATAGATAGCTCTTCCTCCAGACAAGCTTGACATGTTGATGATCTCTAGAGTTCCCTCCTTGGCCCACTGTTCTCACTCTGCACAATCACCCCCAATGATTTCATTTGTCCACATGATTTCAACATTTCCAGTATGCTGATAACTTCTAAACCTAAATCTCTTGTTTCAGATCTCTTCCTTGAGATTGAAATCCATAACCACCTAATATTCCGTAGAGACCCCAAAGATAGTATGTCCGAACCTGAAATAATTTTTTTCTTCCTAAACCCATTCCTCTTCTCTTATTCTCTAAATTAATGGAATTACCATCTAGCCATTGACCCAAGAAAAAAATCCAAGAGTCATTCCAGTTTTTACCAAGTTTGCCAGGATATATGTTACCCTGCATTTTCTTCTTAGGGCCTTACCGTTTCAGTGCATGCTAGCCTGATTTGCTACTGCAAATCTCTCCTTCAGTTCTGATGGACGACTTTGCTGAGTAGAACATTCTTGGTTGGCAGTTTTTTTTTTCCTTTCAGCCCTTTGACTATATCCATCCCATTCCCTTCTGACCTGCAAAGTTTCTGCTGAAAAATCTGCTGATAGGCTTATATGGGTCCCCTTGTATGTAACAAGTTGCTTTTCTCTTGCTGCTTTAAGATCTACTCTTTAACTTTTGACAACTGAACTGTCTAGATATGGGTCTCTTTTGATTCCTCTTTTTTGGTACATTTTGGGCTTCCTAGATCTGGAAGCCACGTTAGGGAAGTTTTCAGCCATTGTTTCTTGAATATGTTTTCTGCCTTCTTTTCTCTCTCTCTTCTCCTTCTTAGCCCTCTATAATGTGTATATTGGTCCATCTAATGATGCCCCATTAGTCACTTAAGCTATCTTCACTCTTGAATTTTTTTTCTTCTTACTCCTCTGATGAGTTCTACTGCCCTGTCTTGAAGTTCACTGACCTTTTCTTCCACATGACCTAGTCTGTTGTTGAATCCTTCTATTGAAATTTTCAATTCAGATCTTGCATTCTTTAGCTCTATGATTTCTGTTTGATACTTTTAAAATATTTTCTATTACTTTATTGAAATTCTTACTTCGTTTGTGATTGATCTCCTGACCTCAGTGAACTTTGTGACCATTATTTTGAACTCCCCAGTGGGCAAATCACTTATTTCTGATTCACTAAGATTGGTTGCTGGAGATTTATCTTGCTATTTCATTAGAACATATTCTCCCATTTCTTCATTTTCCTTGATTCCATGTGTTGGTTTCTGTGCATTAGATAAAACAGTCACCTCTCCCAGTCTTGAAAGACTGATGGCATGTAGGAGATGAACCTGTTTAATCGGCCAAGCCCAAGCTCCTGGTTGCCTCTCAAACCTTTGATTGTCTAATCCACTGTCTTTATTATTAATGGCTTCCAGTAGTTGGGGATGTGCCAAGACCCATCAGTGTCCCAAAGGATGGAAAATGTCCATATACCTGTCCAGTCTTTATGAGGATTGCTAATTGCCTGCCCCTTCAGCTTCCCAATACTGGCTAATTGGAAGCCCAACTTTCTGGCAGCAGCTGAGAAAGTCAGAATGTTAGATAGGCAGTCTAGCCCCTATCAGGGAAAAACCACGAGCTGGAGTTTTGGCTCAGTCACTCTGTGCTAAGCCGAAGGGAACAGTCATTGAGAGAGTTTGTGTGCCCAAACAGAACAACAACTTTGTTTTGTGTGGTCCTGGGGATTGAATGCCAAGCCTCATCAGCCCCCAGAGCTAGGTGATATAGGAGCCAATTCCTTGGGCAGTAGCCATAACAGTTGGAGTGCTACATATGATAACAAGCTCCTTCCAGGGGGAAGCTGGCAACTTGGTCTCATTGTTGGAGGGAGCTGGTAGGGCAAAGTTCCTACCAGCTCTTTCAGGATCCTGGGAGGACTGTAGTCAGCATCTAGATGAAAGCTGCTTAGAAGCTGGACCCTCAAGCAGTAGCTGGGAAGTTATGCAGTCAGACCCCTTACAGGCAGAAACTGGGAGACAGTGTTTTGCCTCCTCCCTCTGGGCTGAGCCTGGGTGTATAGCCATGGGGAGTGCTCCTGCACCATTTAAAACCTGCTTTGTTTGCTATAATACTGTTAGACTTGTGAATGTAAGCCTCACTGACTTTCACAACTAGATGATTTGGGGGCCCATCCCTCAGGTGGCAGCTTTAAAAGCTGGCGCGCTAGACATGTGATTCGGACTCTTCACTCCTCAGGTAGTAGCTGGGAGTCGGTGGTTCCCTCCTGATTATATGGTGTTACGCCAAAGATGGGGTTTATGGTGAGCATGTAGCTACCCATTCTGATATGGATATTCTCCATTGCCTAATATATAGCAGTAGCTCAATTAGTACCTGTTTTTCTCTTAGAGGGAAATGCTCCATTCGAAGCTATATATTCAGTGTGTCCATGGAAGGAGGGAAATTCAGGATCCTTCTATGTGATCATCTGGGTCTAGAGTCTCCCTGGGGTGCTGCCTTCCAAAGCTCCACAGAAGGATTAAGTACCAGTTACCCATAGTGGTAATTTGCTTGAAAATGTGCCCTTTATTGGCCAAATTTCCTTCCTTATTTTACCTCCCCATTTCCCTGCTGGCATTTTCTCCCTCTCCAAACTACACTACTTTTGCTTCCATTCTCATCTTGTGGTCCACTTCTAAAAAAAACCCAAACCAAGACACTAACAATTATTTGACCACATAGTCAAAGACTTGATTTGAGTTGGTAACTTTGTCTAGACTCTATCCATGTTATTTCCAACCTGGCTTACACTTTCTGCATCTCTTACCTAGACTTTTCCAAAGGTCCCTTCTTCATGTCTTTGTTTCTAAATCCCACCTACCTTAAATCCATCCTCTACACTGATCAAAGAGTAAGGTCTTTAAAAAGCAGATCTACCTGTGTCAACTCCTTAACTGAAAACTTTCAGAGTCTTCCATCATCAACAAGGCAAAGCTCAAGCTTCTGAGCATGGAATGTAAGATCCATCATGACTTGGTTCCACTAGTTTTTAGCCTCATTTTTCCTACCTCTCATGGTACATTCCAGTAACACCAGTTGAAATGTACTCTCACCCGTCTCCTAATGTATGTATATAGATAACTAGATCTCACCTCTGTCCTACCCTTTTTAGAAAGCTTCTTTTCCCCTCCTTATCCTATGTGAAGACTACCACCTTTACATCTCAGCTCAACATATCCTCATCCAAAAAAATATTTTCTAACCTTCCAACACAAGGTTCATATTACTGTCTACAGTTCTCATATTACTGTCTACATATACTTCTTCGACAGATTATAGTTTGTTATTTATGCCAGGATTATTGCAAATGCCTCTTTATAGATCTCCATGCTTTGCATTTCTTCCTCTTTTTTTTTTTTTTTACTATGCTTACAATTATGGTTTTAATTGTGATACAATATACACACCATAAAATATACCATCTTAACCATTTTTAAAGAGTACAATTCAGTAGCATTAAGTACATCCACAGATTGCAGCCAATCTCCAGAACTTTTCATCTTGCACAACTGGAACTCTGTACCCATTAAACAATTGCTCATTCCCCCCAAACCCTGGAAACCATCATTCCACTTTTTGTCTATGAATTTGACTCTCTCTCTACCTCATATAAGTGAAATCGTCCAGTATTTGTCTTTTTGTGTCTGGCTTATTTCACTTTGCATAACGTCCTAATGGTTTATCCATGTCATAGCATGTGTCAGGATTTCTTTCCTTTATAAGGCTGAATAATATTCAATGATGTGGATAGACCACATTTAGTTCATCCACTCACCCATCAATGGACTCTATTTACTGTTTTAGAAAAGGTCACAGACTGGTTTGTTGCAATGACAAGCACTGAGCAGACCGACACATACACTATCTCCCAACGTTAAACAAGGAAGTTGCTGAAATGCCAGAATAGAAAGATTTTTCTGCCAGGAAAGTGGACAGAAGTCTCTTTAAAAGTTAGGTGGAATTCCAGACTCTAAATCCACTTCCCTAAAGGACAGACCAGACTCGTTCTACTCAGAACACTACTATCAAGTGCATCACGCTTAGAGATTCGATTTCTGGATTTGAACAGCTTGTTATCCTAGTCTCTCTTGGCATAGTTACAAGATTTGACTCTTTGTAACCATGACTACTTAGATTTAACAATGACTAGTTAGGTTTAAGTGTTGGACTTGGTCAGATGACCTCTGACTGCTTGATTGGCTACAGAAACTTTATGCAAAGACTCAGGACTGGAGAAATTCATAAAACACGTGGGTTTGGTTTAGAATTTCTTCCCCTTTTGAATCCAAATGACATATTTCTCCCAATGTTAATCTTCTAAAGGAAAGCTAATAGAAAGCCCCAGCCAACGTGGCTATCTAACCCCATCTCTAATCACTCCATTCTGATTTTCTGTTCAAGTCAGATCAAATTAAATTACCTTCCTTATTTGATGCCATACTGCAAGGCTCTTGTATGTTACTACGCTCTTGTACGTGCCACTGACTACATGGGTCTACCCACCTATTATTCCATCAAGTTTTGTCTCAAACATCACTGCTCTACGGTACTTTCTCCAATACCTCCCCTCCACACTTGTTAGCAATTCCTTCTACTGGATTCTCTTAGCACTTGGCAAATATTCCCTTCATAAATACTCATCGCATTTCCTTGTAATTATTTGTAAGTGCCTGAAGGGTTGTTCTTTCTCATCTTAGCTCACTAGCTGATACTCAGTAAATGTTCAATAAAGAATTGTTGAGAATAAATAAATGAATAAGTTAATGAAAAGAATAACTAGTTTTTAATGAAGATAAAGACAATCACAGAGAAGGAAACAATTTCACTCACAATGTGGCTGACACTTAGAAGCATTTTTGTCCTTTCTAGTGACAGCACAATTCCCACCTTCAAAACTTGAAAGTAAACTTGGAAACAAAAGATAGAAAAGAAGAAACCGAGGCTAGAAATGAAGTACAGGAGGAAACATAGAGGAGTTGGTGCAAAGGCAAGTCAAACAGAGAAGAGAGAGACAGAGAGGCAGAGAGAAGACTGCAAGTCGCACCCTCATCAGTTTTCACCTTCTACAGCCGAGGAGTCAGCTTCTTATAAAGAAAACATAATTTAGTCCCATACATAGGAACCTCGTACTCTGCTTTCGCTGAGGATACACATGATCACAGTAACTCAAGCAATGGAAAAGTAAACCTCATTTCCCCTTGGAAGTACTTTCATATCACATCACACCTTCCCTATTGCCACAGTGATTTAAACTACCAGCCATGAGAAGCTGCCCATGGTATTAAAGCACAGAAAGAGAAATAGGCAAAGGTGTTAACTAAATTAAGCCTCCAGGGTCTCAGGTGGAAGGAGTATTATCCAAAATAAAGTTAATTATTTAATGGACTATAGCCACTGTTGGTCTCTGCAGTGGCCAGATGGATGGAAATGTATCCTGTCCCCTCTTTTGGGTGGGGTTTCATGTTCTGAACATCTGTCTGCTATAAGCTAGAATATGTTCTGATTCTATTCAGTCTGAGATATACACAGCTCTAACCAGAGCTAGAAATTCAGTACGACAAACCAAGCATTTAGGCTTTGCAGCAAGGAGTGTAGAGGATTAGAAAAAACAGTTCACTCAGGAAATACACATAAGATACAGATTTAATTCAAATACAGACTCTTAGATCCAATCTGAAGCCAAATGGTAGAAAGTTGTGAAACTGTCTAATATGCTAATAATTGGACAACAGTGAAATGGTACAGTTACTCTTCTCACTATATACCCCCAGTCACTACAATTCACTATTTTCCCTCCCAGTGAAAATTCCAAACTACGATAGTTAAACCCTGGAGATACCTAACCCCTCCCTGGCAAGGTCTGAGGTTGTCTTGTCTCAGAAGGATTCTCTTCTCTCACAGATTTTCCATTAAGCATAGGTCAACCAATGAGAGTCTTGGAAGACATAAGAACATCTGTCTAGTAACTTTCATTAATCAAACAGTGAGACCATCATTTCCCCATTCCCTTGAGTGACATGTTTTTCCTCCATCCCATGCCCACGCCCACTTCCTCAGGCCCCTTTTGTTGTCGTTCTGTCTGTCACCCTATTATAAAAACAAAAATTTCATCAGCGCCATCAAACACATCACACCTTGGTAGCAGCCTGAACAAGAATGTTTTTAAAAGGCAATGTCTGAATATGACAAATGACATTAGTCCCGTGTTTGGCAGGGTCACAGCCAAAGCCGAGCCTGATATTTACAGTTTGCTTTATAAAACCACAAACATATTCTTAAGTCCCGTGAGATGTCATGTCACACAGAACATATGCAATTAATCTCCTATTGTGACATTTATCACCTTTCTCCTCAGGCAGCCTTTCCCCAGGGATGGTTAAGTAGCCACGGCTGGAGCTGCCACTTATTAGCAACAGTCACCTGTGTGTGTTGCAGGGTTTGGCACCAGTGCAACACCCTACTTGAGGCAGCCGCACCATAAAGTAGTGAGCCTTGAAAAAAGGCTCCAACTTAACAGGTGATGCAGCAAAATCGTTCCCCACAGGAATAAAACATTCAATGCTCGGAAGAGATGCTGGCCTTGGGAAACTGACTGCTGTTAGTTTTAAGCAGTATATGAATTTTCCTTAGTTTAGCTCTACTATGACCATTTATCCCAAGATTGAATACACTGAAATTGCAGGAGTAGAAGTTTCAAAACTGGAAACTGGGTTTTAATCTCTACAATTACCTGAGTGTTAAAATAATTAGAACAGGTAACTGTAGTTTATTGAAAAATATTAAAAGCGGGCTTCCCTGGTGGCGCAGTGGTTGAGAGTCCGCCTGCCGATGCGGCGGACGCGGGTTCGTGCCCCGGTCCAGGAGGATCCCACATGCCGTGGAGCGGCTGGGCCCGTGAGCCATGGCCGTTGGGCCTGGGCATCCGGAGCTTGTGCTCCGCAACGGGAGAGGCCGCAACAGTAAGAGGCCCACGTACCGCAAAAAAAAAAAAAAAAAAATTAAAATCTAGGTCTCTATAATCAGTTAATATTTAGATGCCATATCCAAGATTCCAATTCCTTGCCCTATTCCCTTCCTCTGACTGGTTCCCAAGTAAAGGCCCAGAGCCAGACACTTGAATATTCCAAGTGTCTCTGTCCAGCATTATGAAGACCACATTGCTGAGGGCTGACTTCCATTTCTCAAGCTCATTACGGAACAGACAACTCTTCGACTTGGTCAGCTAGGCAAGTGAAGCCTGTTAATCCCAGCCTGAGCAACTGCTTAAGGAATGGTTCCCAATCCTGTTGCACGTTAAGATTGACATTTGCTCCTGATACCCCTCCATGAACACATGCAGGGTTAAACACAATTTTCATATGCTCACTTTAACTTCACTTTTTCTCTAATACTACAGAAAGCATAGCAATGAGTTAGTGTCCTTATTGGAAATACTGTTGAATCTAACGAATATAAAATTAAATCACTCACACGTTAGCATTTCACTATGAGTAACAAGACACTTGCAACAAAATTCACAACTCAAGGGCCAACTTTAGGGTGTCAACACCCTGGTGGTTGATGTATGAGTCACCATGATAATCCTATCGCATGCCTTCTATGACAGACACAGTGCTAAGGACTGACACTCTCACTGTGTGTGTGTGTGTGTGTGTGTGTGTGTGTGTGTGTGTGCATGTGTATGTAATTTTAAGGACTTTATATATTACATTTATCATCATCACAGGCAAAAACTATTATATTATGTGACCAAGGTCATATGACTAGTAAAGTTTTGGACCCACGGCTTGAACCCAGTTTTGTCCTACTCCAAAGATCATGGTCAACCACAGTCTTTACTTATAATAACTCCCTTCTTATAATCACCTCAAAACTTTGCACGTTCCCCAATGACAAGAGTATCAGTATGACTACAACCTGTATTTGTAGCCTTCTTAAGCCCTCATAATTTAAGAGCCAGGTCAAATGAATCCTCTCTAATGAGTCTTCTCTGAAAATTCCACGGATATTATTGCTGTCCTCTAGCGCAATGGTTACCAACCAGGGCAATTTTGATCCTCAGGGAACATTTTGCGATCTTTAGAGACATTTTTTGTTATCACAACTGGAGGGATGCTACTGGTGTCTAATTGGACTATGGATGGCGCCAAACATACTACAATGCACAGGAAATCTCTCACAACAGAGAATCATCTATCTGTCTCAGAATGTCAATAGTGGGTGCTGAGAAACCCTGTTGTATATGATAATACTCTTTGTAACTTCCTTATGGAATTTAACATTTTCTTCCTTGCATTACATAATATTTTGAATATTCCCAGAGGTCAAAGAGTATGTGCTATACAATTTTGTTTTCTACATCCCTTTCCTCAAGAGTGATTAACAGTTTCAAGTACATACTAGGTGTTCAATGAATGTTGGGAGTGGGCTAAGTGTTTGATAATCATTCCACTAACACTTGACTTTTCAGGGGAAATCCTGAAATGCATATTGGAAGAGCTATGTAGAATAATGGCTATATCATAGAATTCCATAAATTTTGGAAGTGGAGAACATATTAATAAAACAACAATCTCATTTTAAAGACATGGATGATGAGGGCCAGAGAAGTCAAGTGAATTGGTTAAGATCACACAGCAAGTGCTTGGTCCTCAGACTGGGACATATTTCAGATAATAGCCAAAGCTATGTAAGAAAAACATCAAAAATAGAAGGCACCTCTTTAAAAAGTAAAATTTGCCTTTTCCCAGGAGAGTGACATCCTCCTCGTGACATGCAAGTGCATGAACTGCTTTTTGTTTTTTAAATCATAAACACGCTATGCACCAGTGCTTCCTCTAATCATACTGACAGTGGCGATCAATGCCTTTTACAGAGATTTGTGGAAACCACAAAGAGTCAAACGTTGCTACTATGGAGATAAATGTCCTTGAAGGCTCTCAGCCTTAGCTCACCACTAAATGCCTCCTTGGAGGATGTTTTATTTTATCCCCGTGTTATTACTGGAACGGGGCAGTGGTTCAGAACTGACTCAGAAACGTATCTAAGGTTCTACATCAGGCCCTCAGTTTATGACTCATACAAAAGACACAGCTCTAACCTGAATTCTTTCTTATCACTGCTCGTTCCAATCCTGGTGGATTTTTCATCCAATTAGTTCATGAGATCTCTTAAATGACCTAATGGGAAATTCTTCCATTATTACACACACACACACACACACACACACCATGATTTAAAACTTGATCCAGATTGTGTTCTCTGTAGAAATTAAGGTCTGTGCCTCCTTAATTCACCCACGTCTGTTAATAAGTAGTTCACAACTGCGGACAAAATCACTTCTTAATAGCATGAAATTCTTACAATGTCCTATGGATGTGTGCACCAGCAAAAGAGATCAAAAAGCTTAAAGAGGCCCACCTCAAAAGGGACTGTCTGTTGCTGTATCCACAACAGCTGTGCTGAGCTGAGAGAAACCAAGCAGAAGAGGATGCCACAAGATGAAGGCAAGATGAGCTCTATGCCAATAAATAAACAGAGTCACAAATAATGGAGCGAGAATAAACCTGCTGTTCTGACACAGTTATCCTGAGTCTCTAGATCTCTCTCCAGTTAGTACACCAGGGACCTCCTGAGATGCATGAAGAGACAGCCCTCCACTAGCCGTCCACTGCACTTGTGGGGGAAAACAACACAAAACAAAAACAAAAACAAAACAAAACGTGGAGGTACTATATTTTCTTACTCAGAGGAAAACTGTTACCTCTTCCCAAACTGCCTACTGATCCAAGTGTACTGTGCTGCATACCACCTTTTCACACCTTCAACCCATCACACAGTCTTCTATTTAACCCACTCCTCTCTCGCAGAAAGTAAAACCCTCACATAAATATTAATGAGTATCAGGCCCAGGAGCAGAAAGGTATCAATCTGCCAGCATTTCATAACGATTTCACTTCTCTCCTTCAAAAGCCACAATTAAATCCCGGAGGGAAAATTATCTTTTGCGGATAATGCAAATAGTGTTTTTTGTAACATATGTACAGATTCATGATGATATTACTATTATTAATAGTGACAATAATGAATAAATTTCCTACTAGAAAATAAGTAGGTAGTCTACATTTTATAATCCTATTAAACATCTCTGTATTTTATATGTTGCATATCATTTTTTCTTTATGAGATGACCTGAGTGACATATGCACTTTTATAGCTTCCTAGAGATACAAGAAAATGAAGTTATAACTTTTCATTTTCTCTCTATCACATGTGGTATGTATAAGAATATGCATACGTGTCAATAAAAAAACTTTATTTTCCTTCAGCTCTTTGATCTGAAGAATTGAAATTATTTTCCATTTGATTTTATTCAAAAAAGCCATAATCCCTTCCAGAGACATTAAAATAAAAAGGAAATAAATTAGCCACCAAAATCATCCACCAAAATAACACCATCCACAAATAATGTGTTGTTTCTTAAATGACTTTTGTCATTGACCACTCCAAATAGGGGAGTCTAACAGTAACAGCAGGCAATGTTACAAGACTGTAGAACTAATACTGAAATCAGCTTAAGGATGGGCAATCAACTTGCTGAGAGCATTCAAAAGATTCAAGTGGACATATCACATTGATATGATTCCCCAAAACACCTTTAATAAACTACTAAACTCCCCTTACTATATAGGAGACTATTAGGAGAGATGAGGACAGGAAGAAAATAGTAGAACAAAAACAACACTATCAGGAAGAAGACAAAACAGAAAAGGAACACAACTGAATTGATACTTACATTTGAAAAGAGACAGGTTTCCAGTCTCCCAAAGGCATCGAAGAATTCATCTCATTGTGTGGTTGATATTGTGCTTAAACATGTAAATCTGCTAACCATCCAGTTGCTTTATTATTGCATGTGCAGTCATACACCATGGAAGAAGAGCAGGTGCATTTTTCATCATTTTAGACCTGATGAAAAACTTACTGCACAAGTTTTCTATTCTTAATTAGTCTAATATATGCTAAGTCAACAGGGTCAAGTAGATTTCGGCTTTCTGCCACCCATGATCAACAGTTCTTGGTGTTTTCTACTGTCATGAAGATGTAGACTAAATCAAAGGTCAGCACTTCAGAGGTAGCATGGAAATACACTGGCAGTTCCCAGGGGATGTTCAAGGCTAGAAAATCCTGAGGTCCTCAAGGGCTGCCAAGGTCACCTCTGATCTTCCTAGTTGGTGCTCTGAAAAGTTTTTTCCAGTAGGTTTAAAAATATACTGTGCGGGCTTCCCTGGTGGCGCAGTGGTTGAGAGTCCGCCTGCCGATGCAGGGGACACGGGTTCGTGCCCCGGTCCGGGAAGATCCCACATGCCGCGGAGCGGCTGGGCCCGTGAGCCATGGCCACTGAGCCTGCGCGTCTGGAGCCTGTGCTCCGCAACGGGAGAGGCCACAACAGTGAGAGGCCCGCATACCGCAAAAAAAAAAAAAAAAAAAAAAAAATATATATATATATACTGTTCATCAGAATTATTTGGCTTTTTAAAGTACAGATTGCCAGGGCCCACCCAAGACTTTCTGACCTGGTAGGTCTAGAGAGCCTGAGAATTTTCATTTCTAAGGAGTTCCTAGGTAACACCCATGCTTCTGGTTCAAGAACTACATTTTGCAAATCACTGTTCTTTTAAATTATGTGCAAATTTCCAAGATGATCTTGTCATGGGTTCTATAATAATTAAATCCCATCTGTACATTAAAAAAAAACACCATCACAATCTTGGATTGAAAATTAAACATTTAATGAGTTAACTTTCTCTGCTTGATATTAAATATTCACATAGATAAAACTATTTAAATACATTGGTAATGATACCCACAACAGGATATGGTCTAGCCTACAGCTACGGATTTTTGTTGAAGAGCATTTAATTCCACTGACAGATAAAAGAAAATTGAGGGTATAGCCTCATCCTTTACAATGTCAGTGTCTTTATATGTTAAGGAAATATTATGACCAGTGTGTAAAAAGAATGGATTATAGATTTGACATTATTTGGTTTTTAATTTTAAGTTTTGCAAAGCCTATTTTCCAAGGGTATTTCGTTCAAAACATACTTCCTTAAACATAAACCTGTAAAATGCCAACTGTGTGCATGGCACTTTGTCAGGTCCCTTGGGAGATTAAAAAGAAAAAAAACAAAAAGAAGATGTAAGTTTCTCACTTTGAGAAAGATTTCACACACACACACACACTCATGGGAGCATCACAACATATAATAAGGAGAAAGATAAAATGTTAACTACATAAGAAGCTTCTGGAATCATAAAACAGGGGCATGATAAAACTGTTGCGGGCAGGGAGGTCAGCTCGGTGCTTTGTGACCGCCTGGAGGGGTGGGATAGGGAGGGTGGGAGGGAGGGAGACGCAAGCGGGAAGAGATATGGGAATATATGTATATATATAACTGATTCATTTTGTTGTGAAGCTGAAACTAACATACCATTGTAAAGCAATTATACTCCAATAAAGATGTTAAAAAAAAAAAAAACTGTTGCGGGTAACTTATCGTTTTAGAAAAGTTCTGAGTTTTTTATTTTATCAGATAGAGGTCCTCTCCACTGTTGAAATAAATTTCCAGGCCCAAGATGGAGCTGCCCCTGCCTGGGATGACACATCAACCAACCAAAACTTAATTAATTTTCCTGTCACTGTAAATGCTCTTCTTGACCAGAAACTCAGTATGTCGAGTCAGCCAATCCCCCAAAGCCAAGCCAACTCTGGGCTCTACACTTATTTCTTTGTTCCTTCTCACACCAGATAAGGTTGACTATGTCATCCCTCCAATGAGATATGTTGTTTTCCTCTTCCTTGTTCTTTATCCTATAAAAGCTTCCCACCTTCCACCCCATTTTGCAGTTCTCCGAATGGAGACTCTCTGCTTCATAAACTGTTGACTAAAGTTTGTATCATCTAAATTGTGTTCTTTATTCATTTTTTTTAACACCACCAAATTAATCAGATGTGAAACTTCTCATGAACACTCTCTATGTCCCTCATTCTATTAAATACTGTTAATTATCTCTTCAGCCTTCTCTTCTAATAAAATTACCCCAATTCATTTGACATTTCACTCAACCAACATGAACAGATTTAAATGACAGACACTTTGCCAGGCAGTGGGGAGCAAAACTGATCAGACCACATGGCAACTCCCAAAAAGCTACTTCAGTCTAATGGGAGAGACGGAGAAGAGGCATTCCTGCTAGGGTGTGGTAAGTGCCAAGACTAGGGAAGAGCTTTTCAGTCAGATGTGGTAAGGTTTTCCCTGATGCCCTATTATTTGAGCCAAATCTTGAACTAAAAATAGGAAGGGCCGGAGATCATGGCTGGAATGGAACTACCTAGCAGAGGCAGCAGCATGCTAAACTAAACGGCCTCCAATCATGGTAGAACACACTGTGTTCAAGTTGCTCAGTAATGATGAGAGGAAAAAGGTGTGAAGAAACAATGAAAATAATTAGCCCAAAAAGAGGAACTTTTCAAGTCATCTTAAGAAACTTAGGTTTAGGCCTTCCCTGGTGGCTCAGTGGTTGAGAGTCCGCCTGCCGAGGCAGGGGACACGGGTTCGTGTCCCGGTTCCGGGAAGATCCCACATGCCGCGGGACGGCTGGGCCCATAAGCCATGGCCGCTGAGCCTGTGCCCTGCAACGGGAGAGGCCACAGCAGTGAGAGGCCCGTGTACCACAGGAAAAAAAAAAAAAAAAAAAGAAACTTAGGTTTAATACTAAGGCAACTGGAATCCACTGAAGTATTGATATTTCAGGAAAGAATGGTAGGTTGGATTTCATTCTAGCGGAGCAATCTGGCATTTCCTAAATTGTAACCATCGTTTTAGTTCTCCGAATGTGCCATACATTCTTGAAGGCCTACAAGAAGCAGGCAAACTAAGTGGTGAGAATAACTGAAAACCTAAACCAGTCATCCACATAAGCTTTTACGCAGTCAAATGTGCATATGTTCAATGGCCACTCTTGGGCTGATTCCACCTTTCTTGAGATGTTTTCTGAGGCATAGCCTCCAGTAAAAAAAATCCCAGGACTAGATACAGTAGTCCAGCCAAGGCCTGAATCATGCTGACTATTTCAAAAGGGCTGTTCCCATTCACTTCTCACAATCACACAATTACTTTTCACCCATCCAAGAAGGGGGGAATATGCCGACTGATGGCCTCATTGATATCCATTACGGCCCCCTATAGATTTTTCTACCCACACTGCACAAACCTGTCTTTCTCTGTCTTACAGTCTTATACTCAGAATTTCCTCTGCAGGATTATGCTCCTTGTTCTTTCTGCACATCATTCTCATAGTTTCTGACCACTGTTTAAATTGTCCATCTTTGGGAATTTTCACCTTTTTGCTTTAGGATATTAGCTCCTCCACGCTTTACCGTTCTGACTTCTTACTTTCTCTTCATTTTCTGATTGTGCCACACTCTCCATTTCCTGTCTCTCAGTTTCACCAAATTAAAGGCAATAAATGTATTTTCTTAATGTTTGGGACTTCGTACTAAAAACGGTATAAAGGTATTTTGAGTACAAACCTTAAAAGTAAAGCAAAAAATGAACCAAAATTGTCTGAACTGTAATGTGTCTTCCCTTTTTTGAAGAAAAATTTTAAAATGAATACCTGGAATGTTCTCTAATATCTTTGAAAAAAGCAATTTAATCAAAAATCCGAATGCTTCTAGTTAATTTAATTCCCTCCAGACCCACATTTCTTCCAAATGCACACTTCAAAACTACAGAGCCAAAGAATCTTAGATGCCCCTGAGGATGCCTGAAGAGAAGGGAAAAAACGTCCATGAAAGAAAAGGAAAGTAAAGCTAATTTATGGAGAGAAAAGGGAAAATAGTGAGGAAGTTTCAATTAATCTGTGACTGATTTAACACTTAAGAACAATTGTCAAGAAAAAAGGCAATATTACCATTTAATTAATTATTTAGAAGCTATTGAAGGGAACATATTGTATAGAGTATCAACCCTATAGCCCACATGAAGGATGGATTGAAACTCGATAGAAAATTACTAGCTTGAAAATCTAAAGCATGCTATACCACAGGGACACTCTAATTACAAATTTAAAGACATAGGGATAAAAGTACATAAGAGAGAGATGGTTACAGATTGTAACTTGGACAAAATCTTAGGTACCTGGACAGCCTGCAGTCATTGACACCTGGGTTTTGAGACAACTGAAGAGTCTAGCGTGGTCCCCTGCTTATCTCTAAAATAACAGACCTTCGAGATCTCTGTTGCTGGACAAAAGGGCAATTCCATTATATACAGACATTGTAGTATTTAAACAAGTCTAACCTGGGTTGTGGTTTCCCAGGAACAACCAGAGTGATTAGAGAAATTATTTGTCAAAGATGTATTCTGTAAAACTGCCAGAGTGATTGGCATACGAAATGATGAAACGGATCTACGTCAGGATGACAATTATCCCTACAACTAAATGAGGTGTTATTCTAACAACAGGTGCTCTTGTCAGTTTTTTTTTTTTTTTTTTTTTTTGTGGTACGCGGGCCTCTCACTGTTGTGGCCTCTCCCGTTGCGGAGCACAGGCTCCAGATGCGCAGGCTCAGCGGCCATGGCTCACGGGCCCAGCCGCTCCGCGGCATGTGGGATCTTCCCGGACCGGGGCACGAACCCGTGTCCCCTGCATCGGCAGGCGGACTCTCAACCACTGCGCTACCAGGGAAGCCCTCAGTTTTGTTTTTGATCAGGAAATCTTGTTCTGTGTATGTGCATGTGAAGGTGTTAAAGCTTTCTATGCCCAACTGTGATATTTCGGTTTTTTACTTGTATTCGAGGCTGAGCAAGGAGGAAAGAGAATAAACTCATCTCTGCAAATTAGCTAGTGTTGAGTGGAAGGATGTGTATGCATGTGAGTGTGCACCACCACACACACACTCACATTTGTACACATGGGTGTATTATACACGTGATTCTCTGCCTGCTAGGCTCTGGGCTCCTCACAGCTCCCAAGACATATGCATGTGCATGCTGCGTGGTACTGTATATCCAAGAAAATCCATTCTCCAGGCTATTTTAGCCTCATCTCCTATCTCTTCCTTTTGAAGTCATCACTGTGGCTCTGAAATGGTGCAGAGCCCTCTTCCTCTCTGGCTACATTAAGCTCACTGCCCATCCAGCCATCTTTGCTCTTAATAACTGCAGTCTCCAACCACATAATGATCCAGGCTCTATTTTATACACTTCACCTGCAATGTTACTTATCATAATTACCAAATAAATTGGTGCTACTATTATTTGCATTTTTCAGATGAGGAAACAAAGGCTGAAGTATATTAAGTAGCTAGCCAAGTCCCAGAACTAGGAAGTAATGAAGCCAGGACTTGAATTTAGTCTCTGCCTGCAGAATCCACACTCTAAACTCGTGCCAGTAAACTTCTGCCTTGCCTCAAGGGGCAGAGAAGCTGCTAACGTCAGCATTGTTTCATCTTATTATTAATCCCCCTTATCATGTTCAGAATTAAGCTAAACCCAAACCTACATTCCCCTGTTGTTGACATGAAATACTCACTATCGTTTTTTCTTTCCTTGCCCGTCAATGGATATTTTGTACTATAAAGTATTTGCCATGCAAATCAGGTAAAGAAGCGGAAGGCATGCTATTAGACCCTAGGGTTATCATTCGGGAAAAGAATTGAGGAAAATATGCAACAGAAGATGGTATGCTTTCTTTCTTCACATGCCTTTATGGAGGGACTTGGATGAATTTTTAGACACGTATATTAAGATTTTAGGATTGAACACTTAGCTCAAGTTCTATTAAAAGTTAAACCAAAAGCTTTAACTTTGTAAAAGGAGGGCTAGAGAAAGTTAACAGGACATTTTGCTGAAGGCTGGTGGAAACAACAATTCTAACTTCAGCTGCTGGTGGTTCTCTTTTCAGGCTGACCTTCTTCTGCATCCTAGGGCATACATTAGCATGTCCAGAAAGTGTATTAACTTGGGTGCACCCATCCCCTGCAATATCTGAAATTTTCCAAACTATAGAGAGCTTATCAAAAGGTACACAGAGCTACCCCTGCTGCTATCAATTAAAATGCCATCAATGTAAACTACAGGGACAGTTTCTCCCCAGACTGAAAATGACGTGAAGTCCTGTTCTCCAAATATCTCCATCACTCCTGAAGACACTGCCCTTGTCCTTACTTTGGAGCTTTCTCCTTCACCCTCTTCCATTTAATGTCAAGCCATGGCAATCCCTCTTCATCTCATTCGTCTCTTACAACCTACTGCACATACGAATCACACAGAGTATGCTCCAATGGAAGGGTCGTGAGCTTTGGAGTCTGGTTCAAATGCCGGTCTCATGCTCATCAGCTGTGTGTATTTAATCTCCCCATTTTCAGTTTCCCAGTTATAAAATGGACATCATAATAAACGTCTTTGGATTATTTTGAAAATTATAAATGTGATAATACATGAAATTTATTGAGTGCATTGCCTGGTATATCATCAGCTCTTAACAAATGGTGGCAAGATTATCATATGAAGCCCATCTTAGAGATTCAAGCACACCCTGGGGAAAGACATCACTCATGCTCATGTCAAATCCAGCTCTCCCACCAAAAGCACTGGGCACACACAGACTATACAGGAACTCTCCTACACAAGGACATCCCTTTAAGACCACAATAGGTAACTATTTCACCTAATTTCATAGAGAGAAATGAGAAGAAAAAAAGAAATAATCAGGGCTTCCCTGGTGGCGCAGTGGTTGGGAGTCCGCCTGCTGATGCAGGGGACACGGATTCGTGCCCCGGTCCGGGAAGATCCCACATGCTGCGGAGTGGCTGGGCCCGTGAGCCATGGCCGCTGAGCCTGCGTGTCCAGAGCCTGTGCTCCGCAACGGGAGAGGCCACACAACAGTGAGAGGCCCGCGTACCATAAATAAAAAAATAAAAAAAAAAAAAAGAAATAAGCAAAATGAGAAGACAGAAGAATTTGTTTCAATTCAAAGAATAAGAGAAAACCCCTGAAAAAACAGCGAATAAAACAAGTAATTTATCAGATAAAGAGTTCAAAGCCTTAGTAATAAGAATGCTAACTGAATTAGGGAAAAGAATAGATGAACACAGTGAGAGTTTTAACAAGGAACTAGAAAACATAAGAAAGAACAGTTAGAACTGGAGAATAAAATAACTGAAATGAAAACCACACTAGAAGGAATTAACAGCAGACTAGGTGATACAGAAGAATGCATAAGCGATCTGGAAGAAAGAATAATGCAAGTCACTCAATGAGAACAGCAAAAAGAAAAACAAACAAGCAAAAAATGAGAACAGTTCAAAGGACATCTGGAACAACATCAAGTGTACTAACATTCACATTATAGGGGTCCCAGAAGGAGGAGCAAGAGAAAGGTGTTGAAAATGTATTTTGTGACATTATGGCCAAAAACTTCCCCAAATTCAAGAGGGAAACAGATACCCAAATACAGGAAGCACAGACGGTCTCAAACAAGATGAACCCAAACAGACCCACACCAAGACTTATCATAATTAAAATGGCAAAAGTTAAAGATAGAGAATTCTAAAGGCAGTAAGAGAAAAACAAAGAGTCATTTTCAAGGGAACTCCCATAAGGCCATCAGTGGATCCTTCTGCAGCAACTCTGCAGGCCAGAAGGGAGTGGCACAATATATTTAAAGTGCCGAAAGGGAAAAACCTGCAACCTAGGATACCTTCCCAGGAAGATTATCTGAAAGAGAGATAAAGAACTTCTCAGATAAACAAAAACTGAAAGTGTTCATCAAGATTAAACCTACCCTAAAAGAAATGTTCAAGGGTCTTCTGTCTTCTCTAAGGGGAAAGGGTAGACATTCAATTAATTCTTATCTTGCCATTATTAGAATGACTAGACTCACCTTCCAGACAAAACGCTTATGCATACACAATTCACTTTAGGTTCTTCTGTCTCTAGTCTGGTTTATCCTCTGGCCAAGGGATTTATTCTGTATATTGCTACATATCATTTTTCTCAAGCACTTCCTACTTAAGACCCCTGAGTGACTGAAGAACATCTCAGAACTACCCGTGGCCTTCCAAATTAAATATAAATGTCTCTGCTCTTCACTAACACACCTATCCTGCCTACCCTACCAAACCCTTTTATCTTTCATAGAAAAACTACTGTAGGAGGGCCAAGCTAAACCCACTACCCCAGGTATACCCTTACCTATTTCACCTGGAAGCTTATTAATTTTTCATTCTGCTTTATCCCACACAGGTAAAAATTTTGTTGTGTTACTAACAATTCATATTTCTCAGTTTTTACAAGACCACACGCCATTTCAGTTGAAGGTTTCTGAATTAACGCCACTCATTGCTGAGTTCTTCAATCTATATGCACTCAAAGTATTTGCTTTCAGTTCTCATTTTATTCATGTGTTGCACATAGCTTTGCTTCAGAAAATTTATTCAATATTTGTTTGTCCTTCAGGTTTTAATAAACTCTTTGAAGTGAGATAACAAACATTTCATATGCTATCTACTCCAAATACAGTGAAAGTACCAGGATACCAGAATAAATATTTCATAGACTGTACTCTTTAATATGAGTAATATTAGAGCAAGAAGGTACATGTGTGATTGCTTTCTTTCATCTAGGCCTTATGATATTTGTGTTTCCACCCCCTACTGGAAGAATCTGGAATTGAAGGAATTCTGATTCTATCTCTATTGCTTTTACATAAATAAATAACCATCTAGCACTGACTGTTTAGAACAGGCAGCTCATTCACTGATGCTCAGAACCCAAATCATAGTAGAGTTCCACTTTTTTTCCTCTTTCATTCCTTTTCTCTCTTTCTAAGAATGTTGCTATGGAAACCGCACTGGGTTTTCATTCTCTGTCTTCGTCACGCTTCTGCTCAAAAGCCAGGGAGAGAGAGACATTGATCGGTGAGGCAGTGCAACAGCCTCTGGGGATACAGGAAGGCCACGGGGGTAGTATGTATTCTCAGGACACTGGATCACAACTACTCTTTCAGTGAAGACAGGTCGATCTGACCATCCTTTAGGGGGATTTAATTAAAAACCAGTCTGGGCCAGCCTTTATGCAGTGGGATGGCAACACGGATCACCAGTGTCCAATAGTGGCATGTCAAAGACGGTGAGGGTTACTCAGAACTGGCTCCACACATATTAAAGGTTTCTGGTGTGCACTGCTGTCAAGAAATTCATTTGGTGCTCATCCTTTTAGCCAGGGAGGTTTACTGACCATGGGTTGGATTCACTTTTCATGTTATTAGGTCACCAGGGGCCAAGAAGGTTGCTCTCCTGTCCCTCCCTAGTTTTCTCAGTGGCAGGGACTTTGACGCAGTTTCATCAGTGGATTAAAGGAAACACTTAGGCTGCAGAAATTATAAACTGTGCTTTTAAGGTACTCTCACTCTGGTTGCAGCAACGGCTGCTGATAATATTTCTGCTGTAATATCCTTTTACACGTGACTTCACAGATTTACAGGTATCGTTTGTTTTCTACATATTTTTGCTTCCGCCTATATTAGGGGAAGGTAAGCAGCTGTTTGGTCCCTGGAGGCATCCTAAAAAGCCCCCTGTGAACACCTGACGCATGTCAGCAGTGGGTCTCTGGTTCCCAGCTTGGAAAATCCTCCTGCCCATTTGCCAGGCAATGTTTCCAAGGAGTGAACTCTGCCGACTTTCATGGCATCTGGCAAGTGGGGATCATGTTTTGAGAATATGAGACTTGATGACCATATGCAGTTCTCTCTCACCTACACTGTCTAAATCTTCCTAGCTTGCTCTCTCCTGATTCTTATACCTGCCACTTCACATTTTCCTTTACCTTCACTCCTGCCCCTGTCTCACCTCCTTTACCTCTTATTCAGTGGAGTTCTTAAGGTTTCAGACCCTGCAATCCCATGGCCTCCACTGTACCTCATCCTTTCCATATCATACATGGTAAAGAAAAGAAATTCAAGTTCTAAGGATCCAGTTTCTTAATAGTTGTAAGTTGTATCTCTGACACCAACCAACAACGCTCCCTATGAACCTACCACTCAAGCATGTGTAGTCTTGCCCTGTATGTAACATATGAATGTGTGGTGGATGAAGCATTATTGGTGTAGGTAAGAGCTCCTGAATGATAATTCAGGTTTCTTAATACAACAAGTCAATTTAAGATATTCCCAATTAACAATACGATGTACCAGGCACTGTACTATATGTTGGGAACACAACAGAAAACAATGGTACCCGACTCATGGAATTTATAGCCTAGTAGAGGCACATGCAAGTAAGCAATAAAGAGGTTTGAAGAGGGTAGTACAAAAAAGTGTCATGGGCTACAGAGAAGGGGAACAATATTTGGTCTAGAGATGGGACACGTAAATGAGCAGACAAATTGCTTGGCTGAAGTCATATCTAGTTTAAGACCTAAATAATGAATATCAGTTGATAGATCGGAGGCAAGATTTGTAAAGTAAGGTGAGAAGAATTTTGGAAGCCGAAGAAACAGCATACACAAAAGCACTACAGTAAATAGAGCACTGCACACTTAAAGAACTAAAAGGAATTCAAGATGGTTAAAGTTTGGGGGAATCAAGAGATATTACCTGAGGGTCAACAGGGTCCAGATCCTCTAGGGCCTTATAGGTCATAGTAAACATTTAGAGATTTGGCCTGACAATGAATGTTTTGAAGCACAGAAATAATCTGATCAAATTCTTAAAACATGGTAATCCAGGAAGAGGATAATGATTGCTTGAATTAAGGCTACTGTAGTTAAGATCGACAGAAGTGGATGGATGCAGGAGATATTAAAGAGGTGAAATTAACATAACTTGGTAGACTGGACTCCCAACGGCAGGAACTGTGCTTCTGTTCCTCCGTATCCCTCACAGTGCCTGCCATGGTGTTTTAAGTGCAGAAGGGATCTGATAAATATTTGTTGAATGAATGAATAAATGAAGCCTCTAAAAACCTCTCTCCCTGGAAGAAATATGAATTACATTCATGTTTCATTCATAAGGAATGCTGATGAATGCTGAAAGCAGAAGCAAAGCCTTTTTGGCATCAGTCTCGTTGAAGGAGCTAGTAAGTAGGAATTTCAGAGTACTGCTGTATGCAGCCCCAGGGGACCATGGCTGGTTTGAGCCCAAGGACTCAGGGCCTCCATCACAAAGACAACTGTGGTAATACCAAGCAGTTTAGGAGGTAAAAGGTGTGGCAGGAAATCTAATTCCAGAGTTCTGTAACGTAATACAGATTCCTAGAAACAAGGCTGGCTTCTGAAGTCCTACAATTGTCCGTATCAGGAGATGGAACCTGTCACATGAATGCACGTGCCGGTACAAAAAAGTTGAGTTGGGCTTATGAGAAGGAAATGAGATAGCCAGTTAACACATGGTATTCTGCAAGGTTAATTCCAACCTGGCCATGTTGGGTAGGCATAAGAATGTAATTGTCAGGTTATTTCATCCGACTCTATACCCTCTTTCCTTCCTTTACTCTCTTCTATTTCACCCTTTCTCTAGTGCCTCCCTCTTCCCTTCTCCACTTCTGTCTCTTTTTTGCCCTCAATCTCTCCTTCTCAGTTCCATACCCACCCCACCCAACCCCACCCCCCTGAGCCTGGCATCAGTGTTAGAGTCCTTGAATTATTCAAGGATTAATTTAAATCCTATCTAAATTGAGGTAGGGGGAGATAAGACATATTTGCCTTCAGCCCAAATCCCCTACCAACAACTTGTACCAGACATACACACACACACACAACCAATATGGTTGGTAGTTGAACACAATATTTATATCTGATGTCTCTTCACCAACATTAACAATAAAGGAAGTGTTAAGAAAATGATTGTACTCCTAGACACACTGCCATGTAGCCATCAAAATGCTGTTTGTAAAGGGATTTAAAAAGATGGGAAATGCTTTCGTTATCATGTTAACAAGGAAGAAAGTCAGAAAGCAAAATTGTATTTCCACTATGATTTCTGTTAGGTATTTAAATACTAGAAAGTCATATACTGACATGTTAGCAGCGATTAACTTTGTACAAGGCTTTAATTTTCCTTATCATACAGTTCTATAGTTCCAATTTGCCTGCCACAAGCATGTGTTAATTCCATTTCCGAGAGAGTATTTTAAAAGAAAGGTACAAACAAGACACCATGTGCTGTGTATGTATGGAGGGGAAGTATTCTAAATGACATTACTGAACTTGATAATAACATGCGGCTCTAAGAGAGAATGAGATTTTTACGTGCTGGGTAGAGGATACACTGAAAAGAGTTAAATGACCTTTCGTTGGCCCCTATAATAACTTAAATCAAAGGAGATGTGTTGGGGCTTCCCTGGTGGTGCAGTGGTTGAGAGTCCACCTGCCGATGCAGGGGACACGGGTTCGTGCCCCGGTCTGGGAGGATCCCACATGCCGCAGAGCGGCTGGGCCCGTGAGCCATGGCCGCTGAGCCTGCGCGTCCGGAGCCTGTGCTCCGCAACAGGAGAGGCCACAGCAGTGAGAGGCCCGTGTACTGCAAAAAAAAAAAAAAAAAAAAAAAAGATGTGTTAAGCCCAGATAATCAAGTATAAGAATCATGAATGAGGCGAAATGCTTTTGCTTAAAAAGTTCTGCAGCCATCTTTTTAATCTACTTGATTCCATAATCCATATTCAGTTCAGAGTGCCATGCTCTACTTAAATTTTTACTTCTTAGTTCTTTACTGGAAGCTACCTTAACCTAATAGGAAAGTTTGGTATCAGCTATTTATGTTTTTATGTATTTGTTTATCAATATTCTGGGTGTTTATTTTGCCTATAAATGCTTTTGGATTCCTATATGTTTTGTTGTTGCTTTTGTTTTAAATCTTTTGGCTACACCTAGTTGTGGGGGAATACACAGTATTTGTTTGCTTTTTAATGACCAATATGTCTTTAGCTCTCAGTCCAAATAGGCTGAAGGATGCAATTTCATGTGATCTTTGAAAACACATGTTTTGGAATTAGACAGACTTGAATTCAAGTCCCTGGTCTGTCAACCATTAAGTGTAAAACTCTGGGCAAATTACTTAATTTCACTAAGCAGAATAACATTTGGGTAATAATATTATTGATCTTGTAAGGCTATTGGGAACATCACGAAATCTTATATGTAATGAACCAGTTATCATAAAGTGATTGCTTGATAAATGTTAGTTCTTATTTGGATTATCTGGGGATCTGGAGTAGACTCTGGCCAAGATATTTTCAATGCTTTACTTCTTGATGACGATGAAAATAGGACCATGTTCTAAATTCTGTCATTCCCTCAGGATTCTAGATATTGAGGACACATACAAAGACTTAACTCTTCTATCTTTCCCCACCCTGTATGAAAATATCAACAGATAGAACTTGCAACAGTAGTCACGACCTCCTCAACATGTGCAAAATTCATACGTTATTGTCTCATGACAGCTAGTGGTCTGTCCTTCATATGAACTCTTTTGCTCAATTGGAAAAAAATATGGTGAAGCTGATGAAAGTGTTGCTGCCATCTTCAAGGGATTCTTACTTGATTTACTAATTGTAGCACAATGAGAAAAATTTATGCCACATAATATCGATAAAAGGAAAATTATTCCCCATAATTAAATGTCCTCCCTAGATCTCAGAACTGAGATGCAGATCTTTCCAAAGGATGCTAATTGTATCACTCACTCTAACATATTAGTGCATTAGTGTTCAACCCTTTCTGAGGGAGAGTGGGCGAGGCTGACATGAAAAGGAATGCCTCTAGAAACAGAATCTCAGGCATGATAGAAATGATTTAGGGAGAGAAAAGCTTTTCCTTCATATCTCAAATCATACCATATACGTAGTCACCTTCTACCATCTGAAAGGCCAACTTAGATCATCCCAGACATCATGTAGAAAGGCAAGACAAGATCATCAGCAATGAAGTCTTAGAAAGTCTACCAGCGTGGAAGTGATTCCCACTACAGCACAGCTCCATCCATCTGGATAAGCCCAGAGGATGGATGGCAGCTCTATGGCAGACTGAGTATAGACAGGGGTCAGGGGAAAGAAGCAGTATAGTGACATATTAAAACACAACTTCAATAACGTCACATCTCCATGAAGTGTTGGAAGCTGTAGCAGCAACATACAGAATGGGTTGGTTTAAATCAATCCCAAAGAGAATGTGTCTTTTCCTGTAAGTAGAGCCTGAAACCCAAGCAAAGAGGCCAAACAGTAACAGTAAAGACTGTCCAGATAGGAGCTACAGTTACAAAGCAAAGAGAGCCAAGTAGCTTACTCAGGTATTATATAATAATAAAGCCTCAGGCCCATGGTTTTTGGTTGTTCAGTTATAAATACTAAGAAGCACAAACACGCACACACACACAGAATGTCCAACAGGCACTTTTATATTTTTTAATGTCTGCTGTTAATAAAATATTTTTACAGAGGCCAAAAATTCAGAATAGTGCAAAACATCTCAACACCATGCATTCATGACCACTTCTCGTTGATTTTAAACATTCGTTCCAAGTCACATATTTACAGAGAGATGGGGCATCTGTGCAGATGCCGGACCAACAGGATGGAATTAAAACAGACAAACAAACAGTGTCTTGAGTTCACATTTGCAATCACATGCTAAGAGAAATTATGTGGAGGAAGAACCTCCCTGGACTGTGTGGTCAGGTTTGGGTGGGGTCTTAGGGGGCCGGGACCAGGGTTGGGGTCTGAATCCCCCTGGCTGTGTGGCCAGGGATGCATATGGACCCTCTGCCTGTGGCCTGTGCCTGGAGAGAGCCACTATGGCTGGGTGGGGGGCAGGGGGAACGCGGAGGGGGTCTTACCTGACACCATCAACTTGATTTGTCTCTTTAAAAAAAACAAAAGGCAAAGAGAAGAGCAACACGTGTCAGTGAAAACAACTTTGGTCCTTGACAATTCTTAGGAAAGGATGTGCAGGGGACAGCAGGGGTCATGACGTGGACCAGCCCCCCAGTGAGCTCCCCCATTCTCTGCCTGCACAGAGGAGTTGGGGCAACTCCGGGCTGTCTCCACTCTGCCTCGTGCCTCAGTGTTCCCACCTGTAAGATGGACAGCGCTGGGGGGTGTGGGGCAGAAAGGTCTCTGAGGTCCCAGCTGAGAAAGGTCCCATGGATTTCTAGGTGGCTAATATTCTTTTTTTTTTCTTTTTTGCATAACAGGCACATTTTTAAATACACAGGGCTACAGAATTATAGAATAAACTTTTCTGCCTCTTAGGTCCCAGTACCTTTACAAACATGATCCTTTAAAAACAGAGTTCACATTTCTTTCTCAGTTCATGGCCTTTTTAAGACTTTTGAACATCTCCTTTTTGCATATAATGCCGTGAGCTACCCTAAGCAACATCCAGGAACCTGCTCAAAAACATCCCAGTGGCATACCTTGCGTATTCCAGGGATGAATGAATCTGAAAGGTGAGTGTATCTTTTAGTGCCTGCTGTCCAGCAGAATGTCACGCCACTCAGCACAGACCGATCGGAACAATGAATTTGTCCTGAGTTAAGGACCTGTGAACTGATCTGTTGGCGTTTTAACAGGCCAACAAATTCCCCAGAGGGACTCAGAATTAATTTTCCCCATAAGAACCACACTGAACTAGATTCTTCCAACGTATTAACAACTATGTCTTGTATATGTCGATATTTTCAAAATCCCTAACTTGCCCTGGGAATGAAAGGGAAATGAAAAATGGAAGTTTCTGGCTTTCTAGTTAACTATCTCCACATCAATATTACTGAGAGAAAGATGGGGGAGAAGTAGAAAATAGTACAAAAATAAGAATTGGTTTTAAAAAGACACTATGATCTTATGGTCCTACCCATGTACATGATGACACTGAATAGGACGTTACAACAAGTCGTCTCAAAGCCAGATGACTGCAAATGTCACATTTCTCACTCACAGTGTAAGTTGGTAAAAGGGCTGATAAGAGAGGTGGTAGCAGGATGACCTGAAGGGAAGAGTAGGGCTTCAGCTGCTGGAGGATGGAGAGACATGGTACAGTCATTGCCTGTTGACTATTTGAAGTGCCTCTTCACCACCTTACCATTCATGTGAACAAATGCAGACAACTGACAAACGACTGAAGGACAGTGTAATGGTGAAGAAGTATAAAGATAAGCAAGGCTGCAAAAGAAATGGGCTAAGTGGAATTAAATAAGATCTCATCGAAGTTTCTGGACAGTGAGAAGGATCTAGATGCCCACACTTGGGTGAGCTTCCAGTCAAGTCTGACTGGTATCCTGGCTTCGTTCAATCTGGCCATAATAAAACATCTTAGAAACTGCAAAGTTAGCACCGATGCCTCATTCTAGGCAAGCTTGGATGGTCGGCACAACATGGAGGATAACAAAATCTAATGATCACCAAAATATTAGTACCAAGTTCATTTGTTTATTCACAAAATATTATCTAAGCACCTATCATGTGCCAGTTATTAACTTAGGCTCTAATGATACAGTAGTAAACAAGACAAAGACATCTCTCCCTCATGCAATACACCCTGTTCAGAAAGATAAATAATACAAATAATATATGAGGAAGTGATGACTGCAAAGAAAAAAATGAAGGAGGATAAGGGAATAGAATGTAAGAGGGTGCTACCCTGGATAGGATAGTCAGAAGACTTCTCTGAGGAGTTCATCTTGAACAAAAGTGAGTAAAAGTCAGAGCGAACCAGACGCAAATGTTTAGCGGGACATCACTCTAGACAGAGGAACAGCAAGGGCAAAGGATCTGATGTGGCTGTACACTTGGCTTATTCTAAAACCGTCAAGGAGTCTGGAGAACTGTGTGAGAGGGAGATGAGTGGGAGAAGATTAATTCAGGAAGTCAGCCAGGGCCAAGAGCTTGGAGGTTCTTCTTGGCCCTTCTAGGACATTTGGTTCTATTCTAGAAGTAGCAGAAAGCAGGAGGAGGGGCAAGAACGGTGGTAGGATCTTATAAACCTTGAGAGGATTAGTGAGGTACCAGAATTCATTTGAATACTTGCATAAAGTTTTTTACATTACCGTTAAAATATCAAGTCCTTACAGTACCTATTAATTAATCACAATCCATTTTGTTTTAAATATATTTAAGGAGGCTAGCACCAACTTTGTGGGCTTCATTTTAGTAACACTGGTAAAATGCAGGCTCTGAGTGGGTCGGTTCATGCAGTAGAAATTTACACAGATGATGAGAAAAGCATAGATAGCATCAGGCAGAAGTGGCTGTGGTGACACTAGCCAGAGTATTCACTGTGTACCTGGTACCTGAAGTGCCCATGAAAACCTGGGATGACCAGCAATGAAGACGCCCTCTGAAAATTAAACTATGACATGAGCAAAGGTTACCATGAAGAGGCAAAATGGCTTCTGGATCACAGCAACGTTCCTGTGAGAATTAACATATCTAAAGAAAGAAAATGACTATCTGAAGCAGAGGACAGGTCAGCTATGGAACCAGAGACACAGGGAAGTCTCAGAGGCACATTCTGCTCCCGTCCAAGAAAGGGACATCCTGGCATTGTCAAGCTGCTCGGACTGTCTGTTCTTTCTGGCAGGTAGATGGAGACGGATGCATGCTGCCACCAGAGCCTGATGAGACTAAGCATTTGAAACAAGCACCCTGCTCACCAAGCAACCTTCTATTAATGTGGCTCCCTTTGTAGCTTGCCTACAGGGCAGGCATTCACTGGTCAGACTGACGCAAATGTCTGGTCCGGTTAACCATAATATTTTTCACTGTAAATTAATACAGTGGCTTTCCCATTTATATGCTTCAGTCTTTTGTGAGTCAGTACAAGTCATACCCTCTGAATAATCAGCTCTGGCCATTAACCAGATCAAATGTGGAGACCTGCATTGCTGAGGTCTGGGCTCCAGCTGTGATGAATTCACCCTGAAATGCTACCCTGCAAGGTCTCCTGGCAGCTGGCCTCCTCCTGGGACACACTGACCTTGCAGTACCTGACATCTGAAATGTCGACATATGCATTCCAACACGGGCTCTCCTGGGAACAGTCACCGCTGGGGCATTATGTTCAGGGAGTTGTAAGACGTGATTAATTGAATATTGAAGAAATGTCTCTACTGGCGGGAAAAGAATTTTAACGATGTATACTATGGACATACTCTTTAAATATGATAATAGCTAATATTTATTGATTTCTTGAAGACTAAGTGACAAACACTATTCTAAGCATTTTAAATATGATTTAAGTACTATATTTATTCCCATTTTAGGGACTGGAGAAACAGAAAGTAAGAATGATTAAGTCATTTGCTCTGGGTCATATCAGTAGTTAATGATGGACCAGTGATTTGAACTCAGACCTATTATCCCCAAAGTTAACAGAATGTGCTCTGGAGTCAGACTTGCCCTGGCCGGAAACTCGGCTCCACCACTTAATACAGTTTTGACCTTGAATAAAACACTAATCCCCCAAATCAGTTTTGTCTCTAAATGCCTAACACATAGGGCTATAATAAAGCACAAATGGAATTATAAAAATAAAGTACTTAGCAATGCAAAGTGCTTTGTGCGATGTATCTTGCACAGAGTGAGCTCAAGAAAAGTTATCTGGTAATGTACCAGAGTGTCCAAAATATTTAACATATTAAAAGTAATACTACATACACAGATCAGGGCTTGGGTCTAATTTTTCGTATCCTTCCCACTCTGGACAAATACTTCTGGTATTTCATGATATAATTTTGTTTATATTTAAGCCTCATTCTAAAAATTTGAATCAGGTTTCAAAAATACACATAGATAAATACACATAAATAGATCAAATACAAAAAAAAGAGTAGTGAAACACAACTAAGGGTGATATGCGTATATTTCTGTAACTTTGTTTGAACTGCACAGCTCCTTTGGCTCTGCGCTCCTGAGAAGCCCAAGCCAGTAGGGTAATGTGGTTAGTTTAAGGTTCACAGCGCCCATAAGATAAAAATAAACCTCTTTTTCCATAGTTCTGAGGACTGAGAGAATGTAACCACAAGGGTCCTCGTACAGGTGGTACTTTGTAAGTTGGTACATCATAACCAACTAAGCCCTACAATGCTTATAATAATAAGCCTCAGTAGCTTTAAAATCACAAAATTACAGTTCAAGAATCTAAAATCATATTTTAAAAAAATAATTAAAAAAAAATAAAGTGTCAGTTTGAATGGATGGGTTTCCCTCTGGCTTGAAACTGGACTGCCTCACCATCCTGTGTCCTTGCCCACAAACTGTCTCATCCCTTTGTATCAGCTGCTTTCAGGTCACCCCCAAGTCTGTTGTAGTGTCCTGTCCTTGTACAGATTTCCTTCTGCAAAATGCCAGGCTGTACTCTCCCTCTCATCAGTTTTTATGCCAAAGATCCTGTGCTTTTTTTTTTCCATTTCATTTTGGGTTATATTTTCCATTCTCTGGCAACGCAGAGAAGAGGTCAAAGTCATCCATCTGGAACTAGGAGGGAATAAAAACAAAACAAAACAAAAAATCCTCCACCAAACAGCAAGCTTACTCTTCCAAATAGTAAATGGCTGGGAGAGACCAAGTGCCTCTGGAATTTGAAAACCTGGCTTCAGACAATAAATCAAAAGCACTTAAGTTAGTTCCAAAGCACCTTGGGCTTTCATACCTGACTGGCAAAATATTGAAATAAAAAATAAAAAGGGTAGTGACTAGGAATAGAAAAAGGCATACTCCCTAACGGAGCTGTAAAAACGACTGGAGCACGGTCTCCATCATGTTCAGTGTCTGCTTACATAAGCCACCCAAACACATCCTGCGTCAGTATCCATGCGGCACCTCCCTTGGTTGTGCCTCCAAGTCCATGGCCTTTTACGTCTTCCCCTTTTGTCTGTCTTATCCCTTTGTATCAGGTCCACCTTCACATATACACTGTCACTTGCTTTTGAAAACATTCATCCTAATCTCCACTTCCTTATTTTTTTCTATCTGCAAAAGCCTGTGCCTGTTCATAGCCCCGGAAAGACCAGAAGGGCCAGGGCCAGGCTAGCATGGAAAGGTCATTCTCATACTGTTTTCTGCAGTCTCAAGTGGGGAGTCCCACAGTTTTCATAGAGGGAGCCTGTCTTTTTCCCTGACATTTCCAGATTTAACTCCAATAAAATAACTAAAACCCTGCCTTGGACATTTGAGAACAGCATGTTGCCTGATAGGTCTGATTCTGATTGCAAATCATATGTTCTGCTCAGCACTCAGCACGTGGTTGATAATCTCCCAGTCGTGGTTTCCGCATCTCTGGCTGGGGAAAGCTAACTGAACTGCATCGTGCTCTGCTTTCCCACCGCTTCCCCTCGTCCTCTTCCGTCCAGCCACAGCACTCTATCCTGGGGAGAGTTCTTACCAGCTGAGTCGTGGCTTTCACCTTGACTGCTCATTTAAAGGGATGAGAGAAAGAAAATTAACTGCTTACTAATTGAGTGCACCACTCCTTGTCGCTGGAGAAAAAGGAGGTAACCGTCAGCACAACTGGTGGCTGGAGATGATCACCTCGCCCCCTTTCCACGTTCACAAGCCCCTACAATTTTCTTTCTACACACGAGGTATCACTCACAGCCAGTGGAGAATAGATCCTCAAGTGTCTTGGCCAAAGTCCTCCCTCAAGAGCTCAGTGAGTCCATATTTAGGTTAAAAATAAGCCTGATACAAGAATAGCAATATTGAAGGTGAAGATTTTTACTCTGACAAATGAACTTACAGTCTCTAGTGACTGGGGAGGAATGAGGTTGTGTAATTTTCCTAGCGCTCCCCTAGAATAGAGTAAATACTGTATTCTTTGTCTTTCCAATGATAAAACTGCAGAAAAGGAAGTTGACCTGGCTTGCTCAAGGTCATGGAAGTGTGCTGAAAGTTTACATAAATGAAACAAAACAGTTTCCAGAGGCCCAGTCTGGCATAGGATCACTTGGCAACTCTGATCTCAGATGCAGCGCCCTCTGTCAAAGCCTTGGTGGGGAACATGTGTCTAAGACAGAGTTGAAATGGTGGTAGACGTGAAGTCCCGGCATTATGAACTCAGAACTCTCGGTGTCTCCATCTGCCCCTGATTTAATGTGGATGGCAGTATCTCTGCCACTGACAAGAACAGCATTTCTTGTCGCGTCGTGTACTAAGCTATTTCTGCCATGACATATATCAACCGGACCAGGATCCTGAGGATTTATTGGGAGTGTTAATAACTGCACGTGAGCGAGGTCCCGGCTCCTTGTCTGCAGCCCGGGGGGAGCCCTGCTAAACGGAGCCGATGTATATTCTCTTTCGGACAGGGAGTTCATATTTAACACATAGCATTCTTTGTCTTCCCTGACTGCCCTCTGAAAAATTATGTTTTTAGGAAATAAATATTTAACAGATTTCCTCATGTCTGCATGTTCTATTAGTTTGGCTGAATTCAATATCTAGTACTGTGAAAGCAAAATGTAACACAATTCTTTTGTAAAAACTAATGATATTGTTTTATGGGTCCCTTTTTATCTGTTTACCTGGGTTGTTTCTTAGAGTCACATCCCAATTTTGTTTTCAACATAGAGATATCCATATTTTTTGGCATTTAAACATGTTTTAAAGAACATTAAGTTTCAAGAGATAGGAAACACATTGATACTATCTGATACTGGGAAACCTAAGATCATAGGAATTCTTCTGTTTCCATTTAGTATTCTCTTCTTTGGCTTCTTTGATTCCTTCCCTGAAGCTTGTTTTCCAAACTGTTAAGAAGACATAGCAGACACCCGCTCCGCCATGACCCTAGCAGTGTTTGACCTCGTAAAAGTTTGTGTCTTTATGGCATTTCCAGGCCCCGAGACCCAGCCACCCCTGTGGTGGCCGCCTTCCCAGAGTGTGCGGGGCCTGCCCGGGGCCCTCGGGGAGGTCACAGGGTCTCGCTGACTTGGTGTTGAATGGCTCACCAGGCAGAAAGGCTCAGTAGGGTTTCTGGGAAGGCCCTCCTCCTGTCTGTGCTTACTCAGAGGAGAGGCCGCACACCCAGAGACACCAGCAGTGACCTGTCCGCCCCACCGGTCTGCCCACCGCAGTCGAGTAACCGCCCTAAATGCGACGTCTCTAGGCGTTTCTTCCTTTAGCTCTGCACCCCCCCAGTTAGCCCGAGAGAACTACCCCAACCGCAGCCCAGTCCCGCAGTCCGTGGAGGCTGCTGGGCTGCATGATTTGAGAGGGGCCAGGCTTGGGCACACAGAAGGCTCAGGCAGTAATGGCAGGTCCTGCCAGCTGACCTCAGGACTGAGAAGTGGTTGATCAGGTTCCCTGAGGCCCGCTTCTGTGCCAGAGTCCCTGCAGCTCCTGCCAGGGCAGTCGGCTCCTGCACTAGGCCAGCCCTTCCCATCCCGGCCTTGTTTACCCTGGTCCTTCTGACCTCCTTGCTACGGGAGAATGTATTTACCGGGCAATCAAAGATCTATACCTACATGAGCCCGAACAAATGCTCTGGAATGCGTTCCCCCCTTCAGGAAGAGAACTCAGTTGCACATCACGAAGTCAAATGCCAGGGGAAGCCGTTAGCCGGAATCTACAGGAAACGCGACGAGAAAAGAAACTCTGGGAATGCAATACGAAGCTCCATGAAGGCCGAGGAACAGAAGATCAAAGACGCCAGGAGAGGTCCCCTGGCCCCTTTTCCAAACCAAAAATCTGAAGCAACAGAACCTCCCAAAACCCCGACCTCGTCTTGTGATTCCCCCAATGCAGCTGCCGCCAAGCAAGCCCTGAAAAAGCCCGTCAGGGCCAAACAGGCTCCCAGGAAAAAAGCTCAAGGAAAAACGCAGCAGAATCGTAAGCTCACAGATTTCTACCCTGTTCGAAGGAGCTCCAGGAAGAGCAAAGCTGAGCTGCAGTCTGAAGAAAGGAAAAGAATAGACGAATTGATTGAAAGTGGGAAAGAAGAAGGAATGAAGATTGACCTCATTGACGGCAAAGGCAGGGGCGTGATTGCCACCAAGCAGTTCTCCCGGGGCGAGTTTGTGGTGGAATACCACGGGGACCTCATCGAGATCACCGACGCCAAGAAGCGGGAGGCTTTGTACGCGCAAGACCCCTCCACGGGCTGCTACATGTACTATTTTCAGTATCTGAGCAAAACCTACTGCGTGGATGCAACCAGAGAGACAAATCGCCTGGGAAGACTGATCAACCACAGTAAATGTGGGAACTGCCAAACCAAACTGCACGACATCGACGGCGTGCCTCACCTCATCCTCATTGCCTCTCGCGACATCGAGGCTGGGGAGGAGCTCCTGTATGACTATGGGGACCGCAGCCGGGCTTCCATCGAAGCCCACCCCTGGCTGAAGCATTAACCCCACGGCCCCGCCCCTCCCCCCTCCCTTCTTCAATGGACAAAGTGCCCTCAAAGGGAATTGACTTTTTTTTTTTTTTACACATTTAATCTTAGCAGATTCCTTCAGATGTTTTTTAAAAAGTATATTAAGATGCCTTTTCACTGTAGTATTTAAATATCTGTTACAGGTTTCCAAGGTGGACTTGAACAGATGGCCTTATATTACCAAAACTTTTATATTCTGGTTGTTTTTGTACCTTTTTTGCATACAAGTCAAACGTTTGTGCTTCCCGTGCATGCAGTCAAAGACTCAGCACAGGTTTTAGAGGAAAGAGTCGAACACGAACTAGGAAGCTGGGCGATGCGCCTTCGTCCACCTGAGGAGCCGGGACTCTCTCCCCTCCTCAGCCCTAACGTCCCAGTGCCAGGCGGGCGCGAGGAAGAGCTGCCTCCCCACGGCCTGGACGGGATGTTCCCAAGCTCTTGTTTTCCTGACATCTCGACAGGCGCACATGGAAGTGTATGAATATTTTTTAAAAAAGGTTTCACAGTAAGATAGTCTTCCCCTCTGCTTTCTCGAAAGCTTACTGACCCGGTGGCTCACGGGCCGGGCCTAGATTTACTCTTCCACGGGCTGCCGCTTTTCTGGGCACCTCGAAGCATCAGGGCGGGGAATCAAAGCAGATGTGGGCAGGAACAAGCACTGCTTACCTAGCCCTGCCGGGCAGGGGTTCCCGAAACTGGGTTAATTTCTTTATAGAAATGTGAACACTGAGCTTATTTTAAAAATATAATAAAAATCAAAAAACAAAAAAGAAAAAAAAGAAACCACAGAAGACAACTTACATGTATATAGGTCTTGAAGTGAGTGACGTGGCTGCGTTTTTGTTTGGGTTTTTTTTTTTTAGTTTGGCTTTTTTTCTCCCCCTTGGTTTTGTTTCTGTAGAAGAGATTTGAGATGGTACACTATTCTAATCAAAAATAAAGTTTTGTAGTGCGACCAGAAATTACTTACCCAATTCCCCACCTCCCCATCCCCGCCCCAACCTGATTCTGCTGGGTTGAAAGTTCCAGACCTGCTGTCAAGGCTTTTGTTTGTCAGACCCCCTGGTGTCCTTCCTGTGAAGATGCAGCCGTGAACCAAAGGGTGAGCCTACAAGCCCCGAAATACAGGGTCCCCAGCCCAGCTGCTGGAGTGCAGGGGAGCGGGCGGGCCCAGCGGCCCAGGGATCACGGCTAAGGGTAAAGTTTTCACCTCGACTGTGACAGCAGGAAGAGCAGCAGGTAGCTTCCTCCCAAAGGGAAACCGATTCCCACTTTCTGTTAACCTGTAGTTCAGGGGCCTGGGGCTCTGGAGCCGTGACGTGGGGTCTCCTGGCCCCCTGCTCCCAGGTAAATGTGAATGGAGACAGGCATGAGAGCCTGTCCTCAGCTTCAGTGCCCCTGTCCCGGTCTCACGACGGTGCTACCTAAGAAAGTCTTCCCCCCACCCCACACTTGCCTGGTCAGTGGTCAGTGAATTGGAGGAGGATCTGATGGGAGTGTGTAAATGTGAGATAAAATGTCTTGGTTGTACCTGTTTGTGGTTTAGCTTTGTATTTAAAAAAAAAAAAAAGGAAATAAACTTGAAAATTATTTGTCATCATAAAAATGAAATGAAAATTAAAATATTTATTGCCAGGCGGAAAAAAAAAAAAAAAAAAAAAGAAGACATAGCAAAATTGGATTTGCTCCATCTTATCCAAAATAAGATTGACTACAACTAATCTATTATGTATTAATTAAATATAAGTAGAGAACATCTATCCACTTGGTCCCCAAACCATTGTATATATCAAATGTAAGTGCCTCTGGGTTTTGTTATAAGCATTTTCAGAAGAAGCCAACTGTGGTTAAAATTCACAACCTGTAGATACTCTTTACATCAGATACTGCAACCGCTTGGAGATATTATTTTTATAGGCATTCATTTATTTCCAATTTCTACAACATTCTGGAAAACTTCTGTATGGAAGGCAAAAAGCAAAAATAAAATACATAGTGCCAGGTTATATTCTGATGTATATAAACAGATCTCTATCAGTGACATTTATTCCCATTCCTCGATGTTTACAAATGCTAATATGCTTTTCTTTGTACTCTGATTTGGCTTTCTTTTTTGTTGTCATTGTTGTTTTGCTGTGTATAATTATATTATTCCTGCAACACAGATATGCTGCTTCTTTTTGGTACATCATATTTGTTTATATAATCTCCTATTAATTAGGTACATCTGAGAAAAGTAAGTTTATAACATATGTTACTAACCGGTGTGCCTTACGGTGGCTGAGAAGGAAATGAGACAGGGAAGGAAAAAAGAGACCATGAATTGAACGAAATATAAACATGCTTGCATTTAAAAATCAGGTAGCCTCATGTCAGTACAGACCTGGAAGAAACGAATCTAAACATTTCCTTTTACAGATGAGGAAACTGAGTCTCTGAGGGGTTTGCCTGATGTCTCAGAGAGAAAGGCACATCTGTACATAAAATCGACAGGCCAGTGTCATTTTCATGTTGCTGACTCAGAGCACCTGGACCGAAGGCAGCTACTCCTTTCAACCAAAGGTCTTCTAGCTCGGGTTCCACGATCCTGTGTTGCATTTAAAATGCAGATTAATTTCATACTTTCAACGGTACCCACCACTAAAAGGTACCTGTAAGACTTCCTAAGACCCTCTGCCGCCTCCTTATGTCATTTCCCCCCTTGTATTTTCCTACTTAGCCATATGAAGACATAGATGTAGCAAATAAAATGAGTGTGCAGTGACTGAATATCTAGAGAACACAGATATCTCATGCCTAATACAGTAGGCAGTCAATTATGTCTTGAATTCTGAATGAATGTGCAAATAAATAAATCCAAGGGGATGTGAGATCTAAAGCTATATCCCAACAAGAGAAGAGACAATAAAGCATTTTTTATCTTACCCAAACACAGTCTATTTAGACAAACCTAACAAATAACCCGGGGGTCTCTGCTATACTTAGGAAGACAACTAGAGACTCAAAGAATAAAAATCTGTCCACACCACCCTAACCTCCCCTCGTACAACATATTTGTCTTAAACTTTAAACACCATGTAGAAGCATAAAAAGGAGTGAATTTATATAGGCCTTTAGAAAGCAGTTCAAAACAGACCACAGAGAGATCACAAAGCCGTCATCTGCTAGTGTTGGAATGTCTGGGTGTCTGTGATGAATGCATTTGCAAATATTGCTGTGAAGTAATTTCCTTCCATTTCTGGAGTACTCCAGATAAATCAGATTCCCCTCTAATCACATCTGCTGCCTGCGTATGAGAAAAGAGAGTTTGTCTGCATGACACATAATATGTACTTGGAGGGTAGAGGGCAAAGAAGCTTAGTGGAAAGCTACCACATATAATCATAATGGGGTAGAGCAAAACCAAATAAAAAGTCACAGGATGCTTCTCAAGCAGAGACTATGCAAAAATGGCATCCCAGGCTTTGCCGTGAGACTATTACAGGGCATGCGTAATTCACCTGTCAGATGTAAAGAAGACCGTCCACAAATGGGGCACTATGTTGAGAACTGGATAACCTAGGTTGAGTACTTTAAATAAATAAGTCAGATTCACCATGCTATTAACCCAATATATCCTCCAATAGAATCAGAAAAGAAAGAAAGTATTAAGATAGAAGAAAATTTTAACTGAAATGCAATTAATAAAGTGGCTACATATAGTTGTAGCCTATGTCAGAATCAGAGGTGGTTCCAACAACTTAAAATAGCATCTAGTCATAGAGTGTGCTAGAATTCCAAAAAGAGATATTAAATATAGTGGCCCCTCGTGTATTCAAAGGTTCCTTCATGGTAACCTGCTGATAGCAGATGCTGTTGGTGCACTGCCCAAATTCACTTGGGAGATTCCATTTCAGAAAATGTTCACCATGTCCTACTGCAAGCCCATGTGACTCTCCACTGGAGGGCTTTCTCTCGGCATTTACAGGGCAGGCTGGAAGTACTGGGAAATTAACATCCCTAGGAACAGCTCTCAGCTAATGACAGATGGAAGTGGGAGGACAAATCTCCAGCTTCCTTGCCTTTATCTTTTTTTTAAATTTTTATTGGAGTATAGTTGATTTAAAATGTTGTGTTAGTTTCTGCTGTGCAGCAAAGTGAATCAGATATACATATATCCACTCTTTTTTAGATTCTTTTCCCATATAGGTCATTACAGAGCATTGAGTAGAGTTCCCTGTGCTATACAGTAGGTCCTTGTTAGTTATCTGTGTTATGTATAGGTGGGAAGGCTCTGAGACTTGTTCCTCACAGTGTCCCAACATTTCCCAGTGAGGCTGAGCCCTAGAAGCACATAACGCACCCTTTATTGCTTCCCTGCATTCTTGGTCACACTTCCACATTCCATTACCTATTTTTCCTGAGATTATTTCCCAAATAAACTACCTGCACTCGTGTCTTGTTTGGAGTCCACTTAAGGAGAAACACAGTTTAAGGCATGACCTATTCAAAACTATGCCAAGAATAGGAAATTCAGTCACAAAAATAGGTCCAAACAGAGGTTATAAATCCCATGTGTCAAAATGCATGTATTTTGCTTACAATGAGAATAGCAAGAAGTAGTAGGAACATTAAGGAAAGAGGCAGAAAACTACCAAATAGACGTGATAACTTCAGAAGCGTTCAGAGTAGGGACAATCAGGCTTCAATAACCTAGTAAAACCTGAAGGCATTAGTACAGTATCTCAGAGTACAGTTCCTATTTATACTGATGGTCTGGGTCATTAATCATTAAAAAGTTGAACAGCAAATGGTGTGCTCTATCTAAGAATGCAGGGGATACACAGAATAATTTGCAAAAATTTATGTTAAGAATTGTTAAAAAATAGTTATTTATAAAGTAAACTTCAATTACGTGGAAAATGGATTAATACAGAATATACCACTATCCTGGGACTGGAGAAAAAAGTAGATGACATAATACAGTCATGGTATAGTTATACCAGGTATGGTATAACTTACTTGAGTTAACAGTTCAGCAAAGTTAATTCGTGCTGACACTCTACCTGGAAAATAGAGAGTTATCACTGAGGTGAGAAACTTGAGGCATAGAGGAAGTACCCCAGAGTTAGGAAGAATATTTGTCTAATATTTGACCTGAGAACATACTGAGCTAATTTTTCATAATTTCCTAAAATCACATATCTTTCATTTTAGGATAATTCTGTGCTCACAGCTTTTATTTTATATGGGCTGAATTTTATTCATACATTATTAGTACAGTAAACTTAAGTAGTAAGAGTTAATGTCATAAAAGGACCCAGGCCATAAAACTATCTCCCCATTGATCAACAGTTGACTCCTTGAAATCTGCCACTAGCAGCCTGGATCTTTGGTTAAATCACTGTTGTGTTTCATCTTATGAGATGAAATGACACCTAAAGGGAGTATCACTCAGGTCACTCACACCTTAGTGTGAATAAATAATATTGAAAGATTAGTGACAAAAAGGACCTCCAAATAAAGAAATTAGGGATACAACAAAATGGTGATATGATGATGGGAATATTCTTTAAAGTCACTTTTAAAAATAGTTTCCGGGCTTCCCTGATGGCGCAGTGGTTGAGAGTCCGCCTGCCGATGCAGGGAACACGGGTTTGTGCCCCGGTCCGGGAAGATCCCACATGCCGCGGAGTGGCTGGGCCCGTGAGCCATGGTCGTTGAGCCTGAGCGTCCAGAGCCTGTGCTCTGCAACGGGAGAGGCCACAACAGTGAGAGGCCCACATACCGCAAAAAAAAAAAAAAAAAAAAAAGTTTCCGTACAAAAGCAGCCTAAAATCATATGAGGCTATACAATTCTGGCTAAAAATCAGAAGTATAGATGCAAAGATGCTTTTCATTAAAATAAAATGCTAAATATTTAAACAAGCATAGCCTGAAAAGAGTCTAATTGTTATCTGCCCATTTCTGTGAACAGAAATACTGTGATTCCATATATACATAGTTATGTGTCTCCATCTCCATTTCATTCAATTTCTATGTCCCACTCTCAATACCTATATTCTGGAAATTATTCTACACTCAGAGCTTGTTCTCCAACAGCTGACCTTATTCCTTCTGTGACTATGACCTCTACGCAGAGGAAAATCCCTGATGCACTACACATGACTGGCCTAGGCAAACAGATGGCCTGGAATATTACCGAGAGCCGAGCACAGCAAAAGAAAGCACCGAAGGGGAAGCCACTCCAGGAAAATCAAGTGGTGTAGGCACTGAGATCAAGATGGAAAGCAAATTTCAGGGGTCCATCCTTACATTCGTTTTTGTCGTGTTAAGTCAGACGTGCCTGATGCAATTTACATTTTCTGGGGATAGAGTATTAAAACCAATCAACTCAACTCAAGCATTTTTGACGTATTTACTCTGTAACAAACGCTACATCAAGCAGAGGACAGAGCAACAAACAGGTCACAATCTCCGCCTCTACAATGTAAGGATCCCCTCATACAATACTGTGAAACCAGAAGGCAGCAGCCAGTCCTGTGTGCTGTGGGCAGCAGTGTCACCTGAGTAAGGGAAGCTCCTCTGGAGTTCACCCTGTACTTTCTGACTGCCATGCTAGTGACCGGAACTGCCATTCAGTCAGAGTGCTTTCTGACTTGTTTCCACAAAATCTGACCTAAAACACTGGAAATCCTGCCAATAACTCACTGAGGAGGAAAAAAAAATGCAAGACCCGTCTCTGCTCCTTTTAATTAGCTCGTAAATCTGGCAACCAGAAACCCTGAAACGGAGAAGACAAAGTCTTATTTAAAATACTGTGGGGGGCTAAGTCTGGAACACTGGCCAGCCCCCTGTTGGGACAGGGGAGGTCACTGGGGTGAACTGTAAGGAAGCAGCAGCTCAACTCCCAAGGTTCCCATTTCAATTCCCGTGTGCGTCTCCCATCACCCTGGACTGATTTGCATTGAGGCCAAAGGCTCCAGAATGGGCAGGCTGACAGCAGTCTGACCACCAGTGGTCATCCTGGCAGTTGTTTCTTCTTCAGGTGTGACAAACAAAACTCCTGAGAGGCTTTGGCAGGGGGCCAGAATGTCTACCGTGTGTACATCGAAGAGAACGACGGAGACTCCAAGAACACGTCAGGAAAGCACATTTTCCTCACACTCTGGTTTTTATCTGTAATTTTTATTCATCCAAAATTCTCTCCTTTGTCCAAGAAATGAATGGGTTGTATGTTGCAGAATGTCCCCTTTACAGGTTCGGTCTCTTGTTCCCCTTTTCAATCTGCCTGCTAATGACCAGCCCTACGGCGAAAAGCCTTCCTTAAAAACTCAAACACAGATGGGGCATGGGGGCTTCTTTCTTCTCACACCCATAATTCAAAGGCTTGGGAAGAAAAGGCATTAGGATTTCGTTTTTAATCCTCATAGCTAGCCTTGAAATTATACAAGCCCACCTACTGTGCTAGATGGGAATGAGAACATCGATACATACATGATACCTTTCACCTCAAAGAGGATGTTTTCAAGTTGGAAGACAAAATAGAAGTATTACCAAAAATAAAGAGTGAGGCAAGATTTCAGTGGCAAGTTCAGAAAGCTCCACCCTCACATACACATACGGTGGAAACAGTGTAGCAGTGAGGTGGCCATTCGCAGGACGCTGCAGTAACGTGAAGGTTTTATAATGCTGAGCTGGGCTTTCAGGAAGAGGGAATGATAGATTAAGCAGTGAAGATATAAAGGGCATTTCAGGTGGGTTGAGTTTAGTGAATAAAATCCAAATAGGCGTGTCTGAGGCTATTCAAAAAATAGGCTGGGAATTTTAGATCGTTGTTCTTTAATTTCTTGAAATCTTGTCATTTTTCCCTAGAGATTTGACTTATTGCCTAGCCCTCTCCACCAGAACATCCAGGCGGGGCTGTCACTGATTCTTCCCTCCCTCTCCACTTCCTCCACTTTGGACAGAACTGCCTGGGTGTTCCCTGGGTGACAGAAAAAACGGCGGAGATGTCACCCATGACAGGCCTAAATGGCTAGTTTCGGACATCAGCCGCTAATACTGATCTCGGTGCCCCAAAGTTTGATTGCGTGGATGACTAATGGGATTTTCATGACAGTTTTGTAGCATGTTTCCTCTTCTTTTTTCTTTCACTTTAATAAAAATGGGATTACCTTCTTCTTATCATGCTGGCTCTGAAGAGGTAGTCAAGTTGACCAAAAAAAAAAAAAAAAAAGATTTTGAGAAGGGGGAGGGCAGAATAGCTTGAGTCAGCTTCATTTTTTTAAGGTGCCAAAGTACAGAGACTCCTGTTGCTTTGTCTGACTACGGCCTTTAATTTTCTGCCTGTATTTGGATGTAGAATGCCTCTGTGCATCAGCCTTCCTGTCTACAAAATAAGGCTAATAATACAGATGTAGCCCAGAGCAAAGCCGTAAGGATTAATTAATAAAACATGACTGTTAAACCCACTGCAAACATGAAGCATGGTCTGAAGCTACTTGGTTAGAAATTAATAAAGTGAAGCCTTGAAAAGAACAGGGTGGGGCTGCAGCAGTCTCAGTGCCCCACCATCTCCCCTACCGGTATCCAGGTTCGTGCCGCCTGCTTTGTGCCCTCACCATGGAAATCTTCCCCACATCCCAGACCACGAGTGCCTCCCTGAGAGGTTCAATACCCGCACATGCTTGGCTAGTCTTCCACCTGTATCTGCTGTTCCTCTGTATGCTGGCTCATCTCAGCTGCTAGATTTGATTCCACCTTTCTCACAATGATATCTCTCAACTGTCTCAGCAGAAAAAAAAAAAAAAAAAGTTCTTTCTATAGTAGAAAGAATTCCCCAGTCATGCTCTTCACCCAGTAGAGCGGCAGGCCTTGATGCTGCGTCTCCCTCACTTCCTTTGTGTCTGTCTGTCTCTCTCTCTCACACACACGCACATGCATGTGGTGAGATTACACTGATTAACTGAGTACTACGTGAAAGGAGAGAATACCTTCTCCAGGAAGTGAATTCTGAAATACTCACTCATTTGGCTCAATTCAAAAATTGAATTTAATTGAAACAAGTATTTATCATGTATGTTTTTCTGAAAAGCATTGTGCTAGCCATAGTGTAGAACAAGGCAACAAGCCCATTCCCTTGCCCTCAAGAGGCAGAGAGAGATGAGTACAATAACATAAGCAGAGTTATGGTGATTTATAAGAGATATAAGCAAAGGGAGAGAAAGACAGATTTCAGCCTGATAAAAGGAAGGATAGATGAAAAGAACAGACAGAAAGAAGACTTACATCTATAGAGGGACTGACATATTCCCATCAGGACACTAAATGCTTCCATATAAGTTACTGAGGTTAAACTTTCAGACTATTCTATGGAGTAGTATTATTTTCCAATGTTAAAACTGACAATCAAGAAAGTAACTTTCTGGGGCTGCCCTGGTGGCGCAGTGGTTGAGAGTCTGCCTGCTGATGCGGGGGACACAGGTTCGTGCCCCGGTCCAGGAAGATCCCACATGCCATGTAGCGGTTGGGCCCGTGAGCCATGGCTGCTGAGCCTGCGTGTCCGGAGCCTGCGCTCCGCAACGGGAGAGGCCACAACAGTGAGAGGCCTGCGTACCGCAAAAAAAAAAGAAACAAAAGTAACTTTCCCAATTTGTTAGTGTTAGTGGTATAGCGTAAAGTCAAGAGCACACTCACAATACAAAATCTGGGATTCTGTTGGTAGTTCCAAACATACCACTACTCGTAGCTATGCAAGAAATACCACATTATACAAGTTACAATATAGAGTATAAATTGAATACTTTTAAATTCCCAGCATTCTGTTAACCCATGGAGTTGCACAGTCACTAAATGGCTTCTTGGAAACACGTTATAAGAAAAGTATGACATGAAGCGGGATCACGACTCTTCTAATACATATGAGAACAAGTAGTTTAGTATGACAGCATGCATGGACCAACAATAAAGGCAAGTGGCAAAGGTTCATTGAAAAACCTTGACCCATCACTGAAAACCATTTTCAACAGCTAAATGTCATGGAACACAACTTTTAAAAGGACATAAAACTAGAATGTATTACAGGAATAAGTACAATATGCACAACTTATAAGGTAGGATTCAATGTTAAAGACGATCTGTCTTAGCTAAGATATAAGGTCAAGGTGTTAATGTCTATTTTTAATACTATTTAATGAGCTTAATTTCCCATTAAATATCAAATCAGCAGCCTACTATTTCAGAGCAGACTGGGCATCTGACATTCTTAGCAGCTGTGGTTTTCCCTAAGGGCTTAATGGGTTTGTGTAATATTTGTACAAAGTAATATTATCATTATCATAAATGTTTTCTAATTATTTCTTGGGATTAATGGAAGCATGTTGTATTATTGATGGATTAAGTACAATATTTATAAAACAGTGATAGGATTAAAGAGAAATAAATATGTATATCTTTCTGTATGCGTAAATAATAAATATTAATTCCCATCATCAATTTTGTGCAAAGTGGTTTAGTACATATTAATAATTACTAAATAGTTCAGTTATCTGTTGTAGATTTGAGGTACGGATATAGGGTTTATCTGAAAGCTGAAGGACTTGGGTAAAGTCCTTGAGGAGTGCAGGAAGGGCAGGGATCTGGAAAATGGACTCAAGAAATAATGAAAGGGTGTTGGATTTTCAGAAAATAAACAAAATGTACCCAATAAGCTTTCAAGAGGAAGGAACTTGATAAACTTCTATCAAAAACAAAAATAAAGAACTTCTATCAAGAAAAAAAGAAGACAAAGTCCCATGGGGTATCATAAATCCACACAGCAAAGCCATGTGTATACAGTTGTTGGTTTAAATACATGTGTATTATTTACACTACAGTGGCTCTTTAGCCCCATTCCTTTGATTTTTGACTTGTGTATTCATGATTTCTTCTCTGTTCCATTTGGTTGTATAAGCTCCCCGCAGACAACAATAAAGCATCTATGTGACAAACTGTAAAGCAACCAGGATTGGAAGATAGAAGTAGTAGCTTGCAATTCAAACCGCAACTTACTGGCTGAGAGATGTTAGGAGATAGTAATGGTATGCAACACTAGCTCATTCTCTTGCCATCATTTTCAATAACTAGGTCAATCCTTTACTCCAACCAAGGGCTTGGTTTTGATGTAAATGCAAAGCAATTTCCCCTCCAGAACTGAAAAGTACAATACATTTTAAGGCTAAGATATGAGCCATTCAAGAAACATGTTTGCTGATGACGTTTTAAAGAAATTACATCAGTGATCTGATGGAAGTCACTTAGGCAAATAGATTCATGAGAGACTACCAAAGTCATGATACAGTTTTAAATCACAATGCCACCTTTGGTAGGTGCAGTAAGTTGTTCTTCCTTTGGATTAATTTTTTCTAAGTTAAGAGATAATGGTTCCGGAATTGAAAAATAGGAAAGCTCTCGTCTTTCTAGTCTATGAAAAAATAGGAGTCTGAGTAGCAAAACCTTCTGAATTTCTCATTTGATTAACTTGATCGATTTAATTTCTGTTTTAAATAAGCCTGTTTCTAATACATTATTCCCTCTTCCTATGGGCAAAGTTATTGTCAATAACCCTCACGGCTTATTATCCTAGTCCTAAAAGATTTGATAAGAATGGAATAACATCAGATAAGGAGAAATCATTAACAAAATTATATTATAAAGTCTTAGTCTCAGTATCCAGGTTGATTTTTACCAGAAAGTAATCTAGACAGTATGGACTTTTCAGAAGTTTGCCAGGGTGACAGGCGGCTGTGTAATGACATGCACAGATGTCCATGAATACAGGAGGCATCTCTGGGTCACCCCAGATGTCTGAGCCTTCACCCCAAGCACCCCTAAGGTGCAAGCAACCTTTCCAAATCTTCACCTGTCCCAGAGGATCCGGAATGCCCATGACCCCAAGTTGCTAAAGCATCTGTTCTTATTGTATTGCACCAGTGCTAACTTCACAAAAACTATTATGTTGCCAGAACAACATGAAAATAAATACTGTTTCTTAATGTAAGTGAATTTATAAAAACCTGTCCAAGCAAGAAATCACCATGTAGTATATTCTTTGAATCGCTTAGTCTTTTCACTGTTTCTGGGAAGTAAGGTTAGTATCATGTTTCTCTAAGCAATTTTAGGCCCTGTATATATTTCCAATCTAATTCAGTCCACAAAAGTTATTTCTAATTAGCTTATTTGTGTTCCATGGTCATTCAAATTGAGAATAAAGGCACTATCTGAGCACCTAAGATTCCTGGTGAACTGGTACCCAGGAAACAGGAGTGATGAAAACAGGTACAAATCAAGTCCAGGAGGCAGAAAGTAGAGCAGCAATCTGGGAGGCAGAAAGCAGAGCAATCTGGGCTACAGAAGATAGTCAGATGATCTATGTGTAGGTTGCCTTTTGGAAACTTTATTCTTCGCCACAGTCAGACTTAATCATGATTGGTCAAACTTAGGAAATGAGAGTTAGGCCGTATCATCTATAGGCCAGGTCACTTACTACCCAAGTTTAATTAAATCTTAGCTGTCTGAGGGTGCATGTTATCTTAAAAGAGATTATTAGAAAAGGAATATAATCCTATAAATAAATTACTATAAAGATTGGTAAATAACTGTATAAATATACTGTTATATTAAAATATAGCTGAGAACAGTGGTTCTCTAAGTATGGTCCTCAAACCAACAGCACCAGCATCACAAGGGAACTTGACAGAAATGAAAATACTTGGACTCTGTCTCACGCTTCTTTAATCTAAAACACTAGGGGTAGAGCCCAGCAGCCTACCTTCCTTTAATGAGGAGCATTGCAGAGAAAGTTATGTCCCTAAATTCTAATCAGAGGATAGTTATCCCAGGCTATTTCCATATAGAAATTAATTTAACCTATAGTTCATTGGAAAATTAAGCTAACTCTAATATTCTAGTCCTTGATCATACCCATTGATTAAAATTTTATAGTTATTTTCTCTACTACAATATTTAGCAACTTATTGATATTAATATTTAGAATATCATCTGACTTGGAATCAGTGGTTTAATTGTGATTACACTAATAGAAAAATATTTTAAATAGCAAGACTATAAGACAGGTGCTTTAATGTTTTTATGTACCTAAGCCACAGCTAGCATATTGATTTTTATTAATACATATCTGTCAGGTTTTATATCAAAATAAAAGATAATGTCAAAATTGTGCAGTATCAGATTAACTATTCAGGGAATACTTAGGGTCTGGTATGACTTGAGAATAGAATATGAAATCTTTGTTTTTAGAAGTCTCCTGTGGAGTTGAGGTGGAGAACTGCAGGGCAGGATAATATTCTCACTTCTCTTGGGGGTTTAAATTCTTCTGAGAAGCTGAAAACTGGTGTAGAGACCTCCTGATGCTTCTGTCTTCCCTCCATCTTTCTCTTCTAATTGCCCTTGGCCAAGCCCATAACCACTGGGGCATAAAAAAATTCCCACCCCTCCTAGAATGAATGGTTTCTAAGTTGTAGATAACTGTGTTCTGAATTTCACAGTGCTGGAGCAGAAAATTGCAGAAGGTGGAAAGTGAAGGATGAAAAGGACTCATTCAGAGGCTGACAGCTGGTAAAAAGCAGAGATGAAACAGAGACAAGCTAGTCAGACCAGGGAGTGAAGAAAGTAGAGAATTAGACAAACAGTAACAAGGGAGTCAGAGTTGGTCAGGTAGGCCAGTAGCCAAGGGAAACGAAAAATGGGAAGGTCAAGCAGTGATTAGGGAGGGAGGAAACTACACCACTTCCTTTAAATTCCATCACAAGCTCTGTTCTCGCGATTCTAAGTTAGGTCAGTTACAAGACACTGGCAAGTTAATGAATATATACTTTAATTCATGTACTAAACTTTATGATTCACCATACTACATGGTATGCAGTGCCTGGCGACTTTATACCCTCTTGTAGAATACAGTGTTTATCTTGAAGTACTTCATTTTGATCAGATCACCACCCTTCTTCCTATTCAGGAAGCAAATACAAGATGTCAGCTCACAAATTTGCCTAGAGGAAAAGCCACATTGGTTTTCTTTTTACCAGGTTATCAGTTGCAAGAGCAAGAAATCTTAATGGCATGGTCTGTCCTTCCTTACTCTGCGCATCCTGGACACCATGGAAGGAGTCCAGGCCATCAGGGCTGACCCTTCTCAGCCCTCAGTCAAAAGAATATAGACAAATGATAAGCGATAGATCAGATATCAAATGGCCAATCTTATCTAACTACCTTAATAACTAAAACAAGGGGCATTTAGCTCTTTTAGTCACTAAGACCACAAAATCAGATCATTCATTCTGGATGTGATGGATGGGCTCTGTGATTCCCTAACTCGGTTTAAAAACAAGTAGTAGGAAACACATAACATAAAACGTACCATATTAACCATTTTTAAATGTACATTTAAATATTAAAAAACATTTTTTAGTAAAAATAAAACCCAAATAGTTACAACGTGTAGACATAAGCCAATCCTAGATCATTAAAGTTGAAATCAGCCTCAGATACGACCCTTACAGTCCTTACGGGTCCAGATCCAGACACGGAAAAAGATCCAGAAATGTTAAATGCTTTGCCCAAAGGTCACACAAAATTGAAACTAGACCCAAGGCTCCTCATTCGCAGGCCAGTCCTCTTTCCTTTTTAGTCAACTTGAGTCAGGACAGCACAAAATGAAGCAACACGGCAATTATCTGATAAATTTGATGGATGTGTATGGACAAACAGGGATAATTATGGCCAGGACATCCAATTTAGGTCCTCAATTACCTAGATTGACTGTCTACATTGACTAAATAAAGCTGGATAATGGCCAAAAATGTACTCTACGTTGTGTTGTGTACCCACAGCCTGAGAAGCACTTCATTGTGTTTGTGAGATTAATAGGAACACACACACCACTAAGCTAACTATAATGTACAAATGTGAATGGATGCATCTTCCATCAATGAACAGATCTGAAAGTTACCCCAATTTCTTTTATTGGTAAGTTGAGTGAAAATGCTATAGGAACTAAATGCATACACATTATAGAATTTCTCTAAAGAAAGCAATCACGCTGCTTCTGTCCAGATCCTTTGTTTCATCAAGACTATTATTCCTCCAAATGAATCAACTATAATTAGGTCCAAGTTGTAAGATGAAAGATTACAAAAGCCTCAATAAATCTAGGTCATTCTTGACTTCATTCTAAAAAGTATATAGGTCCCCGTTTTAAACTTAAGATAAACGTCACACTTAGGATGTTTGGTCATGGATGGGAAGCATTTGAGGAAAGGGGCTTTCAATCAATGCCTGTAAAAACTTTCCTGTAAGATGGCATGTTTTAGAATAAGAATTCTGCCATTCAAATATAGAGTGATTTATTTGCCTGTGCAAAGTCAACAAGAAAAAACACATTACAAAAGTAAGATGTTTCTCTCTGATTTTAAAAATAAATAGGTTTAGAACTTTTTGTGCCGACATCAGGAACACAAATGACTGTGCATCATGATTAGAGGCTGAGAAGATAAGCCAGGAGAAAGATGAATCAAAAAGCAAGATACAAGTTGGTGCAGTGCAAATGCTATTGGATTGGGAATCACGAAACTGGGTTTTACTTCTCCATTTGGCAGGAACCGGCTAGGTTATATTAGACAATCCACCTTCTCTCTGGACTTTAGTTCCCTTATCTCTAAAATGAGAAGGTTGACTAGATGAGTTTCCAGTTTCACCTCTCTGTGACTTTAAACCAGGGATTAGCAAATTAAGGATGATAGGCCAAATATAGACCACCACCTGTTTTTGTAAATAAAGTTTGATTAGAACACAGCCATGCTCCTTCATTTACATATTGCCTATGGCAGTTTTCATGCTACAAAAGCAGAGCTGGATAATTGCAACAGAGATGGTATGGCCCACAAGCCCAAAATACTTAACTAATCTGGCCCTTTACCTAAAGTTTGCTGATCCTTGCTCTAAGCCATTGATGGTGTTTCTGTCAAAAGAGGATACCTTGGCATCACTGCTAAACCAAATCCATATTTTAATGGATTGTAACAATTTTATAGGATGGATTTTCATTCATCTTCTGCCTAAGGCCATATTGAGTAACACAACTTCTTTTTTAAAGATTTATTTTATCATTTATTGATTTATTTATTTTTGGCTGTGTCCGGTCTTAGTTGCTACATGTGGGGTCTTTGTTGAGGCATGCAGGATCTTTTGTTGCTGCACGCATGCTCTTCATTGCGGTGCACAGGCTTCTCTCTAGTTGTGGCGTGCGGGTTTTTTCTTTTTTCTCTCTCTAGCTGTGGCGTGCGGGTTCCGGAGCATTTGGGCTCTGTAGTTTGCAGCACATGGGGTCTAACTGAGGCGCACAAGCTCAGAAGTTGTGGCACGCGGGCCACAGAACTAACTAACTCAGAAGTTAGTTGCCCCGCAGCGTGTGGGATCTTAGTTCCCTGACCAGGGATCAAACCCCGGTCCCCTGCATTGCAAGGTGGATTCTTTACCACTGGACCACCAGGGAAGTCCCTGAGTAACACATCTTGTGTGATGATATTCTGTTTTCCTTTTATAGTCTGACCATTGGATACACTGGTCCTTCACTATAACTTCAATACCTAAGTGACAATTAATAGGGGCATTGTCTGAGGGCTTTGATATTGGTAGGGTTGATGTAGGTGATTAAAATTTTATTCAAAACTGGCCAGTTCCTCAGTTCCAGGGTCAGGAAGAAGTCCTTCCCCATCAAAGAAAGGATAGTAAATTAAGAGACTGATACTAAATGAGACAGAGAAGAGGAACAATTGTTGAACCTCCATACAGTAAAAGGAAAAAAGAGAGTGTGCATCCAGGACAAAAGCAGCGTAACTCATGTAACTTTCATCTACTTGAGGAGCACAATTTATGTTGAAGCTGAAAATCGATACCCAAGTTAGTAGGTAAAGAATTGCCTCAGACTCTGAAATTACCTACATGCCTTAAAACTCCAGCGATGCAAAGGAAGGAAACTCATATATGCTACTTATTATCCAATCTACCTTCTCACAAAACCTCACTATTAACGTGGAGGCCTCTCAGAGCCACAGCAAGAGAGGCCTCCAGTGCAGGCTTATCTCTATACTGCACTTCTCAGTCATCCAAGGACCCGCCTGGCTCTTCATGCAGAGTCATATCAGAACGTGCAATCTTCCTCAACAATCTTTCTGCTCCCTGCCCTACTAAGACCCTAGAAAATACTTCCCCTGGAAAATTCAAGCAGCTGGTAAGGATATCCAAGAGTCAAATCTCCACTAAACTATCAATTGTAGAATTTATTAAGGAACTAGTAGGAACTGCACACAGCCTTAAAACATACTGGATTGCTGGTACTTATGGAGCCAACATGATGAAGTGGAATAAAAGTGGGATTTGGGGGTCAACCACTCTGGTTTTCGAATCTTGGTTCTGTCACTTTCTTAAGGTATGAAATTAGTTACCCAAAGCCTCTGAACCTTGATTCTAATCAATTAAATGGAGCCAAAAATGCCTCCCTTACAGGACTGTTCAAATATCTTAGAACTGTATGCAGCTATCGTTGTCCTTTGAGTCATCACTAGTAACCAGATGCAAATATATTAGCTCATTTAATCCTCAAATATCTTTGTCATGAGTGGAATCATTAATTCCATTTTACAGAGAAGGAAACTAAAGGCTGGACAAATTGGCAACTATCACACAGCTATTAAATAATGCAATAGGCATTTGAGTCCAGGCCTTTAATCCAAAGCCTATGTTATTCCCTCAAATCCACATTGCCTTCCAGTGATGTTTTCTTCTGTCTACCAATGTCTACTCTGGTTCTAGGCTGTAATAATAACTGGGGTGGAGGGGTAGGGAGCGCCTCAGCCTCACCATTCAGAAATTATCTGCCTACCTACAATCCAAAAGGCTATGTTCCCAGGCACTAATTCCAGTTCTCCTTGCCTGCCATATGCTTCGGCCCAGGGACTAAGGCTGGACAACTGACTCAGCTACCTACCTAGTTTAGAGCTTTCCCCTGTATCTCAGGCCATTCAGCTGAGCCTACACAATCTACTTAGTTCCTGCTATTCATCATCTTCCCCCTTGCTCAGAACAAACCATGGGGCACCTATCAACATCTCCCAACCCTTTGGTAGAGTCTGGCCATAACTAAGAGAATGTCCCAAGGTGCAGAGATGCCATCTCCATGGATGAGCTGTTGCCAGGGCTTCCCCCACTGATCAGATTCCATGCTCATGATGCAGCACCTACAGGAATCATGTCCATTCTGAGACTTAGATCCCAAAAGCATATTAAAGACCATAGACAGAGCCAGACTTGTTGAGCAGTCATCTCACTGCCTTTACTCCTTCTCTCCCTGACTATGCTGCTCACTTCCCCAGCCTGCCTCCCTCCAGTGTCTGGCTCAAGGTCTGGAGTGATCTGTCAGGAGCCAGGTGCTCTGAACAAGGAAATAGGTTGTGAACTCAGTAACCTAAGAGACACAGATAACTGACTTAGCCAAGGAATTTCTGCACATTTCGTCAGGGCAATCACCCACTCCAAACCCAGGCTCCTGTGTGCTCCTGACTGGAAAGAGAATTGAGAATCAAGAAGAGGAAGAACCGCTGAGTAGGGACCTTTAACAGAGTGTGATTTTATATGTGTTCTTTTATTTGTCAAAGGGTATGTTTTCTTTGGCTAAACAAATGGGATATGAAAAATCTTTGCTTAAAAAAATTTGCATGTTTCCTCTACAAAGCATATTTCAATACTTCATTCGAGGATGTTCCTTTATAACTTAGTATAATTTGCTGCAGCTCATCATAAATGCCTCTAAAATCCCACAGGAAGGATGCAAAGGAGATGCTGGTAATTATGGAAAAAACTGTGAAGGGAAAAGATGAAGAGGTTTTTCTCCTTCCCTTCTTCTCACCAGCTTAATTCTCTTTCCTTCTGTCTTTAAAGTATATATAGCAGCAGTAAGTCAAAAAATAGGAAAAGATCACCCATTGTTGGCTGTCAATTCTGCCTGCTCATATTAGAAGAAAGCTTTAAATTTGGATTATAAATCATAAATCCCCAAAGCATAAAGCCTTAAATGAATTAAGAAACTTCCAGAGATGTGAAATATACAAATCTATCCCTTAAAATACTAAAAATTGGATTTTTCAATCATTCTCCTTCAAATATACTACTTCTCTCATGAATATACTAATTTGTCTACCCTGCATTAGAGCCATTTGTAAACATATCTAAAATATTAGACTGCTAGCTCTGAGTATAGAGTCCATGTCAGATATGGTATTTTTCCCCCAGTACCCAGTGCAGGGTCTAAAGTGGGGGGAAAAGATGAATATGACAGACTCTCAGTGCTCTAGAGATTTGTGTTTGCCCTTTCATGATAGAGGAATGTCATTTGAGAGTGGCTGTCCATCCAGGTACTATATTCTCAAGTATATCCTGGAAAAATTTAATTGTGTTAAGTGATTGAAATGTGCCTATTTGCTACATCAGCTAGAGTAATCCTAATACAATGAACATATAATTCAATTAACTAATTGGCTCATTAACTAATAGCTAAGTGATATTAATATCAGATATTAAAAATTAATTTCTGATTATTTCAGTAACGGAATGAAGATGGAATCACATTTACAGCAAAGCGAACCAGGCTTATATTTTAGGGTCCCTCACTAGCCCAGCTCCCTTCTAAGATTCTGGAAAAGGCCTAAGTAACATGTTCACAGTTTCTGTAAATTTTTCAAAAGCAATTTTTGAAAAGACCCCCAAATTATAGAGGCCTCAGGATGCACAAAAACTGACTCTGTCCCTGGTTCAAGATAAAAGAGAGAATGGTGGTGTATGACGCATAAAAAATGAAATTTGTATTTGTAATGCACAGAAAGTCGATCTCTTCCACTAAAGTTGACTTTTATTAATTAGAATGTCACACGATCTAAAGTAGCCTGCAATTTATTGTCACATTTTCTCTCATTAGTTTTTCTATGATGCCTTATGTAGAAAGAATTGCCTCATTAATAACTTTGACCAATTGCTTTTGCAAGATGTTGATTATTTTTTTCCTTTGCATTTGACAAAGCTTAGAAATAGGGCCAAAATGTCTTTCTTGTAATAGTGTTACACTGGTTTTTAATAATGAGTCAACTATGAGAGGTTTAATCATTTTCAGTAAATTCATCTGCGAGCATAGATTAAACCCTGCATGATACTCAAATTAACACACACACATTTACACACACACACTCCCACAACAATGAGTTTATGGAATGCTCAGAAAATGGAAAAAACGAATCAAATAATGTTTGACTGAAGTCAGCTTTCATATATTTAATAATTTGGTGGCTGAGATTATAATCAGAGGGGAGAGATGGATTAAAAATGAAGTAATTTGTTCCTGAGAGTATGAGTTTGGGTTTTGAAAGTGAGTATACACAATGGAATATTTTGCCTTAATCCTCGGTTCTAAACACTTGTGTCCCGTATACTAAGAGAAGCTTTTCTATCTCTTGAATTTGTTAGTAGTCAATTTGAGTTCCCTCTTCATCTCCACCTGGCTTCTTACAGACAATCTATAAGGAGGAAAATGTATATATTTTTTGCTTCCTTTAGATGGTGGCCTTAGTGATTTGCTAACATTTCATTAGACACTCAATTCTGCTATCAGAATAAAAGGAAAAAATTAATTACCCTCTAGGAAAAAGTAATCTTGGAAGTTTTAAAAGCAACAATCTCATGATAATTAATTCAGGACAGCGCAGCAGAAAACGAATCAAGCAACTAAAGATTAACACTTGGGTATTTATAAGACAGCATTCATGCAAATAGTTAAATGCCCATAATAAAAGTTGAAGATATCTCTATGTTATGAAGCAGAAGAGTTCCCATAAAATCCAGAAGTATTCATAGATGTATGCCGACTTCACATTTTAATGAAGAAGACTTTTTTCAGGAATTACACAGTGGTGGTGTGCTTTCCATACATAAGCAACACGGGCAGCAGCTGTAACTTGTTTTCATCCCCCCAAAACTCACTTTAACAGCTGAACATTAAAACATTGAACTTAGCAATGAGGAATCTCCATTTACTAAGTTATATTTCCAAGAAATTTCAAATAATTATAGAATAAATAATTTGAATCTCTCCATGTGCATTTCATGAGTGAAGGTTTTTAGTATTCATACGCATAAAGGTATATTTTTATTATAACTCCAGCATCGTTATACAAAAGAAAAGAAAATATTCCCCCTATATCTAATTTAGGTTTCCTTTCTTTAAGCATAGGCTGTTTGATTATTCAATAATTTTCATCTCAAAGGTATCTCTGCTTTAACTCTTTAAAAGATACTTTTGACATATTAAGACTCCCTAATTTCACTGGCAGCTATCAGTTAAATAAAACATTTGATTGAGACCTTAAATGCAATTTAATAGTTTTCCTAACCATTTGTGAACAAGCCAGTTGAGGAACATTAACTGTAACACTTACAGGTGCTGGTATCTTTTCACGGTCCATGGCCTCCCCATCTCTGTAGCCCAGAGACGTATCAACTGAAACAGCTAGACAGTGGTCAAGATTTCTTCACAGGCCCTCCTATCTAGAGTAGGCATTTGTTCTGTGTTCATGAACTTGATATATGGCTATGGAATCAAAGACACACATTCATCATAAAAGAAGCTAGTCTTTGATCTGTAAGTTTGCTGATAAGTACAAAGAAAAGAACACCCAAGAGAAGGAAGGGAAGAAAGATGGAGAGCTAGCAGTGGCTAGAACTGAACAAAGGATTACAGAGTACTACACAGGAGTTAGTTATTTAGCTCTGAGTTACAACCATGTTGTATTTTCATTCCCATACCCCTCTAACCCTTCCTTAGGGACCTACTACATGACCTTACAGATAGTAGGTGCACAGTTAATATTCACCACCGCTAGGACACACCAATCATCTACATCCTTCTCACTTGGGGAATGTGGTAAGAAAAACGAATGTGGACCAGTAGTACCCACAGGGGAGACTCTTCTCTTCACTCTTCTGATTATCTCTCTTGGAGCCCCATCTTCCCTCTGCCCAGACTTTAGTATTCAGCATAGGCCCACTCAAATGTCTGGAAAAATGTATTTCTTTTCCAGCCCCTGAACAAAAACCAGTATTCATTTTTTTTCCCCAAGATAGAATCACAAGAGAAATATGAAAGCTAACTGCACACAGTATAAATAAACATGGTGTGGGAACACGAGAGCAGAACACAGTGGCCTGACACAGATGAGAGACAATCCAGCATAACAAATAGTAAGTTGTGCTTTGCCCATGGCATTTTCTGGCTCCGTCGATAATTATATAATACAACAGTTACTGATGTCTCAGCCCTGGATCAATAATGGGCTTCACATCTCCTAATACAGCTGGTCGTTGACCAAGGTGCTTGTTCAAACGAACCCCACCCCATTCATGGTAAAAATCGATTCTTGCATAACTGTTGTGTGCTTGGAACGTCAGCACCACAGCACGAGAGGAATGTGGAGTTTAACAGCACTGAAGAATTCACAATTTCATAACTGCCCCACAAGCCCATACAGCTCAACATGGGTTGAGGAAAGTCCTCAATCCTAAAGATACAATACAATGGGACCTTCCAGCAAATTCACAGCAGCCACAGATATGTGGCACACTCATAGGCCCAAAGCACACTGTCGCTGGATGCCAGAAGTTTCATCTGTCCTATGATGAACATATCTCATATATTCTAACAGATGAGCTGATACTGTAGCATTCTATACGCTTAAGACCGCTGGCTGGTAATGCCACAATATTTGGGATGAACCCTCTGACTCTGGTCCAAACATATTTCATCACATCCCATAGGGCATCAGAAGGTGATCACTTCACATCATAAAAAGTATTTTTCAAAATGTACAGAGGCTCCCTGTCTTTGTGCATAGGGGCACATTTTCAAGCATAGATATTCTCTGAAAAGCAACACCAGTGTGTGTACTAGACACACAAAAAGAGGAGATCTACAAATCGTCATTTTAATTAAATCAAGATAGTCAAACTTGACAATACAGATGTCAAAGGAAATTTTAAAAAATCAAATTACCCAGTTTGGTTGTCTGCCTTGATTTAGTAAACTAGACAATGGTCCTAACTCTTTTTTACTAGTAAAGTGCTGGACTGGTAGTACATGAATGAGGGCAAAGAAATCATTTATTTCTTAGCTTCTATTGCACTCTCCTCTACAGGGCCTCCTGGCGTGAAAATGCCAGAGGAATGCCTCACAGACATTAAGAGCCTTCATTTTGCAGTCACAAAAAATTAAATGAAATCCCGAGAGAATGAGTGAGTTGTCCAAGGTCAGCAGCGTCCTCGGTGTCTCATAAGCATGGGACTCAATGTGCTACCCACTGTGTCAAATCTCCTGTTACACTGACAAATATATTTATAGGCTCTAGAGCCATGCCCCTAAATTACCCTCCCCCCCTCCTCATACCATTTTTTTTAAATTTCCTCATTTTACTTATGAAATACAACTAAGAAAAGATGAGCCTGATAAATGTATTTGCAATATGGTGTTATCAGGGCAGCATCTTCTGATTTTTCTCTCTCCTTCCCCTCCCCTATCCAATAACATTTTTACCTGTAGGTGTGTCCTAACTTAGTTAATAGCAACTCAATTCTTTGAGTTGCTCAGACCAAAATCCTTGGACTTACTCTCACTGTTTTATTTAACTATGTTATGCTCAAATCTTTGGAGGCACTCGACTCCTTTTTTGACTTTATGCCTTATACCCAATCCATCATGAAATACTGCCAGCTCTGCCTTCAGCATGTGTCCAGAATCTAGCCATTTATCATCACCTTCACTGCTACTACTTTGGTCCAAGTTACCATCATATCTCACCTGTATTACTGCCACAGCTTCCCAACTACATCTACCGCAGGGTGTCATTGCTTCTGCCTTTGCCATGCTCATCCTCACCCTCAGGTTACTCTCATAATAACAGCCAAGATCATCCCTCTAAAGCCTAACTATGAATAAGCCACTTTTCGGCCTGAAACCTTGCAGTGGCCCTGCATCTCACCAGAAAGAAATTAGGTCCTGACGATGGTCTGTAAGAATCTACACAATCCATCCATTTCTCTGTCTTCTCTTTACCCGTCTGCTCACTCTGCACCCTCTACTCTGGCTTCCTGTTCCTTGAATACCCCAGGCATGCTCTGGGCTTAGTGTTTCACACCTTTTCCTTCTCCCTGGACCAATTTGCCCTCAGATAGTACATGGTTTGCCCCCACACCTCCCTCAAGATTCTGCCTAAATGTCATCTTCCCTTACCATCCTTTGAAAAAATGACACTTCCCCTCTCCCCCCACCCCAGCATTTCCTAATTTTCCTTCCCTAATTTTCCTCAATACAGTTAACTTCTAATGTACCATGTAACTTACATTTTCTTTTGTGTATTTTCTGTCCTCCCTGATCAGAATATAAGCTCCAAGAACTGAGGAGTTGAGGGCAGGGGGTAGAAATGAAGAGCTCTGTTTTGTTCACTATTCAACCATAGAATCTAGTATGATAGCACGTAGCAAGCATTTGGTTACTACTGATCAATTAATTAGTAAATGATAAGATAAATATCAGGTTGAAGGGTAAGGAGCAGAGGGGACAATTTTGGGCAAAGGAACTTGCTTTGTATCCTGCTCGTCATCCCCAGAGGCATCTTCTTTCTCTGACAATACAGGAGGTTGGTTCAAGGTATGTAGGTCTTCTAGGTAACCAGGCTTCTGTTTTAAAAGAAATGTTGGAGATGACCCGGCACTAAGTAAGGTTCTTAGGCAGAAAAAGCAACTGAAGAATGGAAATGCTGCTGCTTTTTCTATAATTATTTCTATAATTACTCGGTACTATGTGGCTCCCACCCAGAAGGCCTGAGTCAGAAGCCAAGTAGTTCCTTTCTCTGCTCTAGAGACATAAGTCGGCAGAACTCAGGGAATGAGGAGAAAGTGCAAGGGAGATAATATGTGATGCTTTCCCTTCCTGTCTCCTCTTCGTGATTCTCTCAACATCTGAGGCCTTCACGTCCCTCGCTTCTTCCCCTCTTGCCATTTGCTACCTCTGTGTCTAGGAATGGGCAGGCAGTGCTTGAAATAGATTAGAGGATCCTTTACACTGGGAACCGGGATTTTATAAGGCAATTTCAGGTTTTACTAAAGTGTTCAGAGGCATCTGAAGTTTTCACAAATCCCCAGTAAGAATGGAAAATTCAAAGAATTTATGACACAAGTGCACCGTCCGAGACACAATCTGCTGCTGCTGCGCTGATTACACAGGTCAGAGAGCAGGGAGGGACCCATCACCACGGCTGGTCAATTGGGCAGAGAAGGAACCAAGAATGGGACCTTAACACTGTTCAACTGCCTGGCCAGGACGGCTCCCTTTCTGAATACATCCTCAGTCTGTTTGCACAAAAGGGGAATGCTAGAACAACTCTAGCTAATCTTTTATATTCTCTTCTTTAGGTATGTACTTCAGCACCACATCAAACACAGCACCTGCAGAAAGAAACTATATACAGTCAGCAAAGATGTTTAGATTTCAGTGCACTTTTACTTGCTTCCTTAGAGAAACAGTATGAGCTATATCTGACCCAAGCGACTCCGTACAAACTTGAATTACAACACGCAGAAAACCTAGCATGTAAAAAAAAGTTCAATGTAAATTAAAAAGTAACTGTTCCCTGGGAAGAAGATAGGCTGATGTGAACTGTGAATCTTTTTTCAAGAAAATCTACAAATGAAGACATTGTTAAGGAACTTGACAAATAATAAATAGTAATACTAATACAAATCAAGACATCTTCTTAATCAGAGTTGATATATGCAACTCAAAAAAATGGTCATTCAGGGATTTCTCTATCTCACTGACAGGGCAAAGAAGGCATAGTTGAGCAAAACAGTCAAACGTAACTTCTGACTCAGGGTGAATCATCTTGACAAGATAAAAGAGACAATCTTAAAGCTAAACAGAAGGACCATCATCTTATTTTAGTGGTTTCCCAGGCCACTGGGCACAACCTATATTTTCAAAGTTCTGCCTCTGTTAAAGACTCCAGCGCTCAAGCAGATAGGCAAATCTACTCTCATTCCTAGATTCACCTTGAAAGAGTCTATCAAAATACAGAGATCAGCAATTTTTTCTCCTGAATTTTGGGAAAGTGCTGCCACTCTTGCTCTGGGAATATTAAAAAATATTCCCAGAGCAGAGTTCTGGAGAAAAAGAGAATCCTCCCCTTGCACTTGGCTTAAACTGGACAGGTTCTTCACCCTGAACATTATCAAATCTTGACTCTAACTTGGGCAGGAAGATTGGCTGAAAAAGATTTTCTGCCTTTGAACAGAAAGATTGTCTGACGCTAGAATAGTCTGTAGAACTTCACAGTTAAGTTCAAATTGACCTTCTTGAGGCCTAAGGAACGTCTCATTGTCAGGTAGAAGTGGTTTTGGCAAACAGGTAGACTAGTCAATGGTCACGTGGTCTATGTTCAGCATCACGTTATATACTTCGATACTTGAAAACTTTTCTAACACCAGGTTAAGGAATTCTATCCTCATATCCCATTTCCTTCATTGCAATTATAATCATTGTAATTGACTGTGTGACTAAATCTCTGTTCACTGCCTTACCCAAGGCACTTAGAAAAATGCCTAGCAAATAAAATTCATTATAAAAATAATCAATGGATGGATAAATGGAGGATGGAGACAGCTTCTCTTCACTCATCCCCTTATTCACAGTGGTAATTGAGTTGTCATTTTAAGGATCTCTAATAAACTGAAAAGTTGCTGAGCTCAGTTTTGAAGCAAGATCGTTATCACCTACATCCTCAAATATGGAGATAAAAGTTCCTTCCTCCGTCTGTGCTACCCCCTCCAGAACAACCTAGACTTATGGGTTTATTTATTACAGTATATACCCTTCTGTGTTGGGAATGCTCACAGCAAGTCCCTGGTGTTCAAATATAAGACATTCCAGTATTTTCTACTAAAATCATTTGGGTGCCATGGTGGAATGGAACAAACATGCACCACGGTTTTCTTGAAACCAGAGATTTGAATGTACCTTGCTCTTCTACACTTTATAATTAGTGGGGGATAGTACTTATTTTTGAGCCTCGGTTTCTCCATGTACAACTATGAGGACATCATTGTTAATGAATTGAGAAGATCAACTGAGATATTTAAGGAAGGGCTTAGCAAGTATTATAGATGCTTAATAATTCAAGTAACATCAGCAAGCCATACTAGGATTATGCCCTGTCACCGAAAGATGCCATCAGCTAGTATGCGGGTTTCATTTTCCACATTTGTAACTGGGTACCTATGTTATCCCTCTGGAACAACATCAAAATCAGGTAATTCTGGAGCTCAAAAGTCATTCAAAGAGGAGGTTCAAGAAAGTCAAATCTAGGGGCTATGAAGGTCTTGAGTTCACGCTGTTGAAGGGGAGTATCAAAGGGCAGCAGAGGGCTTCCCTGGTGGCGCAGTGGTTGAGAGTCCGCCTGCCGATGCAGAGGACACGGGTTCATGCCCTGGTCCGGGAAGATCCCACATGCCACGGAGCGGTTGGGCCCGTGAGCCATGGCCGCTGAGCCTATGCGTCCGGAGCCTGTGCTCCTTAACGGGAGAGACCACAACAGTGAGAGGCCCGCGTACGGCAAAAAAAAAAAAAAAAAAAGAGCAGCAGAGACGGACTCTGGCTGTAGGCACCAGTAACAGGAGGTATGTCCCAGCAAAACAAAATTCAAAGTCCCACACACCACACATGCCCAAAATTCAACTAAATGATGCAACGTTAACTGAAATGCTTAAGAGAGGAGGCCGTGAAATAAGACATTGAAAATTAGATTTTGGCTCCACCATTTATTGGTTGGGTAGTGTTGGGCAAGTCACATAACTAACCTGAACTGAACTTCTTCATCAGAAGAGACACAGGGAATAATCATGGCTGTTTTGCTGTGTCGTGTGAGGAGTAAATAACAGGGAAAGTCCCTACCCTACGGAAGGCACTCAATAAAGATCTGAAATGACATTAATTCTTATTCTATATTGTGAAGGCTTGACCTGAGAGTGTGTCTGAGAGCATGCAGTCGATCAATATACCAGTTTGTATTTATTGTTTAAATCCTCTTCGTGTAGGGGAGCCTGTTTTTAAAAATAAACACTTGACTTTGCACCATAAGACTGGGATCTCTGATACAGATGAAGCAGCCCAGAAAAAGTATGACAAATGTTGATGATCCGGGTGCCTCCATGGGTAGCCAGGATGTTTAGTGCCTGGAAGGTACCAGAATCACACATCGATAGCAGTGCGCTATCTTTAAAGGGTTGCTTAGCAGCCTCTTTCCTGGAGAATGTGTTCGGGAGGTGTGGGAGACCTCACAAGTTGTGTATATTGAACACCTAAAAGAGAAAATGTTACTGTAACAGTTTAGCAAAACGACAAAATCAAATGCAAAATAATGTGTAATAACATAGTGCTTTTTGCCACGATAAAGTGTGACCTAGAGTTGATATTTTCCTTAATTTTATTCTTGTTTATACAAATATTAGCTCAAGATTAGAAAAATGTGGTTACCTTTTACAGACTCTGTTAGAAGATCAAAGAGAGAGTTTTACATATCCAAATAAGAAACAAAATAAATAGTGAAACACCTTGATAACCACCCTGAAATGAGCACAAGCCTAGATAACCAAAATTCAGTTCACATTTGGTTCTGTAAAGGCTGTACGTATGCTTACAAATATATTTATATTTGTATATTTTTATTTAATAAGATTTATATGAGAGTAAATGTTATAAATTTAAAATACACTATATGTAATCATATTTAATATTTGAGATAACATTCATCATATTGAAATATGTTCTATGTTCACAATATTATACTACTGTACTGCAGTAGATTAAATTAAGCACATTTAATACCCTGAGAACGCACAGCTCTTCACTCATACAATGGAGGAAGGTCTGATTGTCGTTTTGTCCCACTCTTCATTCCTTCCATCTCCTTATTCTATATATGTCTGAAGAATGCATTTCTCAGACATTCATAAAGAGCCATCTTACAACCATGCTTATTTCTAAACATGCTGCTTCACACCTTCCATGGGACAGGTTACCAGCGTTAATATAGAAAACCCTTGGGTTTGCTATAATTCTAATAATATTAAAAGGATAGATTTAAACCACTATTATGATCAGGTGTTAAGCCTAACTATTCACAAAAATCACACCTTCCATACATGACAAGACTCCTCTTGGTTCAAAACAGGCTTCTAGGGCTTCCCTGGTGGCGCAGTGGTTGAGAGCCCGCCTGCCGATGCAGGGGACACGGGTTCGTGCCCCGGTCCGGGGGGATCCCACGTGCCGCGGAGCGGCTGGGCCCGTGAGCCATGGCCGCTGAGCCTGCGCGTCCGGAGCCTGTGCTCTGCAACGGGAGAGGCCACGGCAGTGGGAGGCCCGCGTACCGCAAAAAAAAAAAAAAAAAAAAAAAAACAGGCTTCTAAATATGACTTCTTCAAAAAGCCCCGTATGTTAAATAATGCGTAATTCAGCAAAATGTTTCTGGTATAAAAACATTTATGGAAATTACCATAATTATAATAATTTGGGGGATACTTACAGCTCTATAAAAACTGCCATCGGACCGTTGGCCTAAGTAACCCAAGAGCAACGTATCATGGGCATCGGTAGATGTAAGAACAATGTATTAAGGTTGTGAGTCATGAATGGTGAAACCTCCCTCTTTGGAAATTTAGTAAAAATGTGTTGTGAATAAAGTCTACAAAGAACGAGGAAAGTGGTCTTGTACATAATAATTGGAAAGCATCATTTTTAATAAGCTGGAAAAATAGAATAAATGCCTGTGCTGCCATTCTACTGGGTGGAATTCCTAAGATCTGGAACTCCTGCTGACAACCATGAGGTCCCTAAGAAATGGATTATGAGATGGGAGGGAAGAGGAACTAAGTAGCCAGAATGGGCTCTACTCCATCCTAATCACCTTTTTTATTACCCCACAAGCAATTTCTGGGATTCTAATATATAGGATGATCGTATGTCTTAGCTTGGCTTGGACAGTCTAGTTTATACCTATGGTCCCAGTGTAATTACTGATAAAGTTCCCTTTTGTTCTCAGAAGTGCCTTGGCTTGAAATGATAAACTATATGGTCACTCTACCAGTAAGCCATCAGACAAATGACTGACCACCCTTCAGAGTATTCTGACATTAAAAGGAATGGATCACTTTGTTATCTGTTGCTGCCATTGCTATTATTTAATACCAAGGGAACAGTGTTGGTTTGATGCGGACAGAAATCAATAAAAAGCAATGCTATAAACCTTCAGGAGGGAGAATAGAACCCCATCGTGGGGAGAGGATTTTAGAAGCGAGTAGCATTTTATATTCACTAAGACTCAGTTGATTGTCCGGACTCCATGGCAATACTGTGACTTTGGTTTAGTATTTAACTAGTAAGTAAAATCTGTATCTACAGAATCCATAAGGCAATGGAAGACTCATGCCTCTGCCCTGATTCCTTTTACCTCTACAAAATGTAGGAATTGTTATTATTCAATTGTTCAATCCACAAACTTTCATTAGAAATCTATTACATTTTAGCCCTCTATTTGTCACTATGGCATTTAGAAGAGCCATGGTACTTGCCTTTAAACAGTTCATATTTTAATTGATGATTCAAGATCAAAACAATCAACTGATAACTAAGTATAAAAGTATGTGGCAGTAACTCTTACAAGTAATTTTAAAGGAACAGAATATTGAGCAAAGGCCTATTGAAGAATAAAGGCTTGAACTCAGGCCTAATGCATGCAGAGGGCTCCAAAAGATGGAGAGGAAAAGAATAATTGTGGGAATGAACATATGTACAGATGTCAGTGACTAAAATTAAATTTGTTTTGAAAGAAAATTTTTTAAAAAATAGTTGACTAGATATGGTGGAGCCATTTTCCAGAAACGTTAGAAAATTTAGGTAGGAGGTAGGAGTATTTAGACTTGATGTAATATACGGTATCAATATTAAAAATCATCCAGTGTCTGCCATTTCCATTTTAGTAAAGGTTTTCTTATACTGCAATATGAGACCATGTCAACATGATGAAAGGTTCTAGAGAAGAAAAATATCCAGCCTCTTGTTACTTACAGTTCTCAAGAACAGCTGCAGTGACTAAAACAAAAAAAAAGTGGTCCAATAAACTATGTATTAATTTATGATTCAAATATTTCAGAAAATTTCTTTGAATAACCAAAGAAAGATCTGTCCTGAATCCAAGCTCAAATCTCCCAATTCCTTTTCTCTTACTTCCCAAGACCAAGTACTTATATGGTAACTTCAGGATTCAAGTGTTTAGACCCTTTCAAATACGCAAAGGTTATCACTCTAACCCCCTGTCTTAACCTTCTCTCACCACTGCTTTCATCAAGACTCACTTGTTCCATGAAGGTATTTCCAAGTAAACCTCCCTGCCTCCACTCACTCAAATCACTCCTTTAAGATAACTGCCAACCCTTCCTTCCCAGATCCATGAATACTTAATTACTGCTATCCAGAAAATACTAATTGATGATAGGCATATTTTAGTATGTGAATGTGTCTTCTCTTTCCTCTTTTAGACTGTGATCACTACAAGGGCAGGAAACTATCTTCTATTTTCTTGCAACCATCATTATGTATTATTATTTACCATTTAATGAGAAACAATAGTTCAATGTAGAAGAATATGAATCAGTTTCTCACAGCTGAAAGCAGACAATGACCACAAAAAATAGAAGCATTAGTACAGCCAAAGGGATTAAAAATAAGAAAACTAACTATATGTAAAATTTTGAATCGAAAAAATAGTAAGAGAAAATAGACTCTCTAAATAAATGGGCAGGCTTGAAACCTGTGACGACTCAACAATGACTAAAATACTAAATTCTTCTTTTTTTGCAGTAAACCAAAGAGCAGTGGACAATTAGGAAGTAATGGAGACACTGCTAAAATACCTATTGATGCAAGGCTGTTAAGAAAACACTCAGAACTACTGAACATTTACAAATAAGGAGTCCCCTGGTAGAATTATTGAACATAGTGTAATGGGACAAACTAGGGGTAATAATCAGATTTTTGAAAGTGAAATTCGAGGGCAAAGGGAAAGCAGAATGTTGTAACATTTTTGAAACAGAATTACTGAACCAGTGTACCAAAGAAATAGTGGATGAGTGCCAGCCCTATGTAAAACTATTAAATAGTCCAAACTTGTTTCCAGGACCACCTTCAACTCCTTTCCATGGCCATCCTTTATCCACTGCCCCTTTGTCCTGACTCAACACCCTGACCAGTGCTTTGCAGCTGTCCTGGCTAACCAGGTTACCAAAGGTAACTTCCTCTCCAGGCTTATCATTCTTTGCCCAGACCTCTGTTTTCTGCTAAGATAAAAGCTAGGTATGTTGTTAAACTAATCAATGAAGGTTAACGTAGTTTACGCATATGTGGTCAGTTAATTTATGACAAAGGAGACAAGAGTATACAATGGGGAAAGGACAGTTTTCAATAAATGGTGTTGAGGACATCAGCATATGTATTAGTACCCCAGAATTTGCTAGACAGCTACATGCAAAATAATGAGTACTATATATATATATATATAATATACAAATACACCAAAAACAAAAATTACCTGAAAATGAATTAAACACCTAAATGTAAGACCTGAAACCATAAAACTCCTAGAAGAAAACATAGGCGGTAAGCTCCTTGACATTGGCCTTAGTGATGTGTTTTTGTAAATCTGACTCCAAAGAAAAGTCCAACAAAAGCAAGAATAAACCAATGGGGCTACATCAAACAAAAAAGCTTCTGGAAACTATCAACAAAATGAAAAGGCAACCTACTGCATGCCAGAAGATATTTCCAAATCACATATCCAATAAGGAGTTAATACCCAAAATATATAAAGAACTCATAAAACTCTATAACCAAAAGAGATGTGATTTAAAAATGGGCAGAGGATCTGAATAGACACTTTTCCAAAGATGGCATACATACAGCCAACAAGCATATGAAAGGATGTTCAACATCACTCATCATCAGGGAATTGCTAATCAAAACTACAGTGAGATATCACCTTGCACCTGTCAGAGTGGCTATCATCAAAATAACAACAAATAACAAAAGTTGGCAAGAATGTAGAGAAAAGGGAGCCCTCATGCATTGTTGGTGGGAATGTAAATTGGTGCAGCCACTATGAAAAGCAGTATGGAAGTTCCTTAAAAAATTAAAAATAGAACTACCACATGATCCAGCAATTCCACTTCTGGGTATTTTTCCAAAGAAAACAAAAACACTAGTTCAAAGAGATATATGCATCCCTAGGTTCACTGCAGCATTACTTACAATAGCCAAGATACGGAAGCAACCTCTGTGTCCCTCTATGGATGAATGGAAGAAGAAGATGTGGTATATACACAGAACGGAATATTAGCCCCCCAAAACAGAATGAAACCTTGTCACTTGTGACAACACGGATACCTAGAGGGTATTAAGCCAAGTGAAATAAGTCAGACAGAGAAATACCACACTATTTCACTTCTATGTGGAAGTTAAAATACAAAACACACAAAATAAAGCAAAACCCAGACTCAGATACAGAGAACAGATTCATGGCTGCCAAAGGGGAAGAGGGTTGGTGGGGGGTTGAGGGGTAGGTAAAATGGGTAAAGGAGATCAAAAGATACAAACTTCCATTTATAAGATAAATAAGTCATAGGGAAGTAATGTATAGCCCACATAATACAGTCAATCATGCTATATTAATGTTGTAGGGTGACAGATGGTAACTATACTTACTGTAGTGATCATTGCTCAAGGTGTGTAAGCGTTGAATCACTATGCTGTACACATGAAACTAACATAATATTGTATGTGAATTATACTTCAATAAGAAAAGGTTAACCTAGTTTAATTCAATATTCTGTTTAGTGGCTCTACGTGTCAGGCACTGTGGAAGAGGCAGAGCCGTATACCGGAGCACAGTCCTCTCAGCATTATACAGCTGCACGGGGGGTGTGCTCACAGTTAATACAGGCTCCTGAGAAAGTGGTTTAAATTATTCTACCATAATTCAAGGTTTTTGCTACAGATTACTGACACTGCACCCAAAATGGCTACTGTTATATAGTCTGGCCTAATAAGGTTTGATTTTGTTTTCTTTTTGGCAAGATGCTTAGTCTCATCGCAGATCCCACCTAGCGTCCTTTCCCTATTCCTTGCTCTTCACAACCTCCCTAATTACTCCATAGTTTGCTGGTCTTACACTCACTGTTGTTTTATTTTTATCATCTATGCTATGTCATTATGCTATGACCCTGGGTAAAAGAAGTAAGTCAGAAAGAGAAAAGCAAATACCATATGCTAACACATATATATGGAATCTAGAAAAAAAAATGGTTCTGAAGAACCTAGGGGCAGGACAGGAATAAAGACACAGATGTAGAGAATGGACTTGAGGACACTGGGAGGGGGAAGGGTAAGCTGGGACGAAGTGAGAGAGTGGCATGGACTTATATATACGACCAAATGTAAAATAGATAGCTAGTGGGAAGCAGCCGCATAGCACAGGGAGATCAGCTCGCTGCTGTGTGACCACCTAGAGGGGTGGGATAGGGAGGGTGGGAGGGAGACGCAAGAGGGAGGGGATACGGGGATGTATGTATATGTATAGCTGATTCACTTTGTTATACAGCAGAAACTAACACACCATTGTAAAGCAATGATACTCCAATAAAGATGTTAAAGGAAAAAAGAAAAAAAATAAAACAGTAAAGACAGCTATGAGCTACACATTTAAATGACCAACACCAGTTTTCGTGACACCCACTTGCCACAACACGATTTTTCTAGGCAAAAGTCCAAGCTTCTTCAAAAATGACCAAAAGTCGTTCTGAATATGAGAGATGGACCGATGGCAAAGTGAACACTTAAAAAGGAAGCTTTTCATGACAAAGTTAGGCAAATAGCTAAAATGGAAAGATAGATTTAAGTGGGAAAAATTTTTGAATAGTAGTATAACAGATACAAAGCTCTTGTAGAACTAGAAACAGCGTCATCAAGCTGTTTGAAGACGATTTTTTGAAGATGATTTGGTTGTCCTTTGAACTTGGGAAATCTCATATGCAAAGTAAAAGATGATTCTTCAGAGAAACAAAATGCATAGTTATTCTCTACTTCAAAATAGATGTACTCGCTCAAAGGACAACTTCATTCTAAGGCAATCAACTAAGCAAATGGTTTCACTACATTTCAGCTCTATGGACAAGCTACGAGAGAAAATTGAAAAGCATGGTCCCTTCCCTCCAGTAACTTACAGTACATTCAACAAACTTTTGCTGTGGCAAACCAATGCACAAGTGATTCACTGTAGAACTGTATTAACTATATATACTATGAAGAGATAAGCATAGTTCCATTAATAGATCAGTTTTTACTCTATATGTATAAAATGGATAAATGAACAGATTATGCTACTGGGATCAGTTTGAGGGGTGGGGAGGCTCTGAGGAACTAGAGCTAATGGAGGAGCGTATTCCATGTTCAAGAAGGTGCCAGAGCTGAGGCCACAGGCAGGAATGGGAATGGGAGAGGGAAGGTGTACTTATAAGTGGCCAAGGTAACAGAACAATTTCAAATGGAGGGAAATGTTGGAGGGCGTGAAGAGCACATGCACATTTCTAATAATCATCTGTTTACTCTCTAAAAAAGAAATCCTGAGGACAAATTTATTTTACTATAGTAATAATTAAATTATTCCGGGGTAATAGTTTCACAAGCTTAACAATATGAATACCCAAAATAACAGCAGGAAAAATAATATGACTATAATTGACTCAGCCATATTTTATATTAATGTTTATTCCTTCACTTTCTTGATCCCATCACTCTTTTTCCTTCTTTTTACTCCTCTTAGTCTCATCAGCTTTTGTCTCGTTGGTTCACACACTCTTGGTTCACACCTCCAAGTTTCTCTTTGAACTCCAGATTCTTATCTACCTATTTGCTGAGATTTTTCTGATTTCAATCTTCTCTGATCTGCGGATCCTACACTCATTAATGGCCAAAATGCATAGCTTCAATATTTTAACTATGCAACATTCACGCAGAATGCTGGCCTAGGAAATAGGCAGGTGTTCCACACCTGTATTGAGTACTCTAAGCTGTACATTGGTCTCTTTTCTTCTGCCATTAGAATGGAGTCCTGAAGTGCCATTTGACCTACATACGGTTGGTGACAGCCTAGAAGATACCAATGATTCTCCAATGCCACATAGTCACATACTAGTTTAAAAAAAAAAAAAAGACATCGAGAGATATACTGCAGTGTTACCTGTATCTTTATTAACATTAGCCTCATCCATGATTTACATAACAATCCACTACCCATTCAGAACCTGTTTACATTGCCAATCTTTTTGCCTTTGGATATAACAAATTTCTTCAGTTCACTTCTTGATAATTAAAGAAGCTCTGTGGTGGTATGGAAAAGGAACAGAACTTGAAGTCAGAAAAACCCATGCTTGAATCTTCACCTTCCACCGTTTTATGAACTCAGGAAAGCCATTCAGATTACCTTACCCTGTGTCATCTGCAAACCTACTAGAACAAAAAAATTGCTGTACTTTTACCTTGTAATTGTAATATCAAATGAGATAAGAGCATTAGAACATTCAAAAATTTTGATCAACACATTTGTGTTTCTTCTAAGCTTTGATACTTGCTACCTAATTTGTAGTCTATCCTCATTGGCCTTCTCTAAATATTTTATAGATTTTTGTCTGTTTTTCTTTCCAGATGCAATGACCAAACAGACTTCAATGCCCAGAAGAGAGCCTGACACATACTGGGCACTCAATTAGCACTGTTTGACAAATGGACTAAATAAATCACATTATGAAATATCATTTAATTCAAGATTAATGTTTCTGTGTATTTATTTTCAATCCACTTATCTGTCAATACTCAAAGGTTATCTCAAAGAATGGTCTATAAAAACATCTGTATCTTTTATAAGACAGATAACTCAATTTAGTTTTCTTTATAAGTATGACTTTTATTATTTTTTCTTAAGTGAATTACCTTTCATTGCCCACATTGAATATCATCTACCACTTTTCTGCCCACTCATGCAGGCTGGCAAATTCTCCCTGCAGTTTATCTCCATCTGCTTGGCATTTTACTACCTGGAAGAGCTTAGTGTCATCTGCAAACTTGGATAATTCACCATGCATTCCCTTTTCCAAATCATTTATGAAAATGTTAAATAAGACAGGTTCCAGGGCCAATCCCTAAGAAACCAAACTGCTTTTTACTTTTCCATCCAGAGGAGCTCTTATTTATCTCTAGATTATGTTTTTCTTTCCCCTTGATAAAATAAGCTTTGTATAATCACTATATACGGATATACGTATATGTTTCTTCCGGGTATTAAAGCTACTTGAACTTTGGGCTATAAGTTACAGGCATACCTCAGAAATGCGGCAGATTGGATTCCAAACCACAGCAATCAAGCAAATATCCCAATAAAGCAAGTCACATAAGTTTTTTGATTCCCCAGTGCATGTAAAAGTTATTTTTACACTGTACTGTAGTCTATAAAGTATGTAATAGCATTATGTCTAAAAAATGATGTATACACCTCAATTTAAAAAAATTTATTGCTAAAAAATGCTAACCATCATCTAAGCCTTCAGCAAGTCATAGTATTTTTGCTGGTGGAGAATCTTGCCTCTATGTTGATGGCTGCTGACTGATCACAGGGGTGGTTGCTGAAGGTTGGAGTGGCCATGGCAATTTCTTAAAATAACATAATAATGAGGTTTGCCACATCAATTGACTCTTCCGTTCATGAATGATTTCCCTGTAGCATTCAATGCTGTTTGGTAGCATTTTAGAACTTCTTTCAAAATTGGAGTCAATCCTCTCAAATTCTTCTGCCGCTTTATCAACTAAGTTTACAAGATATTTGAAATTCTTTTTTGTCATTTCAACAGTCTTCACAGCATCTTTACCAGGAGTACATTACAATTCAAGAAGCCCCCTTCTTTGCTCATCCATTAAAGTAGTATCCTGAGATTGCGGCAATTAAGTCACATCTTTAGGCTCCCACTTCTAATTCTAGTTCTGTATTTCCACCAGATCTGCAGTTACTTCCCCCACTGAAGTCTTTTCTTGAACCCTTCAAATTCATCCATGAGGGTTGGAATCAACTTCTTCCAAACTCTTGTTAATGCTTATATTTTGACTTCCCATGACTCACAAATGTTCTTACGGGCTTCTAGAATGGTGAGTCCTTTCCAAAAGGTTTTCAATTTACTTTGCAAAGATCTATCACAAGAATCACTACAGCAGCTATAGCCTTAGGAAATGTATTTCTTAAATAAGACTTGAAAGTCAAAATTACTCCTTGGTCCATGGGCTGTAAAATCGATGTTGTATTAGCAGGCAGGAAAACAACATGAATCAGAGCTGCTGGATGACCAGGTGCATTGTTAATGAGCAGTAATATTTTGAAAGGAATCTTTTTTCTGAGCAGCAGACCTCAACATTGGGCTGAAAATACTCAGCAAACCATGTTGTACACAGATGTGCTCCATTTATAGAGCACAGGCAGAGTAGATTTAGCATAATTCTTAAGGGCCCTAGGATTTTTGGAATGGTAAATAAGCATTGGCTTCAACTTAAAGTCACCAGCTGCATTAGTCCCTAGCAAAAGTCAGCCTGTTCTTTGAAGCTCTGAAGCCAGGCACTGACTTCTCCTCTTTAGCTATGAAAGTCTTAGATGGCATCTTCTTCCAGTATAAAGCTGTTCTATCTACACTGAAAATCTGTTTAGTATTGGAACCTTAATTAATTATCTTAGCTAGATCTTCTGGATAACTTGCTATAGCTTCTACATCAGCACCTGCTGCTTCACCTTGCACTTTTATGATATGGAGATGGCATCTTTCCTTCAACCTCATGAACTAAGCTCTGCTAGATTCAAACTTTTCTTTTGCAGCTTCCTCACCTCTCTCAGCCTTCATAAAATTGAAGTGAGTTAGGGCCTTGCTCTGGATTAGGTTTTTCCTTAAGGAATGCTGTGTCTGGCTTGATCTTCTATCCAGACGTCTAAAGATTTCTCCATATCAGCAATAAGGCTATTTTGCTTTCTTACCAATTTTGTGTTCACTGGAGTAGCACATTTAATTTCCTTCAAGAACTTTTCTTTTGCATTCGGAACTTGGCTAACTGTTTGATACAAGAGGCCCTGCTTTTGATCTATCTTGGCTTCTGACCTATCTTGGCTTTTGACATGCCTTTCTCACTAAGCTTAATCATTTCTATCTTTTGATTTGAAGTGAGAGATGTGCGACTCTTCCGTTCACTTGAACTGTCAGAGGTCATTGTTGGGATATTAATTGGTCTAATTTCAATATTCTTGTGTCTCAGAGAATAGGGACGCCCAAGGAAAGGAAGAGAAATGGAGGAACTGTTGGTTGATGGAGCACTTAGAACACACACAACATTTATCAATTTGTCTTATATGGGTGCAGTTTGTGATGCCCCAAAATAATTACAATAGTAACATCAAAGATCACTGATCAAAGATCACCAAAAGAAATATAATAATAATGAAAAAAGTTTGAACTATTGTGAGAATTACCAAAATGTGACAGAGACATGAAGTAAGCAAATGCTGTTGAAAAAATGGAGCCAATAAACTTGCTGGATCCACCATTGCCACAACCTTCAACTTGTTTTAAAAAAAAAATGCAATGACTGTGAAGAGCAATAAAGCAGAATACAATAAAACAAGGTATGCCTGTATCCAAACTGTGTTCCTTCCATAAAACTCCTAGGACACAACAAACCTGAGTAGCAATGAAGAAGCTGAACATATAGGACTCTGTACGCTCCAGAGTTAGTTTCCAATAAAAGCATCTCTATTTTTGTCTATTTTATATGTCAAGACATCAATTTGTGGGCAAAAATAAAAATCAGTAAAAAAAATATATATATAGCTTTAAAACCACTAATCCAGAGAAAAAGCTCTGAAATCAGAATCCCAATATTTGTGCTTTCCTCTATACTCTTTTATGTACTACCAGTGTATTCTTAGATAAGTCACCTAATCTTATATTCTGCTCCCTAAGCTGAAGAGCAAGGAAAATAACTTCTGCCTTGTCTCTCCTGCACAAGTTTTGAGGATAAAGTGATATAATGTATTTTGCAGTGAACTGTAGCATTCATAAGGGCATAAGATTTTATAGATGGAGGCAGTAGAAGGTACAAGGTTACCAGCATTGCCAGAGGAAGCATAGTTGAGATATTCAAAGGGGCTGAGCTGGAAAGGGGAACTAAAGATGTCAGGAGGCAACTGATAATGAGAATGAGAGAATAGTGAGGACTGTAATTTTCTATGAGATCAAATATGAGAGATAATGGCCATCTTAACAATATTAAATGTTTCCATCCAGGAGCACAGGATATCTTTCCATAGTTTTGTATCACCTTCAATTTCCTTCATCAGTGTTTTATAGTTTTCAGACTACAGGTCTTTCACCTCCTTGGTTAAGTTTCTTCCTAGATATTTTATTCTTTTGGAGGTGATTTGTAACAGGATTGTTTGAACTTACTCTTTCTAATAGTTCATTACTCGTGCACAGAAACCAGCAGATTTCTGTAGATTAATGTTGTATCCTGAGACTTTACTTAGTTCTTTTATTAATTCTAATAGATTTGGGTGGAGACTTTAGGGTTTCCTATATAAAGCATCATGTCATCTACAAATAGTAACAGTTTTACTTCTTTCCTCCCAATTTGGATGATTTTTACTTCTTTTTCTTGTCTGATTGCTGTGGCTAGGACTTCTAATACTATGTTAAATAGAAGTGGGAAGAGTGGACATCCTTGCCTTGTTCCTGAATTTAGAGAAAAGACTTCCAGCTTTTCACTGTTGAGTATGATGTTAGCAGTGGGTTTACCATAAATGTTCTTTATTATGTTGAAAAATGTCCCCTCTATACCCACTTTAATGAGAGTTTTTATCATAAATAGTTGTGGAATTTTGTCAAATGCTTTTCCTGAGTCTATTGAGATGATCATGTTATTTTTTATCCTTCCTTTTGTTAATGTGGTGTATCACACTGTTTGATTTGCAAATATTGAAGCATCCTTATGTCCCTGAAATAAATCCTTTCCGTAGAGTGTTGGATTCTGTTGCTAATATTTTGTTAAGAATTTTTGCATCTACAGTCAAAGGCATGGGCCTATAATTTTCTTTTTTTGTAGTGTCTTATCTGGTTTTGGTATCAGGGTCATGGTGCCCTCATAGAATGAATTTGGAAGTGGTATATCCCCTTCAATTTTTTGGAATTGTTTGAGAAGGAAAGGTATTAGCTCTTCTTTATATGTTTGGTAGAATTCCCCTGTGAACCTGTCTGTTCCTGGACTTTTGTTTGCTGAGAGTACCCAAAGCAGTCTACAGATTTATCCAATCCTTATCAAAATATCCATAACATTTTTCACAGAAGTAGAATAAATAATCGTAAAATTTACAAGGAACCACAATAGACCCTGAATTGCCAAAGCAATCTTGAGGGAAAAAAAAAACCAACAAAGCTGGAGGTACTACCCTCCCAGGCTTCAGGCTATACTACAAAGCTACAGTCATCAAAACAGCATGGTTCTGGCACAAAAACAGACACATAGATCAATGCAACAGAATAGAGAGTCCAGAAATAAACCCACACACCTATGGACAATTAACCTATGACAAAGGAAACAAGAATATACAACACAGAAAAGACAGTCTCTTCAATAAGTGGTGCCAGGAAAACTGGACAGTTACATGTAAAACAATGAGATTAGAACATTTCTTCATACCATATACAGAAATAAACCAAAAATGGATTAAAGACCTAAATGTAAGACCAGAAACCATAAAACTCCTAGAAGAGAATGTACGCAGAACATACTTTGACATAAGTTGTAGCAATATTTTTTTTTGGATCTGTCTCCTAAGGCAAAAGAAATAAAAGCAAAAATAAACAAATAGGATCTAATTAAACTTAAAAGTTTTTGCACAGCAAAGGAAACCATTGACAAAATGAAAAGACAACCTCCGGAACAGGAGAAAATAATTGCAAGTGATATGACTGACAAGGAGTTAACATTAAAAATACATCAACAGCTCATACAACTCAGTATCAAAACAAACAGACAACCCAATCAAAAAAAAAAAAAAAATGAGAAGACCTGAACAGACACTTTTCCAAAGAAGATATAACAATGGCTAACAGGCACCTGAAAAGATGCTCAACATCATTAATTATTAGAGAAATGCAAATCAAAACTACAATGAGATAACCATTCTGACAGGTGTGAGGTGATATCATCAAAAAGTCTACATATAACAAACGTTGGTGAGGATATGGAGAAAAGGGAACCCTAGTAAACTGTTGGTGGAAATGTAAATTGGTGCAGCCTCTATGGAAAACAGTATGGAGGTTCCCCAAAAACCTAAAAATAGATCTACCATTTGATCCATCAATTCCACTCCTAGGTATGTATCTGAAGAAAATGAGAATACTAATTCAAAAGGATACATGCACCACAACGTTCATAGCAGTACTATTTACCACAGCCAAGATATGGAAGCAATTCAAGTGTCCCTCAACAGACGAATGGATAAAGATGTGGTGTGTGTGTCTGTGTGTGTGTGTATATATACACACACATACACACACACACACACACAATGGAATATTACCCTGCCATAAAAAAGAATAAAATTCTGCCAATTGCAGCAATATGGATGGACCTGGAGAATACCATGCTTATTGAAATAAGTCGGAGAAAGATGAATACTGAATGATACCACTTATATGTGGAATCTAAAAAAATAAAACAAATGTACATAGGAAACAGAAAACGATGCACAGATATAGATAACAAACTAGTGGTTACCAGTGGGGAGAGGGAAGGGGGAGTGGCAAGATAGGGGTATACAAACTACAATGTATAAAATAATAAGCAACAGCACAGGGCATTACAGCCATTATTTTGTAATAATTTTAATGGAGTATAATCTATAAAAGTACTGAATCACGGTGCTGTACACCCGGAAACACAATATTGTAAATCATCTATACTTCAGTTTAAAATTTGTTTAAGTGTGAGAGACAATGAAAGTAAGAATGCAAAAGAAATGAAAGGAGATTATAGTCAAAGAGTTAAACATTACAGATTAATGTTTCTGAGTAAGGGGCCTAAGAGTGGGTTGCTATAGTGAAGGTGAAGTAAAGAATATAGGATTGAGAAAATCAAGGTCTTGTAAATTAGTGCACTGTAAAGACTACACCCTCAATGTAATAGAGAAGAAAAGAGTGAGTCTGATTCCAAGGTCTTCAAAACTAGAGAAAAACCATCAGGAGATGCATGGATAGCCGTGCTAAGGAGAGTAGAAAGTAACATCATTATTTGGCAAGAACCTCAAAGGAAGACCTCCAGCAGGAGGAGGGAGACAGCATCCTGAGCCAGATGATCATCCATCCTTACCCCATCCATGGTTCATTGACTCCTACGTAAGGGGCTTCAGGGTAAACTTTCTACTCCAAGGAGTGCCCAGATTCAAGCATGGAGATGCAGGTATACAAATAATTCTGTTAAAAGGTTGATAATATGGGAAATTCTGCTTATAAGGGCAAAAGGTTTCCCAAGTGTTTAAGCAGAGAGGTTGGAAGGAGGTGAGGCAGTACAGAGAGCTGTGTAAAGGCAAAAGGAAAGGAGAGGAGAGGTGTGATGGGAAGGGACTCTGTGACCAAACTTTAAGGGTTAAAAGCATGTTTTGATCTGGCAAAAAAAAAATATATCCTCACTTCTGGTATAGGGGTTTCGATAGTGTCACAGTCAGTATAAGGGCCCTAGATTTCATCTGACCTTGTCTCAGAGAGTGGAAACAGTTTCTTCAAAGTTTACAAAGGGGTATCAAGGGTCCTATTGTTCTGGAAAGACAATGTCTAAATCTAACCCAGATAATATTAAAAGAAATGCTCTTGGACCTTACTGGTGTGTAATTCAGAGATACTTTCTGATATGGGTGATCTATACATTCCAAGTCAACTAAAAGACATCCAAATCACCCGAAATGTTTTGGTTATCATATATATATATATATATATATATATATATATATATATATGATACATCACACACACACATATATACACAAACATACACTAAGGTCCAGGACACCTATAAACTAATCAGCTTTATCTATTCTAGCCTTGTTCTAAGGCAGTAATAAAATCCCTCTCTTTTAATTTGTGAAGACTGAAACTAGAGGGGAGAAAGTGGTGAACTCAGTTTCTCTTATATAACAAAAAGTCCTCCAGCTTCCCCATTGTTATGGACTAAATTGTGTCTCTCTCCAAAATTCACATGTTGAAAGCCCTAGTCCCCAGTGTGACTGTATTTGAAGATAGAGCCTTTAAAAGTTAAATGAGGTCATGGAGTGGGGCCCCAATCCAATGACTAGTGTCCTTATAAGAAGAGGAAGAAACACTGGCGTGCTTGTACACCTAGAAAAGACCACGTGAGGACATAGAGTGAAGGTGGTCATTGGCAAGTCAAGAAGAGAGGGCTCAAAAGAAACCAACCCTGCCAACATCTTGACCTTGGATTTCCAACCTCCAGAACTGTAAGAAAATAATTTTCTGCTTAAGCCATACAGTCTGTTTTATTTTGTCATGGTAGCCCTAGCCCATGCTCTCATTAGAGCCATTTTTCTTCATGCTTAAAATTGATAAGGAAACTGAATTTCAATGAGGTTAAGGGTGTTTCCCAAGGCCACACTTCTAGTAATCCTGGGTCTGGAATTAAAATCCAGGTCCATGTTACTCCAAAGCCAATGAGTTTTCTGCTGCCACTAGCTTTACTTCTTGCCACTAGCTTACTGAAAGGACAGCTTTCCCCTCCTCAAATAATAACAACAATTTCTCAAGCTATATATATTTTCTTAAAAGTGATTCCAAAATACATCATTTGAGACCTGGATGGGCTTAGTAAAAAACTGGCCATCGACTTCCCACCTTTACTCCTAACAACAAAAAAGGGATATTTTTAGGATAAAATAAACAAATTGATGTCCTATACTATTTTACAATGCTTTTATTTTCATTTTGTTGTTTTGTTTTATTGTGAACATAAGTCATATTCACTGTAAAAATGGAGGCAGTACAGATATATATAAAATGTTAATGGACAAATGACTTTGGGAGTTTTCAGTTTTTCACTATTACAAAAAATATTCTTCTATGTGTTCTTCGCAATTTCGTGCAAATAGATATTTAAGAATAAACTTGTAGAAGTAAAACTGTTGAGTCAAAGAGTATGTGCATGTTAAGTTTTAATAGGTATTTTCAGATTGTCTTCTAAAACCTCTGAAGCTCTATCCCCAGGCCCTAGTATCACCTCACAGATTTCACCCAGAACAAAGTGCTCTACTAGTAAGAAATGCTATTTCCCACATTTTTCTTTGTAAGAAAGTGTTGACACATCCTGAGCATATATCCAGGACATTTCACGTTGTTAGAACATAAAACATAATGCAATTTAAATGTTATCTGTATTTAGAATTAAAGTTAGTATTAATGAAAAAGAAATCCTACCTTCCTATTATATTAGAAATAATCCATCTCCACAAACCTTGAAGTAGTGAAGGCTGATTCGTCACAACCAATCAATAAGCTTAATAAAAGTGAAGCAGAAATGTGGATTGAAACTGATAAGGCAGTATGTGGCAGACTGTAGCAGACACTATTAGTGACCTGCCCAGTATTTATTCTCTCTTCCTCCTATCAACACCTTGATTATGCTCAGGGCAGCTATTTACCTGCCAGGGTAAAGTCTCACTTTCTAACTCTCTAGTGTGGCCATATGACACAATTCCAGGCGTAGAGAAGGAAACAGGTATCTACTGTGGACGCTAGAAAGGCTTTTGCTTTTGCTGATAGAAAGAATGGGTATCACTTGCACTGACATCTCTCACCCTACCCTTTCTCCACCATCGCCTTCATCTACTTCAAACATGAATATGATGCATGAAAATACCATAGCCATTTCTGTAAACCTGAAGAGAAATAACATGAGGGAAAGGCTAGGAGAACTGCAGAGATATTAGTCTCCATATTCTCCAGCACAGGCCTCTTGATATTTGACTTAAAATATATATATTTCCTCCTTGTTTTAGCTACATTATTTTGGTACTTGAAGATGTAGATAACCCTAACCATGCATGTGTTACATTAAAAATGTACATGTGGTAAAGATACTTTAAAGTTGAATTCCAATGAACCTTTATTTTAAAGAAAAGAGGTGAATGAAGGCGGTGGATCACCTCTTTACAAGACTGTTTGTAGCCTTTGTTTGGAAAGCAATATAATAAAAAGAAAAGAGGCTAAACTTTGGAATCTGACATACCTGAATTAACATTTCTGCCATTTGCTACCTCTTGGGGTGGGGAGGGAAGTGTGGTTTCCTCACATATAATTTCAACACACATTCACAACAGTGTTATAGGTTTGTTCTGAAGATTGCATGCGATGATCACATAGTATGTAATCAACACATGTTGATTCTCTTCTTCCATTCAAAACTGATAATTTTTATATAAAAAGGAGCCTTGATCTGCCTCCCAGGAGGTAATACAATTTCTCATTCTTCACTGGTTTATGGAACGAGGAAAATAACAAGAAAATAAGCTGATATAGGGCTTTTTAATCTAAACTACATATTTCAGGATGTAGTATAGGGACAATACTGATTCAGTTAAGCCCTTAAACCTTATAGGGGTACCTCCCAAGTAACTGAAAAGTACTGCTTATCATGAAAGACTATGAGATTCTGCAAGATCCCGGCCTAGAGCATTAAATTAGGTTTACTCTGTCGCACTTACCAATGCAGGAAATATACGGTAAAAGAAAGAGGAATGGTTACCTCTTTGCTATTTAGAACCCCTTAAAAATGACTTAAGGGTTTTTTTTTAAGGATGATAACATGGACTTTTTTAAGAAAGGTGGAAGGTGAATGATCATTCTCATGGCAAAAGGACAAATTCTATAGTTATTCAAGGTTAGCAGTTCCTCTGGTTCATCTAAAATAAAAGTATGTATTTTCTGGTTGCTTTGCAATTAAGAACCATGTTTTGTACCAAAACCCAGTGAATTGCATACTTTAAATGGGTGAATTGTTAGATATGTGAAATAGGTATCAATAAAGCTGTGTACAAAAATTAAAATTTAAAAGAAAGAACCACGTGTGTAGAATTTCTTTGGTTAGATTTAGCAAAATGTAATTGGAAAGAAGTAATCCATAATTAATCTATTAAAATATTTCTTAAAGTTTGTTCTAAGAAACATCAGTTCCACAAGATGCTTTGGTAAAGTTTCCTGTGGTTAAATAATTTTGGGAAATATGGTATAACACATGGTCCCATTGGAGATTTAAACAGTACATTATTATAGGCTCTAAGAAGCCTCCCTCTATGGAAACTATTTAACATTTAGCTGAGCCCAAAGCCCAGAATTATTCCAAATGTCTTTGACCGTGAAAGTTGTTCTCCTAGTAATACCTATTAACCTCCTACACAAAGAGTGTAGTTTGAGACACACTTCAGAAATTGCTGATGTCTAGTATAGTGTGGTAGCCATATAATTATAGTGATACCTATAAAAGCAAGAGTAACGTGAAACATATTCTGCTGTCCATTCAGTCTGTCCAGGCAGTCAGATAGATAATTAAGCTGAGATAGACGGCTTACACCCGACCAGATTAAAGGGGAGAGACTGATGTTGAGATTTTCTTTTTCAGCCCTAGATTTGTACACTCTGTTGATTTTACTGTTATTTGGAGGAAAATGTTAGCATACATACACATGTATATACATATATATATATACATATGTGTGTGTGTATATGTGTGTGTGTGTGTATATATATATATATATATATATATATATATAAACAATTTAGGGGTATGAAACAGCACTATATTAAACATTTTGAGATTCTTCTCTCTGTAAGGAATTCTGCTGCTAAAAGAAGAGAATATATGACTTTGGTCTTTCAGAGTCCAGTGTGCAAGAAAGAGGAGGGTGGTGAAAAACAATTTTCCAAAACAACATGTTTCTCCTGAAATATAACAACCTCTCAAATGAATAAAGAATACCAAGATGGAAACTTTAGCATTATCTGAAGTGATTAGCTGTGATTTCAATTATTTTTTGAAATCTATGTTTCATCTGAGAGTAAGGTATGATAAAAGAATATGAAGATTTTACTCAAATGGGAATTACTCAGTAAATTTTGGTGTGGGAAAGCAATTGTATTGCTGTTCAACATAAGATTTTTATTTTATTATTTTATGATATGTAATAATTATATATGGATTATCTATTGTAGGCCAGAAAGCAAGCTGGATAGTGAGAAGAATTCCCTTTATTGTTTTTTAAGAAAAGATTATCATTATCTCATGGGAGTTTGTAATCTAATTAGAAAGACAAGATATATGCCCATCAAACAGGTAACAACACAAGAGAGATATGATTAAGTGCCATGATAAATGACGAGTAATAAAGGGAGCAGGTGCTATAAAAGGATTAGAGAAGAAATAAACTTTCACTATTTTCATGGATATAAAAAACCCTAAATTTTAAAAGTAACCTGATTTAAGTGGATTTAACTTGTTGTTTCGATTTTGTATATGTAAGGCTTTATAGAATCGGGACTCTTCTCACCAGGTATCCAGAGAGAGAACAGAACAGGCAGTTCTGTCCCTGCCATCTGCCAACGGCTCCTGCTGCAAATCAGGCGACAGTATATATATCTGCTACACTATTTGTATTTGCATTGGGGTTCAATATTTTGAGAATGAGATGCAAGAAACTGTGAAAATACCCCGTCTCATTATCTAAACTTTCAGTCTGAGGTCTAGCCATCCCTGAACAATCATGGCGCAGCGCTGAAAGTAAAGATGTATCTACAGAAGCACAAATTGTAACAATAACACTTTGCATTTCTGAAACATCTTCTATTGAAATAGCTCATTCTCAGCACCGCTTACAAGCATTAATTCAACCTCATAAGAGAAATAATTTGCAAGAAATAGGTTAACTGTCTGGTTTGACACAGCACAGTAACTAAAGTCATTACAAAGTACAGGATTTCTCACTGCTAGCCCAGTGCTTTGCCATAAGCAAAAACTATTTGAATTCCTTTTAAAATTTTACTTCAAACACTAACATACTACTATCATAATAAATTATAAAGTCATCAGTATAGATACAGAAAAATAATCTAAAAAACTTTTCTTATGGCCTCTGTCTTATTACCATCACTCACAATCTTTTCCTGGTAAAGTTTTTCCTGTGTGTCAGGATTCACTGACATGAAAATCATTATTTTGAAGAGAAAAATGTTCAAATGTGGAAAAATGTTCAATGATAGGATGAAAACATATGAGGAAGGTCTAAGACCTCACAGGTAGACTTTTTCATTAAATTTCTCCTCCGGCTTCTTAATGAAATTAGTGATCATCCGCCCATAGTAGACAACAATCGTGGGTCAGACAAAAATTTGGTAACATTTCCCCTCACTAGTGTCCCTACTGGAAGCCAAGTGAAATAATTAGAAGGTCCTGAAGCGGACAGGAAAATGTAGCTCTATGAGAGGGAACAGCAAAGAGGGACTCCGACAATTAGCTTCTACACGTGGAAAACTTTATTACTCACCTTTTCGTTCAGTTAAATACATAAATAAGCATTTTCCATAATCAAGGTACAATACTAGGTGTAGAGTCAGAAGTCTTCATAAAAGAAAAACAAATATGCTGAAAAGAAACAGTAACAGAGGTACAAATATATCCATTTATTCAACACATTTGGAGCAACTATAATAGGCATGACCAGAGTTTCTTGAAAGTAGTGGTGCTTTGCAGGTATCACGGGAAACTTTAGAATTTAGCTGGGGTAGTTTTTGGTTGTCACAGAAACTGGAGGAACTCCTGGTATTTCCTGTATAAGTATCCAGAGACACCGGACATACAACATTTAGGACAGTCTCAAAGAAGAACTGTCCCAATCCGGCATGACTTTCAAATAAATATCCCTCACGTGGCTAAGAAACTGGTTTATAATTGAGGTTAGAACCTATCTCCATATTGTATACATGGTACAAGGAGTGATTTACACAGTTTTAATAGATACTGGATTTCCTGAGTGCAAATATATTAATCAAATAAATATTTTATACAATTCGATTGAGAATTTACCAATACATGGTCACTATTTTGGAAAATCCCATCATCAAAGGCTATGCCATGGCATTTGAGTCAACAAAACAACATGGTGCGTCCTACTGTGTGTGCCATGGCCCAGTGACGCCATGCATACATGTGTGTGTGCCTACTTTATCACGTCTCCTCATGAAGTCATGCCTAAACAGTTACATATTGAAATACATGGCACTTTATTGCCATTAATTACATCTTTTTTCTATTATAGTTAATCACTGACTTTTTAAAAATTATGTGTGTTAGGTAGCTTATATTATATACTAAATTCAATTAAGGATAGTAAAGGTATACTACATTTAGTTGTTATAAATAATATCACCTATTATTTTTATAAACAGCATTGTATATTATTTGTTATAAATAAGATTGAATATTATCATCAAAAAGCAGGTGAGCCTGTGCTATGCACCAGAGATAACGGGGCAGGGTGTGTGTGATGGTTCTTGTCATCTCATTGCAGATAGTGTGGTTTCAAAAACAAGTATCAAGCCAATAAGCATACAGATACATGTAAAATCACAAAGTCCTAAGCGTTCAAAGGAAACGAATTAAAAGAATAGCAGTGGAGGACATTATTTGCATGGTATAGAGTCAGGGTAAGCTTCTCTAACTAAAAAGAAAGACCCACAGATGTCTAGGAGTTATCGAGGGGATACACTCTAAGCAGAGGGCAGAGCATGTACAAATACAGACAATCACTATGTACAAGAGAAGAAAGGAGTTAAACCAGGTTGAAGAATCAGGAAACACACATAGGAAGAAGCAGCTTCTCCATGTCCCCAGTTCTTCCGTGTAAATTCCTCCACCTCCCTAAGTGCATTTTCTTTTTTGTTGTTTTTTGTTTCTTTTTAACATCTTTATTGGAGTATAATTGCTTTACAATGGTGTGTTAGTTTCTGCTTTATAACAAAGTGCATCAGTTGTACATATACATATGTTCCCGTATCTCTTCCCTCTTGCGCCTCCCTCCTTCTCACCCTCCCTATCCCACCCCTCTAGGTGGTCACAAAGCACCAAGCTGATCTCCCTGTGCTACGCGGCTGCTTCCCACTAGCTATCTGTTATACGTTTGGTAGTGTATATATGTCCATGCCACTCTCTCACTTTGTCACAGCTTACCCTTCCCCCTCTCCATATCCTCAAGCGGATTAAATCCCCACAATCAACTTGATGTACCCTGCATTTTCTTTTAAAAGGGATTCCGATTTCTACTCAGGGTCTATTTAATGGACCTCAAACTTCTCCTAAGAAGGAAGAAATATAAAGCATCACTCTGGTTATGTACCTTGCTTAAATGCCTTGAGATAGATTAAAGTATTCTAATATTTTCTCTAGGTGAATGCCATCTGAATTGACAAATTGGGATTTCCACTCTGTCCTCCACATTTAGCATGGTCTTGCCTAAATGCTGAAGCAAATGACTTCTTGCCTAAGGGTTTGAAAATAACAAAGTCAAGCAATATGCATCCGGCACTCCCCTTGGATCACTTGATCAAAAAATATATTAAGTAGTGCTGTTTTCATAACTACCATTGTGGGGACACTTCAGTGTTAAGAGAGGGAACATGAGACTAATTCCTATTCTTATAATGCAATCCAGTGAAGAAAATTCACTGAGGAGGATTTGTCTCATAAACTACAAATATACAAGAGGTGACTCCAAACACCCCAAGGCTTGTTTGTAAGTGTTTACATGAAAGGAAACCATCTAGTTCTTGAGGCCAGTTATCTTCCCCTTTTGTAAACTCTCACTCACTTGGGGTGGAGGCATGAGGAAAATGCAGTCAGTTGGAGACCTTTCTATGAATCTCCTTCCTAAGTGTGGAGTAATTCAGAAAAATGGAGGAGAGTCAACTCTCAGGCTCTTACCCAATAGCATTTTTTCCTTCTTCACTACCTCTATTTTATTTTTAACAGAGCCAGAAGGAAACATATCCTTATCTGATTCTGGGTTGGAGAGGGTCTTTAGTGAAAGATTTGACTAGCTATGACATATCTGACATGTAGGCTAACTGGGATAGGGGGAGGGTGTTCCCTATACCCCCTTTGCCACCCTTATCTTCCTTTCATTAGTCAGCTGATCACATTCCTTTTTACCTAATATGTCAGGAAGACAAGAATTAGAACCCTGACTGATTTTTTTGGAAAGGCTGTAAATCTTTACTTCAAAAATTAATCCAAGAGACAAGGAATTGCTATCTCACTTTCCAGGCTGGAAAGAAGCTTCATGGTGGGCTCTAAAACAGTAATTTTGAGTTGTAGATCATATAGGTCTTGGAAAAAATCTTTGACTTAAATGGGTCAGGAATGTGTTTTTGAAAATATTCAAAAACAAAAACTAAATAAAATATTTCTGCTTCAGGAGAACCTCCATAAGATATAGTTCTTTATTTTCAGAAATTGTGTTGCATTGTGTTTAACATTTGTGAAATGTGAAGTATAAACTCCAAATTTCTAGTCTATAGCCTCAATGTGGGATCAATAAAATAGCACACAGACACCTGTAGATCCTAGGGAAAAAATTACACCAAACTTTAAGAGGTTCTACGATATTCCTTAAGGTATATGTAAAGATAGGTGTGTGAATCTATGTATAACATGTCAGGGTCAGTCTACTGCTGCTTAGAAAGACTCTGGGCTTGAATGTTTCTATTCTCAATGCAGAACCTTGATAGTATTTTTTTTTTTTAACCCACATTTGTTTATTTATTTTTGGCTGTGTTGGGTCTTCGTTTCTGTGCGAAGGCTTTCTGTAGTTGTGGCAAGTGGGGGCCACTCTTCATCGCGGTGCGCGGGCCTCTCACTATCGCGGCCTCTCTTATTGCGGAGCACAGGCTCCAGACGCGCAGGCTCAGTAGTTGTGGCTCACGGGCCTAGTTGCTCCGCAGCATGTGGGATCTTCCCAGACCAAGGCTCGAACCCATGTCCCCTGCATTAGCAGGCAGATTCTCAACCACTGCGCCACCAGGGAAGCCCCGTGATAGTAATTTTAAGTCCTAGGTTGCAACATTCCTAGACAATGTCTTAGCTGGAAATCTACATTTGGATTGCATATATTCTATCTGGTGACACGGAAGTTAGAATGCAGACTTTGGGATTAAGATGCAGATTATGTGGTCTATAGGTTGGTAATGAATAAAGGCCGAGAGAGAAGACAATTCAAGTTTCGTGTTAACAAGACCTTCAACCCACAGTGGCTTCCTAAAACCACTGACTCAGAGCATTTCTTTGGAAAGAATCCAGTAGAAATTGAGGCCTCTATCTGCTTTGCCTCCTGATGTATCCTTTCCTTTCTTACAAGCAAAACCTTGCCAACACCATGAATATGAGTCCAAATGTTTCATATCTTCTGTACCACAAACCTATAAGGCTCTTGGTCTCTCATATTGTACATGTGCATTATTCTAGAAAGAGTCCTAATATTCACGTTATTGGGAGAGGATCATCACCCAAAGAGAGGGCCAAACAAAATGCTCTATAAAGCACAGCTTCCGGGCTTCCCTGGTGGCACAGTTGCTGGGAGTCTGCTTGCTAATGCAGGGGACACGAGTTCGAACCCTGGTCTGGGAGGATCCCACATGCCGCAGAGCAACTAGACCCTTGAGCCACAACTACTGAGCCTGCGCGTCTGGAGCCTGTGCTCCGCAACGGGAGAGGCCGCCATAGTGAGAGGTCCGCGCACCGCGATGAAGAGTGGCCCCGGCTTGCCACAACTACAGAAAGCCCTCGCACAGAAACAAAGACCCAACACAGAAAAAATTAATTAATTAATTAATTAACTCCTACCCCCAACATCTTCAAACAAAAAGAAAACCACAGCTTTTCTCCTTAATAAAAAAAAGCACAGCTTCCCTTAGCCATTCCATTCAAAGCTTCATATTAGAAACCTCTTTGCTAACACTGGCGAAATGGGGACGATCTCTCTAACCGTGTATTTTCATTTTATGTTCAGTCAGTCACATAATCATGATTATGCACTCATACAAACACCTAGTTAATCTAAATATTCCAAGCGGACCCCCACGTCCAAGGTCCTTCAATACACCTGACAGCATTCTTTGAGAGGCTCTGTTAATTCACATTTCTCCACCTTGCTCTTCGTTTGATGATCCCAGGGACTTCCTGAACTAGCTTCAGGCAGTTATTTCTGAGTTGCCTACAACGCGAGCATATCCTTAAGGCTAAATAAAACTGAAAAGCAGCTGCTTAAGATTTTCTGAAATGTGTGAAAATGCCTATATAACTCATTTCTAGAAATGAGTATGTTAAAACCCATTGTAAAAACCCATTGTACAGAAACCCACCAAAGCACCATCCCTCTGGTCACATCACACTCTGAATTTTGAGATAATGCCCACAAATTTGCTGTAGATGGAGATATTTTTCCAATCTTCAGATTGATCGGATACTTAGAAGAGACATTAATAATGCTTAAAGACTCCTCCCACAAGGATTAACCGCGTAGGGACTGAACAATGATGAAAGATGGCTTTAAAATAAAAATCTTGCCGAGTGCCTCAAAGAAGTCACCGTTGAGATCAGAGTCAAAAAGATGGGTGAAATTTCTCTATCTGCTGGGATGCTTCCACAAGAAAATGTAGCACCTACTAGTATTAGTATTCCAACATGTTTTTCAATATTTCATGTTTCCAAAAGGAAAGAAGAGAAAATTAAATTCCCAAGCTTCTTCCTAAAACTGACACAGGATGCAGTTGTGGCTAATATATTTTTAACAAGATACTGTAAAAAATCATCAGTTAACCCGAGACAACAAAGTATACTTCGGTTACTTAATGACAGAAACAAGAAAAATATCTGACAACCCTCATCTTCATATTAAAACCAGATTCATCAATTCTTAAATAAGTACCACAGACTTCTACAGGATGTTCATTTCTAAGGATATGGCTTACTGTTGTGGAATTGATGCAGCCCTATCTAGAGACCAATTTTATTCAATATTTTCAGTGATCATCCTGGGAAATCAAGAAAGAACCTTGAAGAAGTTATTAAATACATTCTGCTGTCCTGAAATACTATCCCTGTTCAACAGATGGTAAATGTGTTCAGAGGTCCTAGCTGCAGTAATTCAGGAATTGCTGTATGCCAATCATTCTGCCCCACGAGCAACCACCCTATTAAGATATGCAGGAGATCATGGGCCTCCTCTCAGCCTGCCCAATCATCTGGACTAACAGTCAGCCTAAAGGCACTTGGCTCTGAAGGAAATCTAGCAAAAGAGAAACTCTGTCAGGATCACATATTGAAAAGAATCCTGAATTCAGCTTTAGTCGAAGGACAGTAGTTAGCATTATATTAGAAAATCCAATGAAGAAAGCATGCACACTTCTTAGGGATGCAACTGGGTACTACGGATCATTCATTTACATATATGCAGTTTAGCAATAGTTTACGATTTACCTCACAATGATGCTACTCTAACTCTATAGCAAGTAGAACACATCCTGCTTCCAGACCACATTTATCAGCATCATTTCTCAGAGAACTGTCCATATTAATGAGTTCCCAGCATAGAAATTCCAAAATCAACAAAGCTCTTATTCCTGAACTTCAGCCCAGCATCTGAACAAGGGACAGAAGGAAACCTATAGGGAGTTGCTCCACGGTGTGTGTGTGTATGTGTGGCAGGAGGGAGCAGAGACTAGCAAGAAGAGGCAAAATATGCAAAGCAAGGATGAAGCTGAGTAACATGGTTCTTGGGGGGGGAAAGGGAACAAAGATTAACTCCCTTAGAAAGAGTGCATTCTGATAGGCTTTTTGCTTGTTCGTTTTTGTTTAGCAAAGGTAGAATGCATGACCTGAAAGAAAAATGAAGGACAAACATTCATTCGTCTACTCTTCTTCTTTGCCTAATACTTTTACAGAGCTTCATCCACCCAACCACACTGGAGGAAGGGGCTGCACGTAAGGTGTTAGTAGGGCCTTCTTATGAAACAGAGGAGCTTAGGATACAAGTAATTTGGTGAATGACCATACCTGGAGAACAGTTTATCAAACGAGATGGACTTTGCAATGCACTCCCCTCCCACCATGTCTTTCTTCCTCTTGATAGCACTGGCGATATGATGGCAACAACTCTGTGGGCTTTCATCACTAGCAGACAAAACAAGTGTTGAAGTCTGGAACTCCTTTTTCCAGGCTTCCTCCTTGCCCCCAACCCCACCTCTTACAGCAGTCATCAAGTCACCGCCAATAAACTCCTCGGATTTTCAGAAATGTGTTTGAAAATCACTGACCTACTCTAATCCAAACAGATGCAATCCAGTCTAACCCAGAAGTTGAGAAAACCTGCCCTAGTACTCATGTACTAGTAAATAGAGGACCAGGATTTATGGTCAGGTCTCCAAACTATAAGTACAATGCTTTGTCTACACCTCAAATTAAAGAAAGGATTAGAACCATGCACAGCTAGATGCTGTGTCTGGATAGGGATGTAGGGCAGCACTATGAAGTGGGGCAGGGAGATCTTTGACTGTATACTGTCCATATTAGGAAGACAATGAAAGAGAACTTTTAAAGAACTTAACTAAATTTACTCGGTGAATGAATTAGCGGTAGATGGCTCAAAATCCATGCTTGAACCATTATGCTACTACGTTACGCTACCAGCACTATTTACTTATTTATTTATTTAAACATCTTTATTGGAGCATAATTGCTTTACAATGCTGTGTTAGTTTCTGCTGTATAACAAAAGTGAATCAGCTATACATATACATACATCCCCATATCCCCTCCCTCTTGCGTCTCCCTCCCACTCTCCCTATCCCACCCCTCTAGGTGGTCACAAAGCACCGAGCTGATCTCCCTGTGCTATGTGGCTGCTTCCCACTAGCTATCTATTTTACATTTGGTAGACCAGCACTATTTAATCCTTAGCAATTTGGTAAGTTCATTTATTTTAATAGCAAAATTTTTTAAAAGCACTATTATCTGTCTACATTTCAGATTTTTCAAGTCTATTCATCTTTTCCTATTTTTTATAATGGGGTTTGAATATAAACCCATGTAATATTCTAATACTTTATTCTTTTTAAAATTCTGAATGATTGAATATCTTATCATAATAATTTTTTTTTACTTTAAACTTTTTTTCCTTATTTTTATTGCTTTGGAAATCCTTCCATGTCACAAAAGCCACTATTTTTCCCATTATCTTTTAATGTTTAAATTCCTATTTCATTTGAAATGCATTTGCTACAAAATGAGGAACTAGCTTCATTTTTTTCAAATCGTGACCCAACAATCCCTGAATGACTTAACTCAATTTGAATTGTCTTTCCTTTCCCCACGGATCTGTACTGCCAGTTAAGTAATCTTGGAGAAACAGAATGTTCAGTTTCCTCAACTGCAAATAGGGATTAATGAAAGTATCTCATAGAGCTTGTGTGAGGAGTAAATGAGTTAACACATATAAAGCTCCGAAGATCACCTGTGCCATGGCAGGTTAAGTATCATGTGAGTGTTAGCTATCTATCATCTTTTAATATCCTCAAATATCTATTTAGTAAACTTTAGAATAACTGTGGAAAGTTTGAGAAATTATCTGTACATTTGGTTGGAAAAGGCGTAAGATTTGAAAACTAAGGTGGAAAGAACTTACACATTTGTAATATTTATGGAACAATGACATGTCTCCAGTTATAAAAACAGAGAGATGTATGTCTTACACTACAGTTTGTAATTCATGTAAATAATGCTAATCCTCACGACCATCTGTTGCCATAGTTATAAATTTATTTTTTTATATATATTATGTGGGATTTTCTGTCATGTGGAAAAAGTACTGTTTTTTTAAATATTTATTTTATGTAAGTAGCCAAATATCAAAAAAAACTTATTGTTAATTCCAAACAATGTTTTTTGTAGTTGTTAACTCTCTCAGGCTTCTCCACGTAGTAGTCATCCTTTACATAAATACAGAACATTTTGTTTCTTCCTTTCCAATAGCCCTAACCTCCATATCTTATTAGCTAAAATTTCCTGGAATACACCAAACAAGATTTATCACAGCAAACACCTTCATCTTGTTTCTTATTTAATAAAAATGTTTCTAGGTTTTCATTGTGAAGAGTGACATTGATTTTCCTTAACTTGCAAGAAAACATAAAGAGCTTAACAATAATATGTTTTAAATGACATCAAACAGCATTTAGAGATCTGGTGAGATAAACAGTTTTACCCTTTAACCAACAGTAAGATTTAAGAATTTTTTCCATATTAAATTATGCATTCCTAGAATAAACTCTTCAAATCATATATTCTACTTATATATTGATGAAGTTGATTTGTTTTATTTAGAATTTTTATGATTTTGTAGAATTTTTAATTTTTTGCTACTTTGCAAAGTTTGCAGTCATTATGGTATCATGATTATGTAGCTTCATAACAATAGGTAGAGGTATTTGCTTTACCCAGAATTTTATTTTTGGGGGCTTTTAAAAAGTTAATATGAGAATTAACTTTACCTTAGCACTTTCAAATAAGCTGCCTATAAAACCACGTAGAGCAAGAACCTTTTAAAGAGGGAATTCTTTGGTATTTTAATTATTTTTTCAGTATTTATAAATTTAATCTTTTAGTGAATTTTGATAATTACAATTTCCTAATAACTCATCCAATATATTAGGATTTGAAATGTATCCAAGTGGGCTTTACAAAGCAAATTTTATTTTGTTTTATACATTTATTTATTTATATATGTATGTATGTCTGTCTGTCTGTCTGCGTTGGGTCTTCGTTGCTGTGTGTGGGCTTTCTCTAGTTGTGGTGAGCGGGGGCTACTCTTTGTTGTGGTGTGCGGGTTTCTCATTATGGTGGCTTCTCTTGTTGTGGAGCACGGGCTCTAGGCCCACAGTTTTCAGTAGCTGTGGCTCGTGGGCTCTAGAGTGCAGGCTCAGTAGTTGTGGCGCACAGGCTTAGTTGCTCCGCGGCATGTGGGATCTTCCTGGACCAGGGCTCGAACCCGTGTTCCCTGCATTGGCAGGCGGATTCTTAACCACTGCGCCACCAGGGAAGCCCCTTATTTTGTATTAAATCTCCTCCTTATCAATAGTTGTAGCCCCTTTATCATTCATAATGTTGCATATTTTGTTTTCTAGTTTTAATTAAAATTTTCAGACATTTGTCCATTATGTTGATTTTATCCAAAGATTTTCTGTATTATTTTTCCGTTTTCAGTTAATTAATTTATGCTGTCATTTGATTTTCTCTTTCCTTCTGTTTTTCACTTTGTATTCAAAATGTATAAAATATTTTAATGAAAGAGTATGATTTAATGAATTTTTATAAAAGTAACATTACCCAGTTATTTCATTTTAATTAAATTTGGTATTTAAAGTGAATATAAATAATTTTAATTTAAATATGCTAAAGTTCCAATACTGCTATTGAATATGAATTGTAATTTCTAGTTCACTTTGTATTTGAAAAAAATAGAGTCATTCAAAAATGTTTAGCAAGTAGATTCAAAAATGTTTAGCAAGTAGATTTAAAAAGACTATAGACTCCAGCAGTGAATCTGGGGAAGTAACTCAGTAAAATTCCAGAAAATACCATCTGCTGATACTTTTTTCAAACAAGATGGCATCTGAAGAGGTATTTTTAAGATATTATCTTTAGTTGTGACTCTGTAGTAAATGTCTAACCAGCTCGCTTGAATATTATAAATGAATAACACATCAGACAATGTAGATTATCTACTTCTAAAATCCCAAAGGTGGTAGGCTTTAAGTACTCATTTCTTCAATCCCTTCATTTTTTTTTTTTTTTGCGGTACGCGGGCCTCTCACTGTTGTGGCCTCTCCCGTTGCGGAGCACAGGCTCCAGACGCGCAGGCCCTGCGGCCATGGCTCACGGGCCCAGCCGCTCTGCGGCGGCATGTGGGATCCTCCCGGACCGGGGCACAAATCCGCGTCCCCCACATCGGCAGGCAGACTCTAAACCACTGCGCCTCCAGGGAAGCCCAATCTCCCTACCTTTTATGGTGAGCTGCACAAAGGAAACAGGAGTCTCTTGCACAAAGGAAACAGGAGCCTCTTCCACTACCAGATACCCCGAGTGTAGAACATTTCCTGGAATATGGCAACAGCTCAACAAATGTTTGTTTAATTAATGCATGAAGCCATTTGTTGACCTTGGAGGCTACATACAGGCCGGTTGCACTATTACGTCTTGAAGACTAAATAAAATAGCCACCAAAACCAGATGCGGATATAAGGAATTCAAGACTGAAACGATGGAGGAGATGTCTTTAGCATGGGAGACTCACTACTGCTAGAGTTTAAGGAGTGTAAGAAAGGAGTATAGGTTAAGGAGGAAAGAGGCTAGAAGATAAGGGGCACTGCATGTCAAACCTGAAAGTGTTGACTTTATCCTCCTATGTATTCCAGACTTTTGAAAGAGATAGATGTGAGTTTGAGAGAAATCACTTTGGTAGCTGTTTGGGGAATGAACTGGGGAGAGAGTCTAAGGTCACACTGATGGTTACCAGTGGAGCTACAGCTGGAATATATTTTCCACTGTACATTGTCTCATTTCTGAGAAGCACACTTTTCAATTTAGACTGAAAAGGAGCAACAGCCATTCATTTGGTCAATTAAGGGCCCACTTTTGTGGGATTCCTGGAGGTTTGTTTATCAGATTGCTTAGAAAGGTAAAAGGAAGCCACTGTAACTAGTAGGTGTCAGTGCTCAGATCCCAGATGTTTATTGCCTTCAAAGATAAAAAGCTTGTTAACAGTAAGCATGGAGGTTACAGATAACAAGCTGATCAGTCCTCTTGTCTCCACCTGGTACTTTTCCTTGAATTAATTTTTTTAATCTCACTTTGCTAAAATAATTATATTTACCTTTGAAAAAGACAACATATGTAAACTGGCTTTTAGCAATGAAAATAATTTTTATGTCTAAGATTTGTTTGTTCGGCAGGAATTTTGGGTGGGGATACTAAGAAATTATCTTCCTAATACACAGCAAGAATGTATAACCCATTGAATTGGAGATGGTGTCTTTGTAAGCCACTGATTTAATTTGTTTTTAATTTACAGCCATCCTCATCTAAAAGGATTTACAAAGCTTTATATGTCAATTAGTTTGGGTAACTAAAAAATAATCAATATTCATTCAGTTCTCTATTGCAGTTATAAATTTCTTCTGAGAACATACCAACATCCACATAAAACAGAAAAATCTGACACAATATGAATCTCTATAAATCCTATTTGGGTGTCTTCCAAATTTTCTTTTCTCATGTAGCCAGTTAAAATTAACCCAAATGGAGCAGCTGAGCTTCACTTAAGTTAGCTTAGGGTTGATTTTTTTTTTAATGGAATTGTAGAATTTGTTTAAGGATTATTATTTAATATACTGGTGTTTTAAGAAAAAGAACATTGGATTACTGTCTCACACACACTAGTGACGTATGTGAGTGAATTATAATATTTTTAGTAAGAAAAGGATATTTGAAATATGGACAAGAATAAAAGTAATTCCAAGATTTTCATTAAAGGACACCAATTTCTTCAAGATTCTGATTTTTTATTTTACTAAACCCGTGTTTTTAAATGTATTGATCAATTTAGGTATTACACCACTTAATAATTGTCTGCTAATACATTTATCTCCTTTACCAATAGACCATGAGCTCCCTCAGGACAGAGGTTTGGTTCAGTGTTTTGACACTGCACTGGTTGCAATGCCTTGGACATAGTTGGCACTCAGTAAGTGTTGGTTGACAAATAATTTCAGGCACAGAAAATGCAGTTGCTCTCATTAACACTTCAGCACTGGAAGAGACTATCAGAATCATCGTCCAGCCTAACTCCATCTTACAGATAAAGGAATACTCTGATCAGAGGAGACAGGTACCTTTTTGATAAACACAAAGCTCCCCAGGTCTCCCAACTCCTATTCCAATTTTTTACCTTAAAAAATTTGAGATTTGAGTATTTTGCCCCAATATCTAGAAGTGAGTTTCAAAATATGACATATATCAATTCAATTCAATGTTCAGATATCAGGGACCAGGTATCAGGAGCCCAAATTACAAAAGTTGAGAGAGTCAACCGCCAACTCAGTGGCACATGTCCTGCTTTTGATAGGCACGACCGTGTTTCTGTAAGAGAACATCATAGCCTCTGAGTCTGTTATGGGGATAATAGAATGAGAACTATTTTTCCTAGACTCCTTAGGTAATATTCTAACTTGAAAATAAAGTTCTCCTCTCAGTGAGAACATTAAAGGAGACATGTGGAAAACAGTTATTTGTGGTAGAGACTGCTATTTACCAAAATCTGTTTCCTCCTCTTCCTGGAAAACAGGCAGACAACATTTCCTAGTGCTCAACGCATTGAAGTGTAACCAGGTGATTTAGTTCTACTCAATGAAACGTGCTCAGAAGTGATGCACAGCACTTCCAAGATTCACTATAAAACAGCCCCTTGCTTATCCATTTTTATTTTTTATGGAAAGATTTAACTCCTAGGGTAAACTTCTAAGTCATGTGTTAAGGTCGTTAGAAAGATCAGTAGTCTGGTTTCTGAATAACAAGAGGCTTCCTGTTTACCTGAAACTCCCTTGGACTATGAGACCCATACTCCTATTGTATTCAACCTCTGCTATACTGTGGGGAGGGGAGGTGCCTATTACAGCAACGAGTGTTACTTTTATCTCAAATTTCTGCAGTGGAGGAAAATGCCTTATTCTTATTAGTTAAAACTCCCAACACCTGGACTATGCAGTGAAAATAGACTCACACTGACCTTCTTTCCCCTTTTTCTAGCAGATATATGAAAATCTAGCATAGGGCAGGTTTCACTGAGCCACCACCGCCATGAGCTAATTAAGGTCTCGTTGGGCCTCATCCCTTAGGGCAGTGGTTCTCAAACTCCAGTCTTCAGCAGAATCACCTTGCAGGTTTGTTAAACCAGGTAAGCACTACGACTGGGTCTTTCCTCCAGGATTTGATTTTATTAGTTCTTGGGTGGAGCCTGATATTTTGCAATTGCAACAGGTTTCCAGAAGATGTCTTTGAAACTGGTCCAGACCTCACACTTTGAGAACAGCTATAGGGCTTCTAGATTACTCCTAAATGTATTTTACCCCGTATTTTCAAACACCCGTCATATATAACCAATTAGCACCCTCTCAAAGTTGTACTATCTGCTTAACAATACACCTGATGCAACACTGAAATAGAGACAACAGGATCTCATACCACCTGCTTCGCTAACAAGGGGGTGTTTCTCACTGCTGAAATGGTCAAAAATAGCACTTGAGTTCTGATAGTGGGTCTGGAGATAGAAAAATTAGTTTATAGGTAAATTAAGTCCTCTTTATAGAATGAAAAGTAAGGTGAAATCTCATTTGAAGATGACAAGCAGAGATGAGATGTTAAGGGGATAAAGATATTTATAGGCCATGGTTCTGGGAGGCTGGCTGGAGAATAAGGCATCCTTATTAAAGATTGACCAGAGGGATAAATAGAATCTCACCCTAGCATGAGAGGAAGCAGACAGCCAATTCCCCAGCAGAAAGCCCATCAAAAGTTTTTACCAAAAAAAAAAAAAAAAACAAAAACCTTCAGCCAAAAGGAAAAGGCATCTCTCTACTACCAAGCACAACTCTGCCTTCCAAACATCAGGAAGCTCACTCCCCACGTGGCAGCAATTTTCAGACTGCTCCAAATTTATACCTGGTCTCCAAGGCAGTGGTACCAGCCCAGAAGTGATGCTCGCAGCCTCACGGCCCTGCCAACCAGAACATGTGTAAAGAATGAGAGGGAATATCTTGTGCAGTAGCTATGTGATGGGGTGGAGTGGGACCTACACAAGCCAGGAGGATGAAGTCAGCCTTCAAAGATCCACTAAAGCCAAACTTCAAAAACAGTGGCAGAGCTGTGGGTTGCTGACAGACAGGCAAGTCTTGTTTATAAGAATCTAGGAGAGGGAGACCTTTTAAAGCAGAGGCTTGGGGAGACAGAATCTAAGAAGCAGAGTTGAATAAACATTGACAGAGCTGTAAACAACCAAACACATCTTTGTTTGGGAAAGCAAGGAAAGGTTACACATCAGTTTCTTTAGTTGAATTAATGGAGAAGGGTTCTTGTTAGCAACAATCTTCAAAGCAAAGGATGACAAATTGTAAATTTGAAACGAAAAATACTTCTAAATGGATACTGGACCCAAACGATGCCTATATTTAATGACAATGAGAGCCTAAATTTATATGGTGCTCCACAATTTTTTGAATGATATTATCTCACTTAATATTCATAACACTATGAGGTACGCAATATGAGCCCAATTTTACAAGCGAGAAAATTCTTTCATTAATATCCAAAGTTTCCAACTTCACTTACTCTTTCCACTTCCGAAATCTTTACATCTTAATCCAAGTAATAATATACCTGATTAAATCTGAACAAAACAGTGTATTTCACTATTGCCCTTGGCGATACAGTGTCTATAAAAAAGGGATGCCTTTCTCACAATATCATCCAACATGCCTTCCTACTATGGATGGAAAATTTTAGACAATTCCTTTACTCTGCTAGAAAAAAAGTATCTGCTGGGCTGAATGCTGCCTGGAAGACTGACCCTATTTACTCAAAAGATGTATGATTTCTATCTCACATAATGTCAAATACTCTCTGTGCTATAGCGGTTGGTATTAAAACTTGAGCCCTTGTATTGAAAAGCTACCTCTCGGGCTTCCCTGGTGGCGCAGTGGTTGAGAGTCCGCCTGCCGATGCAGGGGACACGGGTTCGTGCCCTGGTCCGGGAAGATCCCACATGCCACGGAGCAGCTGGGCCCATGAGCCATGGCCACTGAGCCTGCGCGTCCGGAGCCTGTGGTCCGCAACGGGAGTAGGCCACAACAGTGAGAGGCCCGCATACCGCAAGAAACAAAAACAATAACAAAAACAACAACAACAAAAAAAGCTACCTCTCTAGAGCATTGCTCTGTAACTGTTACCTGCCTTGCCTCAGAGGGACTATACAGTTACACTGCACCAACCTCAGCAGCAGCATAGCCATCACTATCATTGACATTATCACCATCGCTCCCACCCATCCCTGCAAATGGCTTTACATCTAATGAAGTTCACTTAAACCAGAGTCACCACTAGAGCAGGTACGCTGGGTAACACAGTACACAGAAGCCATTTAGAGTCATGAATGAAAATCTGGAAAGTCTCACGGCCTTTCGAAACCCTCATTTAGTAGATAATGACTACATGTGTGGGAATTCTTAGAAAGATAGGTAAGTAATCCTTATTTATTTACAAAATTATTCCCATATGAACACCATTCTTTATTCTGAAGCAGTGTACATAATGGTTAAGTATGCTGGTTCTGGAGCTAGACAACCTAGGTTCAAAACCCAGCTCTGCTACTTTTTGTCTGTGTGCCATTAGACAACTTAAACTTCTCCTTGCCTCTTTGTTCACCAGTAATATGCTAATGATAATAGTATTACTATTAGAATTAAATGAGTTAATACATTTAAACCATTAAGTATTTAATAACAATATTATCATTATTATTATTATTATATGGTACAGCTCTATTTCTCAGAGATCTTTGCTGGAGCTCAGCCTTTGTAACTTTCAGATACCATGAAGCCTCTGTCCACAATCTGTTATTCCATTCCCAGCAACTGTATTCCAAGTAGACTGGTCTTGTGCTATTGAATTCTGTGCTGGTTTTAAGAGGCCAATGTCATGAGACCATTCTTAACCCTTTTCTCACATGATGATGAAGAGTGAATTTCTAAATAGAAATCAAAGGTGATATAAAAAATGGCACTATCTCCTTTCATCTATGAAAAGACAAATTCTGAGCTCTCCTTTTGTTTCAGACATAATTTTTGAAATAGTCCACTGTATTACTATGTTCTAGAAGGGAGACCTGATGCTCTGTAATGGGACTTCTAGAGGGGCCTATTTGCATGAGTAAATGAAAAGTTAAAAAGGAAGAAACTTACCACTAAAAGAAGATTCAGTTCGCAAAACCTGAACAAACCTAAGAATGATAATTGGGGGAGTGGGGAGGGCAAGTGACACTGTTGGAAGAAAAAGCTATGATTTTAATGATGAATGAAATGCTCTCCAACCCAACTCCATAAACCCACACTTGAGTCTTCTGGGTGCTTGGAAGTTGTGACAGCTTGGGGATGGGGTAGTTTTGTTTTGTTTTGTTGTTTTTCAAACAGCTTAACTGAAGTATAACTGAAATGCAAAAAAACTGCACATTTTTAATGTACACAATGCAATGAGTTTGGACATATGCATACACCTATATATAATAAACATAACCATCACCTCCAAAAATTTCCTCATGCCTCTTTGGGCTTTGTTTTGTTTTGTTTTGTGGTAAGAACACTCACCATGAGAGCTACCCTAAATACTTCACAAGCATAATACAGTATTGTTAACTACAGATGCTATGTCATATCAGAGAGCTCTAGAACTTACTCATTTTGCATAACATAAACCTTATAGGATTGAACAACAGCTCTCCATTTAGAAAGGGGATGCTTTAATAATGGAGTAAACTTTTCTGAAAACTTCAACACAGGATATTGTAAAGTCAAGACAGCCTTTGGTCTAGTCACGCAACATGGTTCATATGGGAAAAGGTATTTTGCCTATTTCAACAAGGCAATCGATTATCAGAACACATAAGTCAAACAAGAATCAGAAGGAACAAGGCGAGAGGCCTCAACAGGAGTGACTTGGATACCACTGACAGAAACAAAGCACAGGGCTTCCCGGGTGGCGCAGTGGTTGAGAGCCTGCCTGCCGATGCAGAGGACATGGGTTCGTGCCCCGGTCTGGGAGGATCCCACATGACGCGGAGCGGCTGGGCCCCTGAGCCATGGCCGCTGAGCCTGCGCGTCCAGAGCCTGTGCTCCGCAACGGGAGAGGCCACAACAGTGAGAGGCCCGCATAAAGAAACAAAGCACAGGATAACGCAGGATGATAAGGAGGACGACAGCAGGGAGCGTGCGCACAGTAGGCTCTGTAACTTCTTCCCTCCACCAGCCTCACAAACCAACCACTGAACTCTTTCTCACTGAGCCCAAACTTGCCACAGAATCCTTTAGACTATAGTTCTCCCTGAGTCACAATGATCACTCTGGAATAGGATATAAAATGAAATCTATAAAGTCCTATCTGCTCTGGGGAACTCCTACCTATGGGAAAGGAATTTGAGGGAGATTAGAGATCTCTGAAATCTGGGGACAGACCACAGAAAATATTGTTTATTATTGTTATGGCTACTTCTTGAAAAAGCCATAAAGCGGTGATAGGTTTCATAAAACATTCATATTCTCGCTCCTTTTGTGGATGGCATTACACATTGCAGCATGTTTGACTCAAATCAATATAGGTATCAGTGGCAACAGAACTAGTTTTTCCTACAGATAAGTGTATTGCCCTCATATGATTTAGATGTCATTCTTTGGTGATATAATTAAGTCCACCTTACCAACTGGTGGGCTCTTTTAAATTACCCTACTGCTCATTACAAATTAAAATTTACCCTGCTTTCAATGCATATAAGCATTATAGAAAGAATATAGGCAAAGGCTTGGCTATATTTGAAGTGAATTTAAAAAACTGAGCATTGGAAAAAACTAGCTATATTGTCCTCCAATCCCTTCACATGATGAAATTGAGTCCGGGCGATAACAGACTTTCCTTAAAAACACGTGTGGAAGTCTCCTCGCCTCACTTCCTACCTCACCTGGTGGTGCCTGGCGACACGCTCCGAGTACTGAAAGTCATGCCATCTGTGAGGCCGCTCACAGGCCTGCACGAGACGCCCACCATTGTTCCCGCCAAGAGTCCCGGGGGCCCCTCAGACCAAGCTGCTGCCCCACCTCCCATGGGGAGCCACCCGCCCGTCAGCCCATGCTGTTCCCGCCACCTCTGTCCGCCAACCCCGCAGCCTGTGATTCTGGGAGGAAGAATTCCGGCCTCTCTCAGAAGAGGAATTCAAATGCACAAAGGACTCTCCTCATTTGCATAAGCTTCAGGCCTCACAAAACCTGGTTCCTTCCTGCTGGCTGTCAATAAGAAAGCTATCACAGGACATCCTGGATAAGTAATCTAAGGCAAAGAAAAAATTTTTAAAGGTAATCAAACTGCAGTCCTGCACGGAATTCTATGTGATGTCCTCCAACTTCAGGACCAGACTATCCCCTCTCCTCCAGCCAGTTGTGGAGAGGTTGGGAAGGAAATGGCGATGATTCTGGATTCCATTTAAGGTTCAATTACTGAGTTGCCTGGGAGCCCAACGGGAGGATGGCCTCACTATGGCTGCTGTCTCTGGAGGGACCCCACCAGCTGAAGTGGCAACCATCCTTGGGACCACAGGTCAGTACATTTCCTGAAGTCAGAGCTGGTTCCAGAGAGGTTGACCACTGTATATCTCTTGAAGTACAGCTGCAAAGCATCTCTAACAAAGACCAGTCTATAGATGAGGAAACAGACACTGAAGCACAGAGAGGTTAAGGCACTTACTCAAAGTCGCAAAGACACCGTGTGGTTGACAGGGTGTGGATGCTCTGGCCAGGTGTCAGGCCTGAGCCTCTGAGGTGGGAGAGCCGAGCTCAGGACACTGGACCACAAGAGACCTCTCAGCCGCACGCAATATCACTGGGCGAGAGATCTCCGTCTCAATGCTAAGACCCAGCTCCACTCAACGACCAGCAAGCTCCAGTGCTGGACACCCCATGCCAAAAAACTAGCAAGACAGGAACACAACCCCACCAATTGGCAGAGAGGCCACCAAAATCATAATAAGTTCACAGACACCGCAAAACACACCACCAGACGAGATCCTGCCCACCAGAAAGACAAGATCCAGCCTCATCCACAAGAGCACAGGCACTACGTCTGCTCCACCAGGAAGCCTATACAACCCACTGAATCAACCTTAGCCACTGGGGACAGACACCGAAAACAACGGGAACTACAAACCTGCAGCCTACGAAAAGGAGACCCCAAACACAGTAAGTTAAGCAAAATGAGAAGACAGAGAAACACACAGCAGATGAAGGAGCAAGATAAAAACCCACCAGACCCAACAAATGAAGAGGAAATAGGCAGTCTACCTAAAAAAGAATTCAGAGTAATGATAGTAAGGATGATCCAAAATCTTGGAAATAGAGAAAACGCAAGAAACATTTAACAAGGACCTAGAAGAACTAAAGATGAAACAAGCAATGATGAACAACACAATAAATGAAATTAAAAATGATCCAGAAGGAATTAATAGCAGATTAACTGAGGCAGAAGAATGGATAAGTAAGCTGGAAGATAAATTAGGGGAAATAACTACTGCACAACAGAATAAAGAAAAAAGAATGAAAAGAATTGAGGACAGACACAGAGACCTCTGGACAACACTAAATGCACCAACATTCAAATTATAGGGGTCCCAGAAGAAGAAGAGGGAAAAAAAGGGACTGAGAAAATATTTGAAGAGATTATAGTTGAAAACTTCCCTAATATGGGAAAGGAAACAGTCAATCAAGTCCACAAAGCAAAGATAGTCCCACACAGGATAAATCCAAGGAGAAACACACCAAGACACATATTAAGCAAACTATGAAAAATTAGATACAAAGAAAAAATATTAAAAGCAGCAAGGGAAAAGCAACAAACAACATACAAGGGAATCCCTATAAGGTTAACAACTGCTCTTTCAGCAGAAACTCTGCAAGCCAGAAGGGAGTGGAAGGACATATTTAAAGTGATGAAGGAGAAACCTACAACCAAGATTACTCTACCCAGCAAGGATCTCATTCAGAGTCGATGGAGAAATTAAAACCTTTACAGACAAGCAAAAGCTAAGAGAATTCAGCACCACCAAACGAGCTCTACAACAAATGCTAAAGGAACTTCTCTAAGTGGGAAACACAAGAGAAGAAAACGACATACAAAAAAAAAAACAAACCCAAAACAATTAAGAAAATGGTAATAGGAACATACATATTGATAGTTACCTTAAATGTGAATGGATTAAATGCTCCAACCAAAAGACACAGGCTTGCTGAATGGATACAAAAACAAAACCCATGTATATGCTGTCTACAAGAGACCCACTTTAGACCTAGGGACACATACAGACTGAAAGTGAGGGGATGGAAAAAGATATTCCATGCAAATGGAAATCAAAAGAAAGCTGGAGTGGCAATTCTCAAATCAGACAAAATAGACCTTAAAATAAAGACTATTAGAAGAGACAAAGAAGGACACTACATAATGATGAAGGGATCAATCCAAGAAGATATAACAATTGTAAATATTTATGCACCCAACACAGGAGCACCTCAATTCATGAGGCAAATTCTAATAGCCATAAAGGGGAAATTGACAGTAACACAATCATAGTAGGGGACTTTAACATCCCACTTTCACCAATGGGAAGATCATCCAAAATGAAAATAAATAAGGAAACAGAAGCTTTAAATGATACATTAAACAAGATGGACTTAATTGATATTTATAGGACATTCCATCCAAAAACAACAGAATACACCTTCTTCTCAATTGCTCAAGTAACATTCTCCAGGATAAATCATATCTTGGGTCACAAATCAAGCCTTGGTAAATTTAAGAAAACTGAAATCATATCAAATATCTTTTCTGACCACAATGCTATGAGTCTAGATATCAATTACAGGAAAAAAAAACTGTAAAAAATACAAACACATGGAGGCTAAATAAAACAATACAGAATAACCAAAAGATCACTGAAGAAATCAAAAAATACCGAGAAACAAATGACAATGAAAACACGATGGCCCACAACCTACGGATTGCAGCAAAAGCAGTTCTAAGAGGGAAGTTTATACAAATACAATCCTATCTCAAGAAACAAGATACATCTCAAACATCCTAACCTTACACCTAAAGCAATTAGAGAAAGAACAAAAAAACACCCAAAGTTAGCAGAAGGAAACAAATCATAAAAATCAGATCAGAAATAAATGAAAAAGAAATGAAGGAAAAAATAGCAAACATCAATAAAATTAAAAGCTGGTTCTTTGAGAAGATAAACAAAACTGATAAACCCTTAGCCAGACTCATTAAGAAAAAAAAAGGAAAAGACTCAAATCAATAGAATTAGAAATGAAAAAGGAGAAGTAACAACTGACACTGCAGAAATACAAAGGATCACGAGAGATTACTATAAGCAACTATACGCCAATAAAATAGACAACCTGGAATAAATGGACAAATTCTTAGAAAAGCACAACTTCTGAGACTGAACCAGGAAGAAATAGAAAATATAAACAGACCAATCACAAGGACTGAAATTGAAACTGTGATTAAAAATCTTACAACAAACAAAAGCCCAGGACCAGAGAGCTTCAAAGGCAAATTCTATCAAACATTTAGAGAAGAGCTAACACCTATCCTTCTCAAACTCTTCCAAAATATAGCAGAGGGAGGAACACTCCCAAACTCATTCTATGAGGCCACCATCACCCTGCTACCAAAACCAGACAAAGATGTTACAAAAAAAGAAAACTGCAGGCAAATACTACTAATGAAAATAGATACAAATATCGTCAACAAAATACTAGCAAACAGAATCTAACAGCACATTAAAAGCATCATATCCCATGGTCAAGTGGGGTTTATCCCAGGAATGCAAGGATTCTTCAATATATGCAAATCAATCATTGTGATACACCACATTAACAAACTGAGGGATAAAAACCATATGATCATCTCAATAGATGCAGAAAAAGATTTTGACAAAATTCAACACCCATTTATGAGAAAAACCCTCCAGAAAGTAGGCATAGAGGGAACTTACCTCAACATAATAAGGGCCATATATGACAAAGCCACAGCCAACATTGTTCTCAATGGTGAAACCACTTCCACTAAGATCAGGAATAAGACAAGGGTGCCCACCCTCTCCACTATTGTTCAACACGGTTTTGGAAGTTTTAGCCATAGCAATCAGAGATGAAAAATAATTAAAAGGAAGCCAAATCAGCAAAGAAGTAAAACTGTCACCATTTGCAGATGACATGATACTATACATAGAGAAACCTAAAGATGCTACCAGGAAACTACTATAGCTGATCAAAGAATTTAGTAAAATAGCAGAATACAAAATTAATGCACAGAAATCTCTTGCATTACTATACACGAATGATGAGAAATCTGAAAAAGAAATTAAGGAGACACTCCCATTTATCATTGCAAAAAAAGAATAAAATACCTAGGAATAAACTTACCTAAGGAGACAAAAGACCTGTATGCAGAAAACTGTAAGACACTGATGAAAGAAATTAAACATGATACATACAGATGGAGAGATAAACCATGTTCTTGGATTGGAAGAATCAACATTGTGAAGATGACTATATGACCCAAAGTAACCTACAGAGTCAATGCAATCAGTATCAAACGACAAGAGCATTTTTCACAGAACTGGAACAAAAAATTTCACAATTTGTATGGAAACACAGAAGACCCCGAATAGCCAAAGCAGCCTTGAGAAAGAAAACCAGAGCTGTAGGAATCAGGCTCCCTGACTTCAGACTGTACTACAAAGCTACGGTATTCAAGACAGTATGGTACTGCCACAAAAACAGAAATATAGATCAATGGAACAGGATAGAAAGCCCAAAGATAAACCCATACACATATGGTCACCTTATCTTTGATAAATGAAGCAAGAATATATAATGGAGAAAAAACAGCCTCTTCAATAAGTGGTGCTAGTAAAACTGGACAGCTACATGTAAAAGAATGAAACTGGAACACTTCCTAAGGCCATACAGAAAAAATAAATTCAAAATGGATTAAAGACCTAAATGTAAGGCTAGACACTAAAACTCTTAGAGGAAAACATAGGCAGAACACTCGTTGACATAAATCACAGCAAGATCCTTTATGACCCACCTCCTAGAGAAATGGAAATAGAAACAAGGGTGAACAGGTGAGACCTAGTGAAACTTCGGGGCTTTTGCACAGCGGAGGAAACCATAAGCAAGACCAGGGGACAACCCTCAGAATGGAAGAAGGTGTTTGCAGATGGAGCAACTGACAAAGGATTAATCTCCAAAATATACAAGCAGCTCATGCAGCTCAATATCAAGAAAAAACCCAATCCAAAAATAGGCAGAAGACCTAAACAGACATTTCTCCAAAGAAGATATACAGATTGCCAACAAACACATCAAAGGATGCTCAACATCACTAATCATTGGAGAAATGCAAATCAAAACTACAATGAGGTATCACCTCACACCAGTCAGAATGGCCATCATCAAAAAATCCACAATAAATGCTGGAGAGGGTGTGGAGAAAAGGGAACTCTCTTGCACTGTTGGTGGGAGTATAAAGTGATATAGCCACTTTGGAGAACAGTATGGACCTTCCTTAAGAAACTAAAAATAGAACTACCATATGACCCAGCAATCCCACTATGGGGCATATACCTTGAGAAAACCATAAATCAGAAAGTGTCATGTACCACAATATTCATTGCAGCACTATTTACAACAGCCAGGACATGGAGGCAACCTAAGTGTCCATCGACAGATGAATGGATAAAGAAGATGTGGCACATATATACAATGGAATATTACTCAGCCATAAAAAGAAACGAAATTGAGTTGTTTGTAGTGAGGTGGATGGACCTAGAGTCTGTCATACAGAGTGAAGTAAGTCAGAAAGAGAAAAACAAATACCGAATGCTAACACACATATATGGACTCTTAAAAAAGAAAAAAAAGAAAAAAGTTTCTGAAGAACCTAGGGGCAGGACAGGAATAAAGGAATAAAGACACAGATGCAGAGAATGGACTTGAGGACACAGGGAGGGGGAAGGGTAAGCTGGGACGAAGTGAGAGAGTGGCATTGACATATATACACTACCAAATGTAAAACCACTAGTGGGAAGCAGCTGCATAGCACAGGGAGATCAGCTCGGTGCTTTGTGACCACCTAGAGGGGTGGGATAGGAAGGGTGGGAGGGAGATGTAAGAGGGAGGGTATTTGGGGATATATGTATACGTATAGCTGATTCACTTTGTTTTACAGCAGAAACTAACAACACTGTAAAGCAATTATACTCCAATAAAGATGTTTTTAAAAAAATAAAATGAAAGAAAGAAAAATAAAAACACCTGTGGTAGAGCCAAAGCTGGAACCTTTGTATTCATTTTCTCCCTGACACCATACTGACCTATGGGTTAGTGAAAGAACCATAAAGATCTCTCTACCCAAAGGCAGGGATGTGTGGCAATCACTTAGAGCAGGAGATAATAGTAGCTACAGCAGGAGTGACAACGGGAATGTAGGCAATTAGACAGTCTGAAATTGTTGAGAGTGCTTGAGAGGAAGAACTAATGCATACAGCATTTGAAATAAGAAACAAGAGAACGTATACTAGTGTTAAAACGTAAACATATTAATGTTATTGAATGTTTGTAGCTGGGAATTCTACACTTACTTAAATAATTTAAATGTTGCATCTGGGAGATACAATACTGCACTTTATTATGACAATGAAACTAATTCGGAAAAATAAAACCTAAAGCACATGTTAACAATGAGGCATTTTGATTATTTAATGCACACTAGGAGGGAAAAACAGAATTTAAAAAACCTGTGTGTGAGTGTGTGTTTGATAGTCCATACAGCTGCTCCCTGGGACAGGTAGTTCTAGAATGAATAGGAAGGAGGATGGTTGGGTGGGGGAGCAGGACTCATTACACAAAGTAGCTGCAGAAACCAGCTGAGGCTAAGCCAAGTGCAGCAAAACTCAATCCCACATCCTAGTGGTTGAGGGAAATCCGAAGAAATCAATCACTGTTATTTTAGAAAAGGAAACAGGGACAAAAATGACATCCTTAAAAAAAAAAAAAAAAAACCTACAGATAAAAATAACCCACAAGATCTCTTAAAGCTCTTTAGAAACATTTGAAAGCCTGGATTAAATGTAAGTCCAGAAAGAAAGAAAGGGAGGGAGGGAGAGAGAGGGAGGGGGGACGGAGGGGGAAGGAAGAATAGAGAGAGGGGGAGGGAAGGGGAGATAGAAAAAAAAGCTTTAAAAAGTTCTGTTGGGCTTCCCTGGTGGCGCAGTGGTTGAGAGTCCGCCTGCCGATGCAGGGGACACGGGTTCGTGCCCCGGTCCGGGAAGATCCCACATGCCGCGGAGCGACTGGGCCCGTGAGCCATGGCCGCTGGGCCTGCGCGTCCAGAGCCTGTGCTCCGCAACGGGAGAGGCCACAACAGTGAGAGGCCCGCGTACCGCAAAAAAAAAAAAAAGTTCTGTTACCAACTAATAAAGTACAATGTAACATATATTAAAAGGCAGAGGAAAAACATAAATATGTACAAAATATAAATAGATTTTAAAAAAACAAGGAAGGCCACAAAAGGTGGTACTTCAAGTGCAACTTAGGAATTATAGGAGTCCAAAAAAAGAAACTAAGGAAAAGCATGCAAAAGTTTAGAGAGCCTAAGAGAAGTTCTTTAAGTGTAGCAAAGAGAGGGGATCAGTAGGAGAATTACACAAACCACCCGGCCACAGGAATGAGAAAGCATACCCAGGGTAAAAAGGTAAAAGCCAGGAAACTAGATGTTTCTAAGATGACATCTTTTTTCTAAGGATGTCATTTTTGTCCGTTTCCTTTTCTAAAATAACAGTGTGATTGATTTCTTCGGATTTCCCTCAACCACTAGGATGTGGGATTGAGTTTTGCCTCGGTCTATCTCAAGGTCGTTACCTGTTTCTTATTTTAAAGGGGCAATGAGATCAAAGGATGCTAGATCTGTGTGGGATCTTTGAAAACAAATTCACACACCAAATGTAGATGAGTCATCCTTGTTGGATGGCATCCATCTACAAATTCTAAAAGTAACTTAAAGGTGGGACCCTGAGATGGTAGATCAATGTAGATGTGCTTTTAAACTGTCACATTCTAGGCCATTGGAGATTTGCCAGAGAGATCTCCCCACAAGCAGTCATTAAAGAAGAGCCAGGTGAAACTCCCTTTCATAATGAAGTCAAATCCCAGTGAAAAGCGTCAAACAATTGATGCTCTGTCCCCACCAGCGGAGAAGGGAGAGTGGAGACGAAAGAGCACCGGGCCAGGTGGGAGACTGCTATACTACTGACTAGCATTTTATCTCACTTAAGTTACTGAGCCTCCTAAGGTCTCAGTTTCCTTGTCCTCAAAAGGGGTGTAAGAATCCCTAACCAAATAAAGTAAAATAAAATAAAAAGTAACGATTCAAGGAGATAACATGACTGTAAGTATCAAATCACAGCTGAAACTGTTATCTTGAAAGTTTTCATTATGTTGCCAGGCACTGAACTAGGTATCTTGCATGCAATCCTCACATGGCAGGTGCTCAATAATCTTACCTTTCTTTCTTCCCCAGAGAGTATTCTTGGGGCCCAGAGAAGTTAGTTTATGTGAAAGCACTTCATAAAGTGTAAATTGTTGTGAGCACATGGGTACTTATGAAGAGATCATGGGATCTATTAACAAGGATGTATCAATGAACAAGCAACTAAACAAGCTACTGGAGGAAAACCAGCATGGTTTCTGAAAGATGAAATAACACTGGATTAATATGCTAGTCAGTTTCCTAAGTTTGCTAAAAACCACTAAGGTCATGAAGCAAGAACAAATTAATTATGGATGGCATCATGTAATATCTCCCTAGTTTCAAAACCAAAGCACTCACCAAAAATTGTATTCAGTAGGGCACTGATGAAAAAATTATGGTATGGGACACTATGCAATTGTTAATAAAGATGTTGTAGGTGAATATTTGATAATAGAGAAAAACATTTCACGACATGCTATTAAAAGAGAAGAATAAATCACAAAGTATATGTATATCATGATCCTAATTTTATAACTAACGCCTGAGGATGGGAGGGAGTCTGGAATGGTATACAACCAAAAAATGTTAATATAGATTTCTCTAGTACTGAACATATAATTCGCTTTTTCATTTTTTCCAGTGCTTTTCTGTGTTTTCTCATTTTTCTACAATGAACACATTAATTTATAATGAGAAACTTTTAAAACACAAATGATTCTTTAAACCCTATCAGGGAAAACTGTAGCTTCACTCATTCTAAGAATGTTTTAAAAAAAGCAAGCTTTGCTTTGGAATGCAGTGGGAAGCACTTCAACGTTCCTTCAGTGTTGCCAAGGTTTATTTAACAATATTTTCTCACCATATATTATACAAGAACAGAACTAAACAGATGGTCTACATCGGAAACCCAGCAATCTAGGAAAAGTTACCCTCACTACCTACTCATCATATATTCCATACTATACATTACACACACAACTCCTTATTGCCTTATTAATAACATACGTGCGTGCCTCAGTCTTACATAGATCCCTATGTCAAAGTCAGCCCACAGGACACACACACATCTGTGTGTATGTGTGTGTCTTCAGAAGATGATGTGATAGAGATATCCACACTCAAGATATGAGCCGACTTACTTTAAAAATTACCTTCTTGCCTCACATATTTGTAGATTTTATACAGAAAAACTAAGTAGCTTGGAATTTGCAGTAAACAAAGGCAAGGCTTGCATTTGACTCAGTATTATGTATGCAAATGGCATCTTGGCATCAAATTAGTCTTCCAGAAGCAAGATTTCCTTTATGTCACTTCCTTCCTGAACCAATCAATGGCCCTTTCTTTCTTTCAGGATCAAGTACAAATGGCTCAGCCTGGCATCCCAGCTTCACACCGAGTCTCCAGGCTTCTTTGTCAATATTTTCCAACAACAACCCTTAACTCTACTCGGGCTACAGTCCATACTACATCCCAAACACAGCATATCCTTTTTCTGTTCCTTTGTTTGTGTTATTTTCCCCAATGGAAGTATCCTTCCTCTTCTTCCTTCCCCCTATAAATCCTTCTAGCCTTCCAATGTCAGACTTAAGACCATTTCCATGATACATCCCCATCCTCTGGTTTCTCTAACTTATTTTCTGAACCAATCTGTTTTACAGTTTATCATATTTTTCTATTACTCTTCAGGAAATTATTTCTTAAGAATACTAGACTCCCAATAAATACATATTGAATTAAGCTCAAACATCCAGTGGTATAAAGTTTTATAGAGGTGAGGTAGAAAATGTAACAAAAAAGAGCTAGTGTTATGATTTTAGTGACTTAATTGGAAATAAATGATGCTACTGCCAATTACAAAAGGATTCGGTTCTTTTTTAATCTGGCCTTAAAGCTAGGTCAGCAAGACCCTCTCCTTGAAAAGACTTTGCTGGGAATTAGTTTTTTTTTCTTCTGAATGTAATAAAACTGAATTCTTTTAAAATGGTATTTAATTCAGCCGTTTTGCTAATTAAGACTAGACTTCTCCCCAATCAAAATAAAATCATAGAGTCATCTAATTTTTGGAGCTCAAAGAGAACTTAGAGATTATCTCCAGAATCAGTAACATGCCCAAGGCTACAGAGATGGTGAGTCAAAAACGATTTTTTTTTATTCTATAAGTCATTCCCATTTATACCACTATTTAGGGTAATGCAGTGTAAGGAAAAGGACCTGGACTTGGAGACAGAAGCCCAGGCTTCTAACACAAGCCCAGTTTTACTAAGTTGTAGGGTGGAAATAATAGCATATGACCTCACAACGTTGCTAGTAGTAGGTAGGAACAGGTGAGAAGTAATATATAAGCATGGCCACATGCTTATGTATTCTCGTCCTAAACTGCAACGGTTGTTTACACACTTGTGTGCCAGAGAACCTCACTCAACCAAGCCCTAAGGATTCTGCCCCTGAATCTCTCATCAGTGCATTAACTCTCTCTCCAATGCCACAACCGTAGCCCAAACTACCAAGATCTCTGTTCTTATCTAATAAAAGCGTCTGAGGTGGCTTCTCCCCATCACTCTTTTCCTTTTCCTGTACTGCAGAGTCCTCTTTCAAAAACCCACACCTATGTGGCACTTTCCTTCATTAAAACCCTTCAATACCTTCCCTCATTTTTGCCCCTTAGGCTAAATCTTACATCCTTGCAAAGCTCCTCAAGGCCCTGCAGCTTTGGGCTTAGTTCACCCATCAAGGTTTACCTTGTCATTTTCCTCTTTGGTCTTTGCACCCTTCTCCTCCTTCAGTTTCTGGAAAATGCTAGTCTCCTTCTTACCTCACACCTTGGCAATACACCTCTTTGCTGGGAAAGCCCTCTCTCCACATAGCTAACTCCTACTCATCATTCAAATACAATTACATGTGAGTTCCTCAAGAAAAGCCTTCCTAGCTCCCAAGGCTAAGCTAAGTCTCCCTAAAATACATCCTCATAGTACCCTAAATTCTCCTTCATTATTTATTACAATGGTAATTAATTTATCTTTTAAGTGCCTATCTCCTTTGCTATAAGGTTTATAAGAGTGTTTGCTTAGGCTTAAAAAATATTTATGAAAGAAAGGGAGGGAGGGGGGAATTGAGATGTTTCTTGGATATCCAGCCACACTCTTATTACTCTGTACTTGGTATACACCCCAACTAGCTGGCATAACTACCCATTCCTCATGCTGCACACATGATACAAACAAAAATAACTTTAAACCCACAGAATGCCCACTCTTCTCCTTCCTCCTCAGCTCAAACCACATTATTGCCTAATGGGAAAGACAGGAAATTAAAATTTCAGTAACAAAACCATAGTAGCCACTAGGAGCAGTTTCAAGCCTGCATCTGATATGCCAGCACTGGGTTGGGTTGGGTCAGTGGGATTAGTCTTATCTCTGATACGTGAGACAGAAATCAGAGTTTCTTCCCATTGCTGTTCAGACGGAGCGTCCCCAGTGGAAAGCAGGCCTGATCGCAGGCAGCCTGGATCAGACTGACCCAGCCAGAATTCCCCTGAGTATTCGTCAGGGACAGTGAACCTGCGTTTCCTCCCAGCATGTTGCTGCTCTGTCCTGAAGAGACAGAGGCACGTATCCCCTCTCCTGGAAGTAGGATACAGCTTCTGGGGCTGCCGGTTGGAAGGAAGCGGAGATAACAGGAGGCGGGGAGGTAAGCCTCCTTTCCTGCCCATCCCTGGGAGTACACAATTGCCTTCTCAAGAAGAGAAAAGAGAGCACGGGTTTGAAAGACATTTATATAAATTCTTCCTTCCTCATAAAACACTTGGTATTCATTCAATTTAAAAACAAAATTGTATCGTTGGTTTAAATGTACCTAATTCTGCACTGAAGGCTATAAAAACAGCCCTATAAATGCTGCCTAGAGAGAATCCCTTAATATCACTGATATTTCAGTGGAAGACAAATACTAATTATACATATCAACAATGTCAGCGTATTTCCCTGCATAACTTCCTTTATCCCCTGACTTTCTCCATAGTGAATAAGACAGAAGGGCCATAAAGGAAGAGAAGGGATGGAGGTTATTCGAGCAGTAGAGTTCTGGTCTGCTGACACCCTCAGCAAGATTCATTAATCTTGGAGATTCTCTCTCTCATCTGCTAAACAACAGTGATTCACACAGAGTTACACAGCCACAGTAGCAAAGTTCATGGAATCTAGATCCCCTGACCTTTCTTCCCTCCTTCAGCAATTCCTCAGTACTGCAAGCTAAAATATTAAGTGAGGCTTTTGCAGGCTTATGAAAAAGGGATACAAAGAGTGGCTAGCATGGAATTAAAAATGGACACGTTTTCCTTCCAATTTTGCTTTGCTCTGTTTTGTGTTTTGGCTTAAGCCCTTTGAGCCAAGTGAGAAGAAGGCAGAAGCAGCTTATGCAGCCCATATCAATCCTGGTATCTCCCGTCAGCATTAAGTTAGCACTGGGAGCTTAATATGGCTCTCACCCAAGTCCAGAGAAATAAAGGATGGAGGCTGGGAGAGAGATAGCTATGAACACTGGCAAATTCTTTTCAGTCAGTGGCGAGCAGCCAGATAATTCTTTTTAATTTAACTCTTTATCTTCTCTGGCAGAAACAAACAGTACATCTGCTTGAAGCATCATAACTTTCAAAGCATGCAAAGGACATCAGACAGGCACCATTATCCCAATGCAGTAAATAAGGAAACTGAGACTTATGTGAGATTATGGTCTACATGTCATCGAGAAATTATCGATTCAGAATCAGTATCTATATTTTATTATGCGTGTCTCAAGCGTTCTCACTTGACCACCTTCCCTACTTCGTGTCCAGACTAGCACTTCTTATGTTGGCAGCACTGATGTTTTTCAATAGCAAAGAATGATCCAGAACACAAGGAAATCTTGGTTGGCAGAGGGGCAATGGTATGAAGGAAAGGCTCATGCAAGGAAAATTACTTATTTATTTCAAATCATTCCACCCTATCGGGCATGGTGGAAAGGAATACAGTAAAGAAAACATCCTATGTAGGAAAATACGATAAACAAGATCTTCACAGTACAAATATTGTTATGTGTTAGAAGACAGGATTGGCTTTAGGATCTGACCACAATTGTGGAAAATGAATTATTGTCTCCTGGGGTTGGCCTGTAGATAGTTAACAACTGGAATAAGAAAAGATACCCTAAGGCCTCTGGTCACTTGCTTTACTTCTAGACTGTGTTGTGCCTCTCTAGATTAATAAGCTACTTCTAAAGAACCCCACAAAGAGAGATGATATACATTTTCAGCGGTCATCATGGTAATTCGACAGGGTCGTTGCGGGGTTGGGGAGGGGGGGTGTTGCATCACAATACAAACTGAAAGCTTATGACAAGGTCTGTTCAGCCACCTATGAAATCCAGAGAGAAGACAACACTCAACAAAGGGGAAAGGATAGGCTCCTCAGAATGTTCATGTTAGTACTGTTTTTAAATGAGTGATGTCCGATATTTCCTTAGAATGCAAGTGCCTTAGAAAAAAGGAACTGTTTCTCCCGAATCTCCAACAAAGGGGCCTCGCTGCAGTGCACGCGCACTGAAGACAACAACCATGGCGGCGGTGATGAAGACAACGGCAACGTTCCCACTTTGCGGAAAATCAGGACTTATGGAGGATGCCTAAACTCTTCTTAGGTTACCTGGGTAAAATCAGAAACTTTCCATTTTCACTTTGTAGTTACTTGCTACCACCTAATATTAAAAGAACCTGTAACATGGACTCAGAAAAAAGTTATTTCTTGAAGGGTCTTAGTTTTAGTCCTTGTCAGACTGAGCTGTCAAACGCCACTGGAGGGGTTTCACCAACACATTGGCATTGAACTGCTTGTGCGGAAGGGGGTGGAACGTGTCCCTGTGAGCAGCTTAGGCTCTTCAAAGATGTCCTCTAAAGGGAGCCTCCTAACAACGGGATAGAACACACAGGTCCTCACTGAGCAGCTGCTACAGGGCTCCCCTCAAGGGCTGGCCATGCTGCTCTGATGCAGTGTAACTACGCTCTTCTCATCTCCTGGCCACTGAGCAGCCCAGATCTGGCTGCAGGCAGAAGCCAAGGCGACCTTCAGGCCCAGATGAGCCAGAAATGCGGGCGGGGTGGGCCATGTGGAGTTCACCTCTTCTGCAGTCTCCAAAGGGCACAGAGCTACTGCCAGCCCAGATGCCAAAGGGAGAGAACAGAGCCAACCTCAGTGGAAAGCAGCGGCTGCTCTCTGGTTCTGGAGCATGAGAACGGAAGGAGAGATGCCAGATGACAAGGCGACCCAGCCAGACGTGATTCAGTGAAACAAGGGCCTTAGACTACCCCAGCTCAAAGCGGAGAGTTCTGAGGCGTTTCTGTTGTTGTGTATGTTTCTTGCTTCCCTTTAAACAATTCCAACTGGATTATTTTCTCTATGCTTGTTCAGGGTTATAAATAAACATGATAAAAAAATAAACATGATAACAGTGAAATTATGAACTAGAAACTTTCTTCTGAGAACCGTATACCTTTAACAACAGAGTTGTTATTACATAAAATACATTTATCAGTATATCAAGGATAAAACCCAGTTGGGACACTAATTATGTAATCTTTTCACCATTTCTTCATTATCACAAAGATATGGCATGGATGAAAATAATCAACTCTAGAAAAGTACTCTAGAATATTTGGAAAAAAATCCCAAGAAAAATCATAGGTCTTTATCACATGTAAATATACCTTAACTAACATATCTTGTATCATCTGTTTCAAAACAATGTTAATGATCCTTACATCATCACCTAGAAACAGAATGTAATTATTACTGAGAACACACCAATGTATGTCTGGCTTGCCTATGGCCGCCAAGTAATGACTTTGCACCACCTCTGTCTCCCAAGGCCAAACCAATTTATTTAAACAGTATCCATCTACACGGCCCCAAATACTCGCATTAAACATTTTTGAACAAATGGAATCTAATTAAAAATGACTACCAAGGACAGCATCATCTGAGGACCTATGAACATATCCATGAGAAACAACTGTGCTGCAGAAGGGAGAAAGTAGTCAAGGAACGGGGCTGATTCGAAAGGGCCACACACTTTGACACGGAGTAGTGTGTGTGTGTGTATGTATGTATGTATGTATGTGTGTGTATGTATGTATGTATGTATGTGTGTGTATAAGAGAGAGGAGAGCATGTTGTGAAGCAGCCAGGCCCAGACTTGCATAATCATGGCAGAAGGAAAGAGCATATAGCAACTGTTTGCGGGTGACCCCCATGTCTCCTAACCTCCTCTGGCCATACTGCCTTCTCCTCTTACCCCATTGCTCAAAGTTACTACTTCTTGGTCTGTGCCAAGTATCAGGGGACCCCAAAGCTAGACAACTGGGGCCGCTTCCCATGATTTCACTGAACTCGATGGAGCAAATCCTTGAAAATTCTCTTTGGAAAGAACAATATTCTCTAGGAAGAAAAAACTATCTACTTTGTCCAAATAATACCAGATACTCTATTTCAAAGAGTTGCCATAATAGTTAACTTTGGTATTTCTAAAGAATACTGCAGAGCTTTTTTTTTTTTTTTAAGTGGAAGATCTTCTGAAGTATAATTATCTGGTTTGGTGCTCCATTAGACTCTCCCCATCCCTTAGAAATGCTCTCTAACATCAGCCCAGCACTCTGATCTGCCCTTCACTCGTGTGACCCCATGACTGGGTAATGAATATTCTACATTTTTATTCAAACTTAAGAGAAGCATATATTAGTGACTTCATTCTTAGCATTTTATCTGAAGAGCTAAGTTCCTAGAGTTAAATGGAATAGGAAGGAAAGGGATTAACCTCTGCTGCTGGCATAGTACAGTCACGATGCTAATGTCTCTATGAAAAAGCTGAATTGCAGCCGTATCTGAAGTCACAGAGAAAGTACTGAGAGCTCTGGAGTGAAAAGAAAAAAAAAAAAACGCAAAGCAATAAAATATTAAAAGCCAAAGCTGGTTTCAGATTCTATTTTTCATGCAGGCATGCTTAGTAGGGGAATTGTGTATTACAAGACCTCGCAGTTTAGACGGTGTAGGAATGGGTCAGTGAGTTCTAAGATGAGGAAGTTTTTAGGACCTGTGACTTGTAATTGTGTTGCGGGTGAAGTCCAGCTGCTCCCCTAAGCTTACTTCAAAAATGTAACTTCAACATAGCATTTATTCACTTGCAATGCTTCAACTAGCAAACAGCCAGGGAGTCTCTTCTCTTTTCATTTGGCAAGAGCGTTCTATAGCAACACAAAATATCCCCCAGCAATGAAAAATGAAACCCACAAATGTAACATTAGTAACCAGCTGTCAGAAGAAAATCATGAGTAGGATTGCCAGTCTGGTCATTTCACGTCAGTGTGTTCATGAGAGGGGCTGTGTGTGTATGAGACTGTGACTGTGAGTGTGTGCACATGCGTGTGTAAAGGAATGGACTTGTGTGTGCAGTAGCATGAGAAATGCGAGCGGGTGCAGGTCCTAATGATTCCAGAATGCCCCAAACATGAAGCTGTAGTAGAACCGTCAGTGGTAGAGCAATACAGCACAGACTCTCTATGGCTAATGGCGCAAGGCTCCTCTCATGGGTGGGAATAATGTGAGACAGGTGAATTAAAAGATAATAGTATGTTCTTATGTTAGAAATACTTCGTGTACTGTAGGTACGTTCAACATGGTATGCCAGCTTGTAAGTGAAATGCGCACTGTGTATGTGTTTTCATTTTTAACCTACGTGAATTCATCGCACAACCTCCCAAAACGGAGACCTAAAAACCTTTTCAAAGTAAACAGCCAGCACTAGCTAGCTATTTAGTCCTCCAAGCATGAAACATATTGGCCATTCCGAGTCAGAATAGCCATTAACCCATGAATTCATATTCATTCTCTCTCTCTCTCTCTCCCCAACCCCCTGCTGCCCTCCATCCGCTTCCCTCCCCCACCTTGGAGTCGAATCTGTAGGGGTTATTTTGCACCGAGATACAAGTACCCGGTGCCAAATGCACACCCTGCCTCCTCCTAAATTTAAACCCAATTCCTTCCTGAAAGAGGAGGAATGCAGTGGTATCAGCACCGGGGACGCGGGGACAGCGAACACCGCGGTGGCGGTTGGAGTTTACAGAGGAGCAACCCCAGCTCCGCCGCCACCACCCCTCGCACGAGCGCCCACCCCCGCCCACACACACACACACACACACACACACGCGCACACACACACACACGCACGCACGCACCGGTTCCAAATCTCCCCACTAACAGGGGTAATGCAGCAAGTCTGCACAGTCCTGCACGCCTCGGGACCCAGGCTGGAGCGGAGCCGCAAGGGCAGGGAGCGCACCGCAGCACTTGTAAATAAGCCTCGTTCCGTCCAGATTCCGAGCGCTCCTCACTCCCCCGACCCCACCCCCCAAGCCCGGTGGCGGGAAGGAGGTCGCGAGGGGCCGGGGACCCCCGGGACCCCCTCCCCCCCACTTACCTTGCAGCGAGAAGAGGAACAGGAAGAAGCCCAGCACCCAGACGCTGTGCAGCCAGTAGGTCCTCATGTCTCCGCCGCGCTCGAAGCGAAGCTCCCCCGCGCGCTCCGGCTCTGCCTCTTCGCTCGCGCTCTCTCTAGAAAAACGCGCCGCTCGTTCCGTCGGCTCCCCTCTGGGCTCTGCCGGCTCCGGCAACCCGGACGGAGCAGGCTCCTGCCGCAGGACGGCCGGACCCAGAACGGCTTCGCTCTCCTCCGCAAGAGCGCGAGCCCGGGGCTGGACGGACGCTCAGAGCTGTGTCTAGTGTAAACACAGCGAGCCCCCTTCTCCCCCAAGCTCTCCGGCTCTCCTCTTTCCTGCCCTCCTCTCCCTCACTCCCCTGCAGCTCCAACTAAATGCGACTGTACTTAAACAAGCAGCGTCTTATAGGACCGCGAACCGAGCCGAAAGGGCCCCGCTACTGCCATCTAGTGCGCACATCCCGGCATCGCCGCAGCTCTGCGTTGGCTTGTGTGTGTGCGCTCCAGGTCCATCCAAAGCCGCCAATTCCCCTTTGCTCTTGGCATCACAGGTGAAGCTCCTGCCCTCCTGAGTCCTTGACTTGACCTTGTTATCCCATAGGTCCGGATTATCTCTTTTTCACGAGGAGACGCTTGGCATTTACAACCCACATTTCTTCATTACCCAATTGCTCCTTCTGTCTCTTTGAAATTTCCCCTTTTCCCCCAACAACCTAATGGAAACGCTCCTCCAAGTGTCACCATGACCTCCACCTGAGAAGTCTAATGGCTGTTGGAAGCCTTATCCCACCTGGCTTGTATGCCTCATTTCACGCTGTTAGCCATTCCTTTTCACTTGATTCCAAAGTCACCGAGTCAAAACAGTTCCCCTGGTGTTTCTGACCTTCACTCTAAGAGCACCCTGGGTCCTCTGCTCTTCTTTGTTTAGATTTTCTGTTACATTTTCTTGTTTCTTTCCTAAATTTATTCGGAAATCAAACACATCTCTGCTGGTTACTCCCAGATGGAGACCTCACCACTAAACTACTTAGCCCTCAAACCAGACTTCCCAGCTGGGGCAGGTACCAAGCATTTCCAATTGAATACTCTCCGGGCCACGCCCAAATGGAGTGAGGGGTTAGATGGGTTCCCCATTAACGAGCCCTGACTTGTAGTCAAGTGAACTGGATTTCAGTTCTGACAATTTGGCTTCCATTTGTTGGGAACCTTAGCCAAGTCATTTAATCTCCGAACTTCATTTTACTCATCAGTGAAATTAAAGAATCAAATTACACAATCATGATGTCTTTGCCCCTTCCAACTCTGTGTTTAGGGTCTATATCAGTTTTCTCAGCTCTGGCACTACTGACATGTTGTACCAGATAATACTTTGCTGTAGGAGGCCGTGCTGTGCATTGTAGGACGTTTAGCAGCATCCCTGGCCTCTACTCACTAGATGACGTAGCACGTTCACATACAATTAATGAAAACCAAAAACGTCTTCAGGCATTGCTGAATGCCTGCTCGGGAGGGAGCAAAATTGCCCCCGGCTGAGAACCCCTGATCTCTGCCTACTGCCATTTTTCTTCAGGAATGATTCCCTGTTTCCAACTTTTTTTTTTTTTTTTCTGTGAGAAGGATCACTGAATTCCACAGGCTCATACCTTTAGAAGTATCTTTCATGCCTCCCTTCTCCAGTTTTAGTTGGTCATCAACCTCACCAATACAAACATGTCAAAGATATCTCTATCTTTTCCCAGCTCCACCATTTCATGATATAGACAACGTGGACTGTGTGCATTACTTTCCAAAATACGACAGAAAAGTTGACTTCTCCCATGGCACACAACAGGACAGTAACAGCAAGGTCAGCGGAGCTGAGGGAGGTCTCCTGATTTCAGTGCTGTCTCTAACCCATCCCTTTAGTTGTTCTTTGTTTTTATTTTCATCTCCACATGCCTAGGTACCTACAATAGCCTCCCAGTTGACCCATCTCCTCCATCCTCCATGCTCTAATCTAGTCTATACATTACCACCAGGCTAAACCCTCTTTAACATTTTAAGACTCTTATCTGTCTATGAGTTACAGCAGCTCTCTATGGTCTTCTGGGAACAGATAAGAACAACCTGGGGGCTTTTAAAACCTACTGATGCATGACCCAGCCCCAGACCAGTTGGATTAGTATCTCTAGAGTGAGGCCCTAGCATCAGCAGGTTTTTAGAAGATCCCCGGTGATTCTAATTTGTAGGGAGGGCTGAGAAACACCAGTCTACCAGACTGAATTCAGATTTCTCATTTTCCAATGCGAGGTCCTCTGAAACTTTCATCTTACCTTTAATAATTTGCATTCCCTTTTTCTATAACCAGTGGAGATCCTTTCTTCCAGACCGCCCAATCTTCTTTTAGTCTCTGTACTTCCTTCATGTGCTGCTCGTTTGTCTTGCCAAGATTATACTGCTCTCAGGAGGCAGTTTGCACAGTGGCCCAAGCAAGGACTTAGGAGCTAAAACTAAGTAGATTCAGATCCTCCCTCACCCCTAACAAGCTGTGAGGCCTTGAATAAGTCTCCAAGGGCTGTTGTATGATTCATGATGTACTTAATAAATAATGTCTAGCAGTATTATTTTTCAAGAATCAACCTAGATTTCTTCAGTGTCAATATATATCTTAGTAAGGTTTCTCAAAATGTAATCTGAGGACTCAGGTGCAAGAGAATCACTTAGTGCACATGCAAAAAATCCAGATTACTTAGTCACAACACCAGACCTAATGAATTAACATATTTGGATGTTGGGGGTGTCTAGTAATCTGCATTAAACTAATTTCTCTAGGTGACTCTAGTGCCTTCTAATGATTGAGAAACAGTATTTAAGAACCACAAAGTGTTAAGAGCAGTGAGAAATATTTAAGTTCAGTTTCAGTCCTGTTGGTATTTTGAGTCATATAATGATTTGTTGCGTGGGACTCTCCCGTGCATTGTAGATTGTTTAGCAGTAGCCTTGGCCTCTACCCACTAGATGCCGTTAGCACTCCCATCACCAAGTTGTGACAACCAAACATCTCCAGATAGTCTACATGTCCCCTGGGGATAACAATCTCCCCAGCCTACTCTGCCACCCCTGTGGAGACCACCTATCTAGTCCAAGCGCCTGTATTAGGGAAGGAAACTGAGTCTGAGGGAAGTCACATGACTTGCTAAGGTCATACAGTTTAGATTTGGGTTTGGCAAAGCCAAAAAGTGTGTTACATCAGACTATGGTCTCCTTACATTGTGTTTAGAATGGCTTCCAACAATTCTTTAGTAGTTATCTCAAAATTTTTCTTGATACCTAAATTAGACATTTGCCTGAAACATATACTGTACCAGCTCTACTACCTTTCTATTTGTTTCTGTATTGTTTTAAAAAATCAATCTAATTTCTATGTTAGTACTGTATCAATTTCCAAATTGATTATAAACATACCTTCCAATTACCTTGTATCCCTTCCAGAGCCTGGCAGAGTGCAAGATTCAGGGCAGACATTTCTTTAGCCAGCAACTGAGTAATGACTTGTTTGTGCGGAGCCAGAGAACACAGATGTATTTATATATCAACTGTCCAAATATTTTTATCAGAAATTTCTTAACTTGTAATATATGATTAGAGACTTTTTTCTCACAAATATTCTTTTCTAGGTAAAGAAAGTATCCCATTCTATTTCTGCCCATACCCTTGCCTTTAGTTCAGGGACACTGTTTACAAGATAGAAAGGTGATTCTCTTATTGGCTGGGTAAAGTCACCTGTAGAATTTTTATAAACAGTAGATATTCAGGCCCTATTCCCAGATGCTTTAATTCAGTTATGGATAGGGCCAGTCTGATGCCTTGTCAGAGTTCAGGAACATGGAATTTGAAGACGTGTGTGTGTGTGTGTGTGTGTGTGTGTGTGTGTGTGTGTGTGTTTTGTTGGAATTTTCTGAATGCAAACATAACCCTCATCCTGTGAAGTTCAGCTTAGGTAACAGTGTGGAGGATATCCTTTTAATATCATAGTGGAAGACACACATATATACGGACATAGTGGAAGACACACATACATACGGACATGTTTGTTTAAATAGGTAGTAATGATGTGACACTGCATCTTCACTACGGTTCTGAAAAGCTACTTTGGGTTAGAAAGGAACACAGAACATAAAAGAATTAACCACAGGCGTAGAAGCCGTTCTTAGCTTTTTACCTGAGGGCATTTTATTCCCTTCCCTGCAGCTGCTTTCCACTCCAACAAAATCTCCAAGTTTATATAGCCTGTCAACTTCCATTGCTAATTCTCAGTGATGGGGTTGTAATTTACTCTGAGAAGCTTCCTGGTATTACTGTTAAGTCATTTACATTCTATCAAAAGATCTGTGTTCTGGTGGGTCCAGGAATTCCTAGAAGTTGTCGCCCCCCGCGCTGCCCCGCCTGCACCTTTCCGTTGGATTCTCTCCCTCTGAGTAGAAAAAAAAATCTGGTAGTACTGGATGCCTTTATCAAGTATCCTTCTTTCATTCAGACCCGAAGTCCCCCTACAAGAAAAGAAAACAGTCCTTTCCCACTCGAACCCAGAGACACCTAAGCTGGCTTTTCATATTTTATTTCAATAGACCCCCCAACTACCTCCCCCAATGAATGGATGAATATTTAAGTCACAATATCTGTGTCCAAACCACTCTTACTATGCAGTATTCCTCCAAAACTATAAGAACAATCATAAGAAAGATTTTTTTTTAAAGAACAGCTTTATACTAATATCCCAAAATAAAATCAAGAAAAGATGGGAATTCAAATGCATGATATACTGAATCAGCAAAACTATCTCTAACTAGAATACTTTTCAAAGGTTTTTTATCAAGTGTTAGCAAATCCTAAACAACAAGGAAAAAAAAAAAAGAAGGAAAAAAAAGAAAACCTTTTATTGCAAGTACAGTTAGGTTTAATGTGTACAGAAGCACATTTTTGTCCAGCGACCCCTTAGGATGCTGTACTGGGACAAGAAGCCAAAAAAAGGAAAGCTTTGTTGTTATGTTTTGAACAGATGGATTGCCTATTTTTGCCTTTCCAACATCAGAGCTGTTTTTTTCCCCCTCTTCAAACTAGAGAATCATCATCCTGTAGCAGTATAGAACTGCCATTCATGCCTGCCTATATTATACTCCCACTGCTTGACTTTAGGCAAGAGAAGGTGATATGCACAATATCTTCCATAATAGACTTTGCAATCTGGACTGGGGGTTTCTTTTGACTGTCCCAATGTCTGCCAGAGCAGTTTTCACAGATCTTGGAAATGGCTACATAAGTTATGTAGAATTAGAAAATAAAGAACTAGAATGCAGATTTTTGTGGGCATCTGAAATGAAACAAGTCCAACTCCAGACTGAAAAGCCTAGAAGTAACTGTGCTCATCTAACAATAATAATACCTTACGGTTGGGGAGCTACTTCATGTACATGAGCTCATTAACACAGCAATGGCAAAAATTTCAGAAGGTAGGAGTGTGTCTTTTTTTTTATTGGAGTAAAATGGCTTTACAATGTTGTGTTAGTTTCTGCTGCACAATGAAGTGAATCAGCCGTATGTATACCTATATCCCCTCCCTCTTGGACCTCTCTCCCACCCCCACCCCTATCCCACCCATCTAGGTCATCCCAGAGCCCCGAGCTGAGCTCCCTGTGCTATACCGCAGGTTCCCACTAGCTATCTATTTTACACATGGTAGTGTATTTATGTCAAACCTAATCTCCCAATTCGTCCCACCCTCCCCTTCCCCCGCTGTGTCCACATGTCCATTCTCTACGTCTGCCTGTCTATTCCTGCCCTACCAATAGGTTCATCTGTACCATTTCTGTAGATTCCACACTAAATAAGGCAAAGCTAGAACCGGATGTGTCCAGAAACCAAATAGTAGAGCTTCCAGAAAAAGAACTTCAGTATTTGAAGGGACCTTAGATGAAGCAGTGTGGTGTGCTATAGAAGAAAAATCTAGCCGTAACCTCAAACATAAAAGGGGTTTCCCATTCACTGGCCAGGTGAGCCTGGTGTTAGTTAGCAAACGGGCCCCAAAGAGGACAAGGAGAGATGGAAAGAAAGATACAGACTACCCCAGATTGGTAGGTGGCAGATTTAACAAGCAAGAGAGCTTACAAACAAAGCGTGCCTTGGGTGGCTGCAAGACAAGTAGATCTCCACACCCTTCTGCCAGAATCTTAAGAGTCTATGTAGGGTCCTGAACTGGGTTCGGCCAAGTATCCAGTCCAGATGGTCTCAGCAACAGCATGAAAAGAGCTGCCACTGTGGGAACAATGGATAGAATGTACATTCCAACGACAGGGGAGAGGGTGAGGAACTTCTGATTGCCTGGGGCCAGCTCTTGGGTCAACCGGGGGTTATGTCCTCTGAATGACCCCCTCCAACACGTGGGTAAATAACCCAACTTCTTTTGAGCTCTAGTTCTTTCCTTCCGGGTATTGTGAGTACCTATTGAAACAGATATATAAGGTTCCTGACATACTTTAAGTGCTCAGTGAAGGTGATCCATGACACTATCTCAAGCACCGCTACTCACCCTCTGGCTTTCCCTAAACCCACTCTCCCGTGTCCAAGTGTACAAAAAAGCCTTCCAAAACTCAAGCAATGTGTCCAAGGTCATATAGTTAAACCAAAAATAGGACTTAATCCTTCTGATTCCTAATATAGTGCTCTATCTTAGCACATAACTAAAGGTAAAGCTTCCCACCAACCCTCTTCCATAAAATAAAACTTTCTCTCCTGTAGATGGTATAATTTTTAATTTACGTAAACCTAGAGAAAAACTCCAAAGTTTATTTTATTTTAGATAAGGACTAGATAATACAGCCTGGGGTCATTTGAGTCAAGACATCGATTCCTGACTAGGGAAGGACTTTTGCTGAGGCAGGAGGTTGACAGGTGTCAGAAATAAGGAGCTATAGTATCCTCCTTTGAACCAAAATAACTTCTTTTTCCTTAAAATATCCCCATTTGCAACTGAAAAGAAAACAAACTATTCTGGCTGAAGAAATTGCTTTTGCCATTAGGATGCAAATGGCCAAGCAAATTTGTTGCCCAATAAATCTTTTTGGGCATTATATAGATATAGTCTTAGAATTTGTAAAGCCTAAACTATAAAAGCAAATAACATAAAAGGAGGAGAAGCTATAAATTCCAAATCTAGATGACACTTTTGTATGTAAGGCTCACGGGGGGCAAAACACACTCTTAAGAACAAGGAATTATAGGAACCAAATGGAGTTAGAAAGCCTTCTGGTTTCTTTTCTCTCGTGCCTTCCTATTACATTGTACTTTTAGCAATTAATGTAGTGCCATAGCAGGACCTGACAACCTGCTCTGAGCAATGGGATTAGAAATTTCATTTCTTCATCCTCAGTCCCCATGTTAATTTCAGCCCAAGATGAGAGCCTAAGAACAAACCCAACTTGGAAGGAAGGTTTTGGGCTGTTGATTTTGTTCCAAAGACCAGAAGTGGGGGGATTTGAATTCAAAATAGAAAAAGAGTAGGACCTCCTGGACCTTGTGGAACATGGAGCCTGACCATTTCCTGTACTTCATTGATGAGGAAACAGGCTCAGAAAGGCACAGCAATGATTTCCAAAGAATTGTCCTTACATGAAAAGGGGAGATTGCATACATTTTCATCATTATCTCTCGCTAGACTTCCACAGATACTTCATCCTCTGGCCAAATTATTCACTAATCCCTCAACAAATCTTGAGTTTTTCCCTGCTTTTGCTCAAGCCCCCCACCTACCTCATCAATGATTTTCTTCAAAACCTATGCCTACTTATGGGACATTTAAGGAGCATCTTCTCAAATAGAGGCAAGGACTTGCCTGTCTTATTTACCACTATGTCCTTGGAACTGAGCATAGTTCCTGGTACCTAAGAGGTATGTCTAAAAATAGTTGTTGAATAAAGAAATGCATCTTTCATCCATGCTTCTGGAAGTGAAACCCTGTTTTGCTTTGCAAACTATAAGTAACTGACTATAGTTATAATATAGGTACCATACCTTCCCTATTCAATTGCAAGTGAACTGAGGACAAAGATCATGAACCTGAATGTAGTCATTGCATCACTAATTATTGTTTTAAGCATGTAGTTACAATAAAATGAATGAATGAATAAATGAATGCCTTAAAATTGAGTTTCGAGAAAATCTCCTGAACTGTTTTAAAAAGAAAAAAGTACTACTTGAAATTGAACAAATTCAAGTGCCAATAAAGGGTAGAAACCCTATACCTACTCATCTTCGAGTAAGTCCATTTCAAAAAATTTATTAAGGAGAATCATTATTTTTCTAAAAATATATGCATAGCTTCGAACCCTTTAACTTAAAGCTTACAAACGTACATTTATTTAACACAATTTTAGTGGAAGCCCAAGGCCTTTTCTTGCATAGGCCCATTATCTTTCTTACAAAAAACCTTATGGGGCTTCCCTGGTGGCGCAGTGGTTGGGAGTCCGCCTGCCGATGCAGGGGACACGGGTTCGTGCCCCAGTCCGGGAAGATCCCACATGCTGCGGAGCGGCTGGGCCCGTGAGCCATGGCCGCTGAGCCTGCGCGTCTGGAGCCTGTGCTCCGCAATGGGAGAGGCCACAGTGGTGAGAGGCCCGCGTACCACAAAAACAAAAACAAACAAACAAAAACCTTATGATACCTATGAAAAATCTTACTATGGAATTTCTTCCAGATTTTTTCAATTATCCCTGAGTCTTTTACAGTCATCTCACCCCCTCCTGATTCAACAGCATTTTTTTTCCCAGCTTACCTTTAACAAATATGTCCAAAGCATTCAACATAGTTTTCCCTAAAACAGCAACTTTTTATTTTTGCTCCCATTATGTTTGTTTTAAATAGTAATTAGTTAAATTATGTAATTACCATAGCACATAAAGCTAGCATAAATATGTTTGGAAAAAAATAATTCATACTTAATAAACATATAATTTAGCTGATGGGAAAAGAAGAACATCGTATGTTAAGGTGGTCTACTAATCAGGGGGCCCCAGTCAGAATAGAGGGAACAGAGTGATGGTTAATTGAGGAGGTGGGCAAGTACAGTTGCATAAGAGATCTTTCCCTGTAACACAAACAAATCTAGAGATATTTGTCACTCTATATGTATAGTACCAAAATGCATCAAGAATCTTGATATCTCAGAACAAAGAATGTTTATAACAACAAAAAGAGAATTCATTGCAGGCCTCATATGTAATTCATCCAAATTTGATAGTCTGTTGACAAACAGGTGCCTATATTTATTCATCTATAAAAATATATTTATGCTAACTATTAGTTTTAGAAATAATTTTTACTAACATTAAGTGTCATATATATTCATTTTACTTGTATTATTTCAGGAATGAAGGAAGCCTATGGATAAATCAAAACACGCAGTCATTGATCATATATCATTCAGAGAGAGAGAGAGAGAGAGAGAGAGAGAGAGAGAGAGAATTGTGATAGATGCACAAGAGATAGAAACAGGTGACACAGAGTGACTGTCCTCATAGGGGTTTACAATTTAGTGGTAGGAACAAGAATACAATAAATAAATAAGAGCAATGTAAAAAGAAGAGACAAAAATATCATTATCATGCTTGTTTAGACTAAAAAAAATACATATTTAAATAAAATCCCAGCACATTTTGGTATTCCTTGGCCAGGTGCTCTGGTCAGGCCACCATAGTTCTACACAGAACACAACCATAATCCTAGACATTATTTGTAATAAACATTTGTATTCTTGCTCTTTGGCAGGGACTCCCTTGTACACCTTGCTGTCAGACAGCCAAGATTTCTCTGGGAGCTTTCAGAGTGGGGCAGGCACAGGTGTTGGTATCTGTAATTATGTTGAATGCATCAAGCGCACCACTGTTATCAGTGACTTGCTGGTGGAATGAGAATGTCACACATTCATGGGTCTTTCCGTGTGCGAAGCTGTACATTTTTATGCCCTATACTTGTGCGTGTGTGTGTGTGTGTGTGTGTGGTCAGAGTGGAGTGGGAGAATTGCATTTCTCGTTGAGAAATCGTCATTTATCAAGTTAGACTGACTATCAGTCCGGAACTGCTTTCAAGGTCAAGGACTGCTGAATGTCCAGAAATGAGATTTCTCACGGATGGGTGCAGTGGACTATCGAGAGCTTGATGAATGTTCTCACACCTGGCCAGGCTGATAGACTGAGCAAACTGGATTCAGATTCCGTACTCGCCTGTTACCTGCTAACTGGCACAACCCGTCCCAGTTTTGTCTTCTGACCTTTGCATAGCAGACGTTTTCTTCCAAATTTTGCTTTAGGGCTGCCATTATCTTTCTGGTCCATTTCACTGGATTTTTCTCTCTCCTCTCATGTTCTTTGCTATCCCTTGTTTAATAGCTCTCTCTGGCTTGTACTCGCTCTCCTTGCTGTTTCTGGTGTGTATGGGAGCGTGATGTCTAAAGACCTGAACCCAATTTCACTTTAGCGTATGTGATACAGATGGTCCAATTCTTCCTTCACTCCTTTCATAGAGTGAGGGTAAAGGTAATAAGATTGAATTCTTCTTTATCTGTTTTAAAATTTTCATATCTCATATGTTTACTTCTTTCTTTCCAGTTTACTTTGTCCTTTGAACCCTTTTTTCAGAAGTTAAAAAATTGGCAAAAATATGATGTTAGAACATACTGAAAAGTTGCATCTTACTGGAAAGGACGTGCCACATGACAGAGTCAATATTCTGCCCCAAATGTCTTTCTATTCCTTTTCTCTTATTTAGAACAATCAGTAAAAGCCAAGCTCATGTCCATAAAAATGTTTTCTTAACACTAACTAAACTTACGGTGACCCCTCCTTCCTGCCAATTCATATTGTCTCTATCATTTATTTGTCTCATAATCATGGATTGCCTTACACTACTCTTTTTGTTATATTCTTTGTATTTTTTTTTTCAGTTTTGGTATTTGAGTAGGATCTCTCAAGTTACCGATATGACATCATTGAAGATATTATGAGATAGAGAAATGGACAAGTTGTACTTTACCTGCTCTCCTTTTTTTCTGACTTTTCATGCAGGTTACTTTTTATCACTGTTTGGACTATAAGCTCCATGATAGGCAAATATTAAGCATTATATATAATAATCTTCTAGTGATTTGACATTGTGTTATTCCTAACACAAGTCCTGACTTCAATAAAGTACTTGTCGAATGAAGAAACCATGAAAGAGAGATCTATAGTATATGAAACCTGAAAGAACAGATAATACAGATAGAAGTAACAGATTTCAGTTCCCTCGTTTAATAAATGGAGCTAACTATATCCATCTGCCAACTTCAGGGAGTGGCGTGAGAAAAAAATGAGTCATTCAGCTATAAAATATTCTAATGACTTCTATACCTCTGAAGATGCCTCTTACTGTTACTCGCCTTTATCGTTTAAAAGCTGCTTTATCAAATCGAACTGCATATATTTATTAACAAATATATATAACATACTATGCAGCAAAATAATTGAGCTACAATATTATCCTTATTAGATTGTTTTGAAATAGTATAAACAATTCACAATTACTAACTTCATGAGCTCCCAGTGGGCCTAGGACCTCAGAATGGAAATGTGTTCTACATAAATTTAAAAGTATTATTCTTTAAATTTTTAACAACATTAATAATAATAAAAAACCAAATCGCCTGCTCAAGAGGCCAGTTTTCAGTCACTCTGCCAGTTATCAACTGCTCTGAATTTCCCTTTTCTGGGCCAGTCAATTAACAAAATACTAAGTGGATAACTAGAGAAGCAAGAAAGAACCATAAATGTCCCGTCCTATATCACATGCCTGCAAGGTGTTTTTGAGAGGTCCTCATTCTTACTTTGTCATTGCAAAATAACAAACTGGTCCATCTGCTATTAGACCAATGTAGAGAAACAGCTAAAATAGCAAAAACATTTTAAAAACTACATCCAATTACTACAGATTCTCCTTACTCTAAAGTAGGCACATTCTTGTATTTCTTAGAAATTCACCAGCAAGTGTATGCCAGCTAAGAATTAGGGAGTTGTGACCATCCCCTTTAGAAATCTTCCTTCAAATCCAAGGAGCCCGAAGCTTTGTCTTTTTGATACAAATCAGTTCTGGGGAGACAAGTTTGAATCTAAGATAACTCCAATACAATTCCAAACATTTCTGGAGGGGCATTGAAGAGGACTACATGACTAATTGAAGAAAAGTTATTTTTTTGTTGTTTTTTATATCTTTATTAGATTATAATCGCTTTACAATGTTGTGTTAGTTTCTGCTGTACAACAAAGTGAATGAGCTGTATGTACACCTATATGCCCTCCCTCTTGAGCCTCCCTCCCACCTTCCCTATCCCACCCCTCTAGGTGGTCACAAAGCACCAAGCTGATCTCCCTGTGCTATGCAGCACCTTCCCACTAGCTATCTGTTTTACACATGGTAGTGTATATATGTCAATGCTACTCTCTCAGTTCGTGCCACCCTCCCTTCCCTCGCTCCGTGTCCACAAGTCTGTTCTCTACATCTGCGTCTCTATTCTTGCCCTGCCACTAGGTTCATCAGTACCATTTTTCTAGATTCCATATATATGCGTTAATATAAGGTATTTGTTATTTTAAAATGATAAAAAGTTTTCTTTGTCAGAAAACCTGTAGTTTTTTGCCAGGTTAAAGCTTCTTGTCAATTATCCATGCACACATCGTGGGTCAACTTGACATAACAATACAAGATAGCTGTGATTTTATGGCTGTCCATTTCCACCCTGATAACATTCAGGCCTGGTCCTTTTGAGGAGACCCTGGCTAAAGAAAAGCAGTTGGTCATGATAGTGAATAAGTGTGAAGTAAACGGCTGCCTCCCCACACACAAAGAACTAGGTCCAACATTGTAAAGGCTGGTGGCATTAGTTAAGCAAATTTTGGCACCTAATTTACCCTAATAGTTTCAGAAGACAATGGAAGTACATTGTCCGTGTAAAAGGAAGTTATAGTACTGAAATAAAGAGCAGACTAGTAATTTGACTTGAAAGTAGCTTATCGAAGTTAGCATTTTCAAAACACTTCTATGTATTAGACATAACTAGTCAGGGTCTTGCTCTCAAGGAGGTCCTAGCAGCATTAGAAGAGAGGAGAAGAGATGGAGACTGTTTTTAAAGTGTTTGTTAATGCCACATCTCTTTCTGCTTCATTTATTTTCTAGTATTTACTTACATCTGTGGCAAGGATAAGGGTCAGAAAGGTATTTGTATGGCTGTGTAAGGACCAGCTATTTAAACATATTTCACTCCCACTTAATCAAAACTGCCTTAGTAGAGTTGGAATTCAAGGATAGTTTTAGAGAGAAGTAAGATGATTTGACTGGATCATTCTGATAGTTGAAGTAGACTACTTAGCCATCTGTTCCCATCTGAAGGTATCAAGCTTAAGTTGGTAGGAGTGGCTGCAATTGTTGTTACGAATGCACTAGAAAGACACGTTGCTATGGAAACAATATCCCTGAGTTATATTATACCTTGTAGAGGTCTTGTCACCGAGAGTGACCACCTAAAGCAAGAAATGAAGACAAGGAATTACAGAAAGCTGTCCAATAATATTTAGTCTCTACAAAGGGAAGCTGCTAATTGCTAAGGCAGGATTTTGGGCATACTCTGATGTAAAAAGGAAGTCATTACACAGGTAAATGCATCCACATAAGGATCTAGTACTCCGCTATTGCAGAAAGGAGTCTTGTGAAATATGTATTCCGGGCACTTGCCTTCTGCCCAGAAATAAAGTATGAGGAGGTCAAAAAGAAGGCTAATCTATTATCGGATTTTTAAAATTCATCTAGGACCCACTATATAAAAAATTACAGAATGCGCTCCTTCACATTGGAGGCAAGAAAATTCAACATGAACATCATTAAGCTCAAGGCTAAGTCTGAAAGAGATACCAAACCTTCACAGTAGGTTCTCTGACCTCTGAATGTAAAAGCTGGATTATTACCGAAAATATTTCAGCCATTCTTCACTATAGACAGGGAGAGACAGACAGAGAGACGCACACATGGAGCATATCAGTAACATTCTCTTTGCTGTAGAAATTTTTAGTTAAAATATTTTTTAAAGAACTACAAGTTTAATAAAAATGAAACCAGGAAGTACTGAGAAATAAAAAGAATGAAAAAGATTACCCCATAGACCCACCTCTCAAATACAACTTTTATGCCATTTTGGTATATTTTCTCTCTCTCTCTCTCTCTCACTCTCTCTCTTTTAACTCTCTGAATATCTTTAAGTAATAACATTTTATATTACTGAGGCTTTGACTCAAACTTAATTCAACCTAGAAGAAAAGAAATACCCAGAAGAAAGAATTGAGTCCAGGCATAATACTTTTAAATCATCCCCCAGCTTTATAGAACATACCTTATCAGATTCCATTCATAGCACCAGAGATCATCACAACTAAAATGGATCCTGGAGATGGTCAATTCCAACTCCCTCATTTGATAAATGAGAAAACTGGTGTCCAAAGAAGTGAAGTTACTTGCAGACGTCATACAATTATTAAGCAGTTAACTTAGACTTAACACTATTTTCAAAGCAGCCCAGTGCCACCAGATTATCTTTGTATATTAAAACAAACTTCAAATTATTTGGGAGTAATGGGCATATCTTATATCAAGTTGTTCTTTCAAGTTGTCTTTCTACTAGTCTGTTTCTCTTCTGATAAGAAAGGGACTTTAAACTATCAATACGTTGTATCCACTGCTGCCTGGACCAGTAGAAATTCCAACTATTTTGTTCACTTTCATCTTGGTGAGGAGACGACTAAACCCAGGTCAGAGGGAAAAATTACATGTGTTCACAACAGTTAAATGCAGACTGTCTAAAGCAGATGGATGGACCCAGTGGAAGAAGCAGGAGCCCACACTAGATGACATCTCAAATGTAGAATACCTACCACTCCACTTCCAGGCTCAACATGAAAATTCTCCTTTTCCCTCTAACCCCATACACCCCAAGCTGAGTCCCTTTCATACCTCTCATCGGCATTTCTCCCATAAAATTTGCAAGTCTTTCTCTTCTTTCCCTTCACCCAAACTTAGTGTCTTAGTCTGTTCAGTCTGCTATAATAAAATACCACACGCTCAGTGGTTTAAAAACACAGAAATTTATTTCTTACAGTTCTGGAGGCTGAAAGTCCAAAATCAGGGTTCCAACATGGTCTGGTGAGCAACCTCTTCTGGGTTGCAGACTTCTGACTTCTCCTGTCCTCATAAGGTGGAAGAGGCAAAGGAGCTTTCTTGGCCTCTTTTATATGGGCATTAATTTCATTCATAAGCTCTCTGCCCTCATCATCTAATCACCTCTCAAAAGCTCTCTGCCCTCATCACCTAATCACCTCTCAAAAGCCCCACCTTCTACTGTAATCACATTGGGAATCAGGATTTCAATATATGAATTTTGTGGGCAAACAAACATTCAGATCATAGAATTCAGTCTCACCTGGTTTTTGGAGAGGAAAGCCTAGTCTGGAGACCTCTAAGAAATGTCTCTTGTAGCTCTTTCTTTCAACTTTGGTGTAGGCTGAGATAGAGAAAATCCCTGTTAGAATAAAAGAAGAGGGTGGAAATACACAGAGAAAAAAACAAATCAATATTTGATATTTAAGCCTACCACAAGATTGTATTCAACCAAAAGATAGAAAACTAAAGCAGGAAAGGACTTTCTAGATCAGTTAGTCCAGATTCTTTTTTAGATGAGGGAATTGAGGCTTAGAAAAGTCAAATTTATTTCTGTCTGTGCATAATCACACAGGAAATTGATTCTAGGTTCAAGACAAGAATCCAGGTTGCCAGTGCATCTGACACCGTAGCTCCCTTATCTAATATCAAGGCTGACAACCTCAGAGGTGTCAGATACTTCTTGCAGGTATCAACACTTCTTGCATAGGAAATAATGTGATTTAAAATAGTAATTGTATTTGGAGGCATCCTTGTATAGAAATTCTCACACTTCTGAAATGCTCAGACTCATGTAAGGCCTGAGCCAACAGCATTTCCTACAGAATGTGTGGTTTTTCTCTGCAATGGTTGGCCGAAGAGTTGCATCTCTTAATCCTCCAGCATGTATCTGCCTGCTTTCAGAGGACATGTCCTGTGGAGCTATAATAGTAAACATGAGTTTGCTGAGCCCCAGTGCTTTTTAGGAATCTGCAGTGCAAATACCCAGAATCAAGTGTGAAAGGGTCGGCTGTGATCAAGCAAGAGAACGTGTCCAAAGAGACAAACGAATAGAGGGATTCCAGAGACAAGTATTTGAAATGTGCAAAACTTGTCTTATGGGACTACCTTCCATTTACCCTTCCTTTCTGCTGTACTAAACTAACAGATCTCTTATGATGAATTTATGCTTATTTCAGTAAAGTTGTACATACCCCTAATTATGTGATCATTTACAGTTGCATTAAGGTACAGTTGGCCACACCACTGCCCTCATTCTCAGAAGCCCATTCCACAGTCATCAGTTATTCTCAAATATATCAAGGACCAGTTTATGGTCTGCCCTATACCTAACTCCAGTAGAACCTCTGTGAGATCAGGATGTTATTTTTCACAGCTGCAGCTTAGAACGTACTTTTAAAAAGCCATTTCCAAGGCCTCTTGGTCACAACATCTCCCTTGTGGATTATTGCAATAGCCTCCTGAACTCCTGTACTCCTGCCCCCAAGAGCTATTTTCTGCACAGTATCCAGAGTGATCCTTTTAAAACATTAATCTGATCATGTTACACTCTTGCTGAAAGCACTGTAATGACTTTCCATCACTTCAGTATAAGATCAAAGCCCTTTACCTGTTCTGGTCCCTCCTCACCTCTCTGACCTTATTTGCTCACACTCACCCCATCTCTCCAAGCGTTCGCTTACCTCGGGGCCTTTCTGATGAGGCTCCTTTCTGAAATGTTCTTCCCACACGGTTGACTCCTTTAACTCTTCCCAGTGTGTGCTCAATTATTACTTCATCAGAGAGATCCTCCTGGAACACATTCTCTAAAGTAGCAACACGCTTGTTAGTTTGTAAACTGGCCCCCATACATGGAGGACAAGGAGACATGGAAGAAAGAGGCAGATGACTCCAGATTGGTAGGTGGCAGCAAGGGAACTTATACACAAAGCTTGTCTTCAGCGGCTGAAAGATGAGCAGATCTCCACACCTGCCTGCCAGAATCTTAAAAGTTTACATAGAGGCTTTAACTCAGTTCCGTCCGGTGTACTCAGATGGTCTCAACAACGCATTGCTCTCTCAAGGCTGCGTCCTTGAAAACGGCTCCAGCTGTGGGAATGGTGGGCAGAATGTATATTTCAGAGACAGAGGAGGGGTGAGATGCCTCTGATTGCCTGGGTCAACCAGGGGCCATGTCCTTTCAATGATCTCCTCCACAACCTTCACCCTCTGCTTTATAATTTTTTTTTTCTTAAACCAACTTCTTACTACTCGATGTTATATTTTGTATCTGAAACTTCCTGCTCCACAAGGGTAGGTACTTTTTCTGTTGGTCCACTGACAGAAACTCTTAGCACTTTGTTACTGCTCAGCAAATATTTGTGAAATGTCTGGATGAAGTGGACTGTTTCTTGCGAGGTGGCACAGACAATTTAGGAGTACTTGTATTGGTTACTTACATACTTTGAAATTATACATTTGTTTTAAGTTTTGATGAAAATAATTTATCGTTAATGTGACAGAATTAATTTTTATTTTATGTACACAAGAAGGGATTTAAGAAATTTTCTTGTGTCTCCTTCACATCCTTATTTACTTTACTGAGCAGGAGAGAAAAGGGTGAGGTTAATGGAAGCACACCAAAAACAGAATCTCTTTCACTACTCTGCTTATCTTTACCAAAGTCTTCTCCTTAGGAGGGTCACAGAATCACGCATCAAAGTGTCTTGACAAGAAAAATAAAAATAAAATGTTGAGAATCTTTTTTTTTCAAACTAGTGTTTCCTTGACTTCATGCTTGACATGGACATTGACATGAGGACTCCTTTAAAATTACTCTACAGCCCCCTCAAAATTCTTGGCCCATAACTATGGACATCACTGCACTTAACATTCCTAAAGATCAAACTTCTACTTAGTGACATATTTATAAAAAGAACCTAATATGGTTATTAACACACAGTAGAAACACACAGTATTCAGAAATGTCCTTCCCTCACCCTTACCATGATTTTCTCAGCTGTGACAAAGACAAAGGAAATGCTAGTAAGTTATAATTGTTACCAATCTACCCTCCTTTTAGTGTCCTCTTTAGGCCAGGTCAGGCTCTCCTTTATTGGGAAGATTCCAAGTATAAGTAAAGTGGGAAAGGATATTAACAAAATGACTAATGTTACCCATACAATAAAGGCCAAGGTGTAGGAGGACGGGGAGGGTCTAAAGTTTATGGAGGCTGGGTAGGTGGAGAGAACTACTAAGTTGAAAGATGAGGAGATGACACCTGAAAGCAACGGGGAGTGGTAGTTGCCAGAAAAGTGAAATAATTAGCAAACCATTGGAAGAGAGGTTTTCTAGAAGTTTGGGAAGCACTGTAATTGGAATACCCTTTGTGAAGTTTTTTGAGAGAGTTTATAGTCAAGATTCAAACTGCTCCTAATTAAACTTTTGTCACCAAATTTTAGTTTTTGTTTGTTTTAACTGTAATTCTTTACTTAGGCCATGCTTAAAGTAAGAGCAAGCCAACCTGCCTTCACCTGGCCCTATTCAAATTCTCTAAGTAACTTGGGTGGGCAATACAAAGCTGAATTTGGAAATATTCCTGGAATTATCCTACATGAATGCCACTCAAACAAGAAGGAAATTCTTAACAATTGGTTGGCAAAGAGCAAAAGGTATTATAAATACACATCTTGTCTCTCTTTGTAGAGGCTTATAAAATGTTGACAAAAATATGTCTAGTACCTCATCATCTGATACACTGCCCAATAAAAAAGGAAGCCAGAGTGGCTAAGATGATATGCCATAAAGAACTGAGGCTGTGAGGAAAGAAAAAGGTATTCAGATCCAGTATATATAATGTGAAGGGACAGTTTGTGTTACAAGTTTATAGAGTGAAAGGAAATACTCATGAAAGGTTTTGACATGAAGAGCCAAAGAAATTAGAATTTTAGAAGTTTTGTGATCTGTTGGTCTTTTCAAAAGAGACTATTAAATGGCCAAATTGTTTTTACTTTTTTAAATCCCTTTACAAATTTTTAAAAAAATTTTATTTATTTATGGTATGCGGGATCTTCGTTCCCCAACCAGGGATTGAACCCATGTCCCCTGCAGTGGATGTGTAGAGTCTTAACCACTGGACCGCCCCGGAAGTCCCTAATTACGTTTTTTTTTAAAAAAATGAGTCTCTACTGAGATTGGCTGCGAGGAAAGATCCAACTAGCCTGACTTGATGCATGTTACAAAGAAAAAAGCATGTTTTTCTTTTTTAATCTCCTTTTCATTCCCTTTTATCACCTACAAATAGATTTTCAGAGGGTCAATTTTGCTTATCTATCCACAGAGTCTATGACAATATCAAGTGCATAATACTCGTTCAATGGATTAACTAATGAGTGACTGAGTTAATCTAATTTTTACAGAGGAAGAACACACCAATTGATCGCTGTTGTCTATATTGACAGGACTCATTTATTCTGGACACTTAAGAGGCCTAGAATATTTTGTTTTCAATTTTCTGACAAGAAAGGCACACATTGAAAAAGAATCAGGAATTATGAATGATGTCCATGTTAAAGAGTCGTCAACTGAGTGGCTATTCATATGTTTATTAGAAATTTGGTTTCTCGCCATTTTATTTCCATCCAGTCACCAGTGGAAGAGATACTCATTAATATTTTACTGAATAGCTTTCATTTTAACATAAGCAGTAAGTTGGAGAGCAGATGCTTCCACATCTACAGGATTGGCTTTGTGATGAAGCCAAATGCCAGGGCTGCTTTGGCAAGAACTTTAATACTGGCCAGGTCTCAGGATCAACTGTCCTCATCAGGACTTATTTTTTTTTCAAGTTATCATATAATAACTTGAAATCTTGTATTGACTAGTCTGAAGAAAGCCCTTCAAATTCTCAACCAAAAACAGCATAATTTGGGGATAATTACTTGACAGCTCCCTTTCTGAACCCCGGACCATGCTATATATCCTCTCTTCAGCCTTACTCTTCAGAGGTCACTTTCTCACCATCACTCTGACTCACATAACACCTTCTAGCCTTTAGTGATTCCAGTGATTGATGTGGGAAGCTCTGGTCCAAGTTAAATTCCACACTATCTCCTTTCTCCCTCTGCAGGGTCTTTGCTTCTTCCTTTCACCTGACATAGCTCAATTAATTCTACCTTGGGCAATTTTTATTTTAGACCCGTTAAAGGTAGTTTATACCTGTTAAAGGCTGGCAGTGTACTATATTTGGTCACACAGTTTTCTGAGGACAATGACACAGGGGACATTCAAGCTGAATTAAATTCTTCATATTTGATGTGAGTTTTTTGCCACAAATTCCTGGTCTTACCCTGGTGAGATGGACTGTATCATAAATCAAATATAGTGGCTTAAACAAATAAGTTTATTTTTCCTACATAAGAAGCCCAGAAGTAGTTGATTGCAGCATTGTTTTAGTAACTCAGCAATCAGGGATGACTCCATTTAGCCTTCTCATTGTGGTTGCAAGATGGTTGCAGAGGCTCTTGCCATCATATCATATTTGGCCAAGAAAAAGAAAGAAGAAAGCAGCAGCAGCACTAGCAGATGTCCATTCCACTTGCATGTCATTAGCCAGAAGTCTGTCACATGGCCAACACTGATAGGATGTTACTTGGGCCAATCTACAATGTCTGCCACACTCCTATTTACCACTTTCCATTAAGGTCTAGGCTTAAAGTTCCTGCCTTAATATTTTGCTCAGCCCTCCAGAACTGAGGGCATTTCTGAAACACGAGGTCTTCTCCATCTTAACTAATCTAGTGGCAGGAAAAAGAACTCAAACAAAAAAGAAGGGGGATATTTGTACCGTTTCATTTCTCCCACCAAGTCCACCACTACCAACCACCATAAAAGCACATTTATTGAATCCTTGATGCTCTCATTTGGTTCCTCACATAACGGTGTCCATCTTCTCTAAGGAAGAGAATTCACTTCTGGAAATAGGAAAGGCTCACCTCAAAATGATATTCTGAATGTAGTATTTGAAGCTTAGAGAATGTCAGTTCCAAGCACCAGGGCATTGTTTAGAATTGTTCACATCATATCTGGTTTTTATCCTGGTTCTCAATAATATTGAAGGACCAGCATGGCACAGAAAAACAATTCACTTTTCTAAATTTCAAGGACAGATTAATATTCTACCTGAATTTCAAAACAAACAAAAATTGTCCAGTCTAGGAATTTGGCCTTTAGTGTGTTCTTTTCCTCCAACTTTTTATTTTAGAAAATTTGCTAAAAGGTAACAACAAACACCCTTATATCCTTCACTTATATTCACCACTTTTTAACATTTTACCATCTCTAAATATTTAAGCATTTAGCTCCTAAGACCCAAGATGTTCCCTTATATAATCACAATACAATGCTTATATTAAAGAAATTTATTATTGATCTGTTGTTATTATCATATCTTGTGCATATTCTAATTTCTCTTATTATTCCAATAATGTTCCATATGTCTTTTTCCTCCTCTCCAGGGCTCAGTCAATGCATTTAATTGCTATAACTCTCTAGTCTACTATAATCAAGACTGTTTTTATTTTCTCTTGCATGACACTGATATTTTTGAGAAAAGTAAGCCATTTGTTTGCAGAATGTTTCTCATATGTATTTGATTGTTTGCTCATGAGTAGATTCACGTTAAGCATCTTTAACAAGAATACTACACAGGTGGTTTTGTATCATTCTCAGTGCATCATATCAGGAGATGGAGATGTCATTTTGTCCTGCTACTAGTGATATTAAATTTGATCATTTGGTAAAGGTCGAGTTCACCAAATTTCCCTTCTGTAGTATTATCTTCTCCCTTTATAATTCATAACTAATCTCTGAGGTCATATGTTGAGACCACGCAACTATCCTGCTCCTCAACAATCTTAAACCCAATGGTTTTAGCATCCATTGAAGATTGATTCCTGAATCAATTCCTAAAATTTTGGTTGCAAAATGATGATTTTCCAATTTTATCACTCCTCCTATATTTATTAGATGGCATTTTTCTATAAAAAAAGATTTTCCTTCACTCCCTTCTCCCTTGGCCCTTTGAAAATTAGCTAGTATTATTATAGTTCATGGATTCATTCCTTTTCCATGTATTATAAATCATTTCCATCATTATTTATTTTGAGGCTCTAATTATCCTAAATTTAGCCAATGGAGCCTCTTCAAACAAGATTTTATGTCCTCTTGAAATACTCCTATCAACTTTTGAGAACTTTTACTCTCTGACATAACAAAATGCATCAGACCCACCTTGTTTCCCTGGACACAGACCCAGAGCCAGCCATTATCCAAGGAGCTCTGGCTCCTTTTAGAGAATGGTACTTATAAAAGTCAAGATCTAGGTGCTAAGTATGCTCACTGCTACTGAAGTACCATTTATCAGTGGACAGAGCTAGGAAATATGTATCTTAAAAATCATTAACTCATATTGATAACTTCAATTCAAATTTAACACTTACAGTGTTCTTCTGTTCCTCTCATTCCACATTTACTTCCTTTTTCCACAGTTGGAAATGAATGTAGTACCATCAATATCAATATATGTACTTATTTGTTCACTCATAAAATGTTCGAGAAACAGTTTCAGATTTACTACAACCATACTACCACCACTAACTAAATGTATTAAAGGTCAAGATTTCCTTTTGTCCTTGGAATATATCCCACTGGGAATATAGTCAGAGTATGATCAATTTGATCAATTTGATATGCAATTATATATTTTCTCATATTTGCATTCAATTTTAGAGTTTTTGCAGTTCTTTGTTGAATTAATATTTCTTGAATATGAAAATAATAACATGGTTCAAGTCAAATCTATATAACAATGCTTAATAAAGTTTCATTCTTTTTCCTATTTTTTTCTAATCCGTTTCCACGTATCTTCTGTAAGTAACAAATGTAATCATTCTCTGGTTTATCCTTCCTGTGTTTATTTTACAAAAATAAGTAGATACATCTCCATAAACACAAACATACACATTTTTATTTCCCCTTTTTTCACAGATATATATATACCATATTTCTGCTTAAACTATATCACTTAGAGTTTTTCAAATTCTTCTTATATTTGTGTATTATTTAATTCTGTGGATACACTTTTGTTGATTAGCCTAATCACGAATTATTAGACATATAGGTAACTTTCCAATAATTGGTTGCTATAAATAATGTCATAATGAGTAAGTAATGCATTTTGTATGAGTGTGTTACTAAAGGCGTACCTTTAGGGTAAATTTCTAGAACTGATTTCTAGGTCAAATGGTGTGCAGTTTTGTTATATATTGCCAAATGTTCCTCCATAGGAGTTATACAATTTAACATTTCTAGCATCAGTATAAAAAAGTACTTATTTCCCCACAGTCTGAGCAACAACAAAGTGTGTAGTCAAACTTCTAAAATTTTCCCAATCTAATCAGAAATGAAGCTTTAATTCAAGGTAGTTTTAATCACATTTATAGTAGTATGGATGAAGTTGTACACCTTTTCAAGAATTTAAAGGCCATTTTCTCATAGCTTATGCTGCTAGGTCTTTGTCTGCTTATTTTTTTCCTTTTTTTAAGGACTTGCTATTTCTTGATTTCTTATAGTTCTTTATATTTTTCAGAAGTTAGCTCTTAGGATAAATGTTATACAACTACTTTCTCCCAGTTTGTAATTTATATTTTAATTGTATTTTTGGCTCTTTGTTTTCTAGGCAAAAATTGCTTCTTTATGTTTTATATTTACTGGTCTAATAAAAGAAATTGCAACAGGATTTTGAGACTCAAGTAGAAAGCTTTGCCTTTATCCAGATTATAAGGAAATGTATCCATGTTTTCTTCTACTCCATGTATGGTTTCTTTAAAAAAAGAGAGATTTAGACTTCTGATACTTTTGGAATTCACTTTTGTGTAATCTATGAAATATAAATTTGATACTGCTCTTCCAAATGACTATGCAGATGGCCAGTTGCATTTATTAATAAGCCTATATTTTCTACAGTGACTAAGGTGTCATCTTTATCCTATTGTATTTGGGTTTATTTCAGAACTTTCTATTCTGTTCTACTGTTCTTTCCGCCCATTAATATGCCAATACATAACTGTTTTGATTATAGAAAGTTTATAATATGTTTCAGTATCTGATAAGTATGCACTGCCCTGCCACTCTATGCTCTTCTCCAAGATTTCATCATTATTCTTGCATGTTTACTTTTCCACGTGAATTTTTCCATATTAACTTCTGTAGCTACAAATTTAAATTATGTGAATTTTTATTGAAATTGCATTAGGCTCATATATTAACTTAAAGAAAAATGACATGCATGTGATATTGAACCCAAAAACAAGGAATGTTTTTGCTTTTGCAAATCTACATTTGTGTCTTTTGTGGTTTTTCCTGCCTTTTTTATATGTTGTTGCAGTTTAAAAGGGATTCTTTCCTATTATATCCTTTTTACTGGCTATCGTTTGTGCAGTTGAAAGCTATTGGTTTTTCTATGTTAATTTTTATATCCTATTACTTAATAGAATGTTTATTATATGAGTTTTTTTTAAATAACTTATTCCCTTGCATTGTCAGATCACTGTCAAATCATTTGCAAACAGGTGTAGTTTTCCTTCTTCTTTTCCATTTTGATCTATATTCCCATACAATGTTAAATAATAGTGGGGAAATAGGCATCTATGCCTTGTTCTTGATCTCAGTATGATTGCTTCTATCATGTGTGTGCATGTGTGCGTTCTTATTCCATTAAATATTATCAGATAAATGTGTATCCACTGTGTCAAGCCCTTCCAAGTAACTATGATTTTTCTCCCTGGAATTAATATGAAGAAATTGTCTTCATTGATATGAAGATATATGTTAATAGATTTGCAAATATTAAGACATCCTTACATTTTAAGAATAAATCTCACTTGGTCATAATGTATTATTTTCCTATATACCTGTTCAATTCCGTTTGCTAATATTTTATTTAGCATATTTACATCAATGTTCACAAGGAATATTTGGGGGTTTTTTTTGTCTTGTTTTGTTTTCTGCTACCATCAAATTCAGGAACTAATGTTATATTTGTCTCATGAAGTAATTTGAAAGTTTCTGTTCACTTCTGAAGCTCGAGAAAAATTTATATAGCATTAGGATCATCTAGATGTTAACCATTTCATACAATGCCCCGTTGGAAACACCTAGATGGGGTACTTTTTGTTGGGGGAATTTTTTTTTTTTTTTTATCTTTCACTGTTCTCCTGTGAAACTAGTCTATTTCACCTCTTTCTGCAATGGAATTATTTTTACTTAATTGAACGTTCCTAGGAAACTTTATCTCTTACCTAAGTTTACAATGTATCTGCATAGAGTTACACAAAGTATTCTGCTATGACTTTTATTATTTCTCTGTCTCTCTAGCTATTTTTTCTTGTAGTTACTTGTTTTGTATATAGGTGATTTATTGCTTTCTTTCTTTATTAGGTTACATGTCTGTTTTTGTTAACTTTTTAAAAAATAACTTTTTGTTTTGTTTTGTTTTTTTACCACAATAGCAAATAATCAAACTATAATATGGACTAAGGAACTGAATAGACATTTATCCAAAAAAGACATACAAATGACCTATAGGTACATGACAAGTTACTCAACATTACAAAAGATGTAAGGTACAGGATGACCAAAATTAGCACAGCTGTAGGATGTATATCAAAGTTGTTAAGGCAGTAAGTCCTACAAATATTCATCGCAAGAAGAAAAACTTTTTTCTGATAATCATTTCATAATGTGTGTAAGTCATATCACTACCCTGCAAACTCTGATATCATTACACAAGAAAAATATTTAAAAGGTAAAAACTAAAAGTGCAAAATTATCAAAGAGTACAAACTACTACTGTTTTACCTTTAGAATTATTTTATTAAATCTTAAAGGTACAACAGTTTCTTAACTCTACACATGAACTAATTTTCTTTAAAAGAATGATGTTATGTCTCATTACACCATGATTCTAGCTAACAGTTTTACAAAATTTTGAGAAAAATCTTGAAAAAGGATTCAAATATCATCCAAAACTTTGAAATTTAACATTATCAAAGGGGATGCTTCCACATTCTTACAGAGACCACTGGAGAGACAACAATTCAAAAGCTAAGAAACGGTCTCAAAAGCATTTTTTCATACGATCTTTCCTCCACAGAAAGGTATTGTTCTTACATAATCGAGTCTACTCACAAAATGGCTCTCTGTACCTGCTCTGGTGTCTTCTGCCATATCACTGCATATTTATGCATGACTGAGGTAAGAGTTTCCTGAACACTGTTATTTCGATAACCTAAAGCTCTTCTGTTACCTCTGGGCTCTCAATGTCTATTTATACAGTCAAGCCCACGGCAAATAGAAGCTTAGTATCGGCTGGTCTCTGCATAACGCTCACGTCTTCCACCGCCTCCTGGACCATAGTTTCCTCCACCGTATGATCCTCCCACGTTCCTGCTATACCACTCAGCTTTCCATTCTTCAGTAAATCGTACTTAGAAGGTTTCTGCTTATAATTTCCCAAATCATTGTAATTATGACTTCCATAATTTCTTCATCCATAGCTGTCAAAACCACCTCTGGAGGCCCCATCCAGGTCACCATATCGAGATCCTCTACCACCGTATCCTCCTCATCCTCCTCCATAACCAGGGCTAACCCCCAAATTGCCACCTCCAGATCCTCCTCCACACCATGATAGCCATCCCCAAATGTATGTCCTCTTCCATATCCACCAGCTCCTCCTCCAAGTTTCCTTCCTCATCCTGGTCCTGCTCCTACATTTCCACCACCCCCAGGAGAGTCTCCAAAACCAACGTTGCCTCCTCTTCTACCTCTAGAACTTTGGACTCCCTGCATTTTAGGTCGAGACAAGGCCTTTCTTACTTCTGCATGATGACCATTGATGCTATAGTCTTTCTGCAACACAAGCTTATCCATGGGATCATGGTCATTAAAAGTGACAAATCCAAAGCCTCTTTTCTTTCCAGACTCCCTATCGGTAATTATCTCAATGGCATTGATTTTTCCATATTTCTCAAAGTAATCTCTAAGATGATGCTCTTCAGTATCTTCTTCAATTCCACCAACAAACAGCTTCTTCATGGTGATAAGAGCCCCCAGCTTTCCATAGTCCTCTCTTGGGACAGCACGTTTGGGTGCAACCGTTTTCCCATCAATGGAATGAGGTCTGGCAGCCATGGCAACATCCATCTCAGCCATGGATGAAAACGTGACAAAACCAAATCTTCCTGGTTTGGGGCTGGCAGGATGCCTTATTAACACACAGTCTATAAGGTTTCCCCGTTGCTTGTAGTAGTTCCTCAGACTTTCTTCCATGGATTCAGAGCTTAAGCCACCAATAAAGAGTTTACAGAATTTTCCTTTTCTTTCTTATTCCTCTCCAAAGGGACAGATGTTGAAGTTTTCTTCATCGCAGGCTTACTCGCTCGAGCCATTTCCCCGAAGCTGAGGGGGATGAGGGAGATCTCCAAAGACTAACATGAACTGGAGGGTCCCGACCCCATGGTGAGAAACGAACCTCCGCTGCTCCAGCAACAACACCTGTAGGTGCACCTCCACCGGGGATCTGGTGATGCTGCTACTGCTCTGGAGCCGCTGCCACCCTCGAACCAATCTTGAGCAACTTTCAGTTTTCCTGCAAAACGTCATTTTGAACCGAGTGACCTTTCCTGATCCAGTAAGCAAACTTCTTATTACATTTCCTCTACATTGATTTTTTTCTGAACTTTTAATTTTCTCTGAATTGTTATCTATTTTTTAAAATAAATTTATTTATTTATTTTTGGCTATGTTGGGTCTTCGTTTCTGTGCGTGGGCTTTCTCCAGTTGTGGCGAGTGGGGGCCACTCTTCATTGCGGTGCGTGGGCCTCTCCCGCTGCGGAGCACAGGCTCCAGATGCGCAGGCTCAGTAGCTGTGGCTCACGGGCCCAGCCGCTCCGCGGCATGTGGGATCCTCCCGGACCAGGGCACGAACCCGTGTCCCCTGCACTGGCAGGTGGATTCTTAACCACTGCACCACCAGGGAAGACCCTGTTATCTATTTTTGATAGAGTTTTCCTCACTAAATTGGATATCCAATGAAGAGATCACTAATGTGGACTTTAAAAGTTTATATCAAAATACTTACCTATTGCTTTGCCCTTACAATGAGTTCAGATATCTTTTTTGAAAGAAACTATTCAGACTACAAAAAGGATTTTTCTTTTTTGTTGTTCTGTTTGTGTTTTTATACAGCAAGTTCTTATTAGTCATCAATTTTATACACATCAGTGTATACATGTCAATCCCAATCGCCCAATTCAACACACCACCATCCCCACCCCCACCAACCCCCACGGTTTTCCCCACTTGGTGTCCACACGTTTGTTCTCTACATCTGGATCTCAACTTCTGCCCTGCAAACCGGTTCATCTGTAACTTTTTAAAAAATAACTTTTTGGATTTAATATTATTTAAAAATTTTTATTATTTCTGCCTCATTAACTTTTCTTTTTATTTTAATAAGTCTTTCCTTAATTTTTATTTTTTTAAGATTTTGTACACTTTTGGAGTTTTGAGTTGGGAAATTAAGAAACTTATTTTTAATTATACATTTCAACTGATCTAGATATTTAAGGTTCCTCTGAAAAACGCTGTAAGAAATAGATTCTGATATGTAAGGATTACATTATTTTATTAAAATTTGCATTTATGGTTTTCACTTTCCTTTTTGGCTAGAAATGTTGAAAAAGTGGTTTTCTTTTTATTTTTTTTATAATTTGCAATGGGAAGAGCATTTTTCCCCAGCATTTTATTATACACTGTTGAATGTACAGAAGAGTTGAAAGGATTATACAGTTGAAAGGATTATACATCCATTTATCCACCACTGAGATTTTATTATTCTCAACATTTTGCTAGATAAGCTTTACCATATACCTGTTCATTTATCTATTCATCCAAAGCTTTAATTTATTGATTGATCTGTTTATCAATTCATCTATAAGTTCATCTCACTTTTTGAAGTGTTTCAAGTTAGTTTCAGACATTAGGATACATCAGCATTAAACAGTTTAACATTATATCATTAACTAGAATTCAGTATTTGTTTAGAGTTATTATTGCTTTATTTTAGGTAATTTAACCTATAGTGAAATATACAAGCCATTAATGAGCTTTGATGAACGTTTAGATCTATTATCCAAACACCTGTCAAGCTATAAGGCATTTCTGTCATCCCAGAAAATTCCCTCATACCTCTTTACAGTCAGTTTCTATTTCCAACACTTCAGAGAAAAACTGTGTTTATTATATTTTACCATATATTAATTTTTGACTTATAGAACTTTACTTTTAAAACACTGCTTTTATTTTTTCACCATATATTAATTTCTGCCCATTACAGAACTTAACTTAAATGGACTAATTAATACAGTACATACTCTAATGTGTAAAGCTTCTTTCACTGAACATGATTTTTAAGGTTCATCAAAATCCTTGGCTGCAGCAGTATTTTTTTTTAAATGGTGACCAGGTCTCCCATTGTACGAATATACCACAGTTTATCTATTCTCCTGATTATACATATTTGGATTATTTCCAAATTTTGGCTATTACGAAAAGAAGCTTTGAACATTTTTGTGGACATGTTTTTACTTCTTTTGGACAAATACCCATGAGCACAATTGTTGGGTCGTAGGGTAGCTATGTACCTTATTTTATAAGAAATTGCCATGACACAGAAGATTTTATACAATAAAATAGAGACAAACTAGATGTTATCAACATTTTAAATGTTTGTTTTCAAATGTCACCGTGAAGAAAACAAACAGGCAAGCCACAGTCTAAGAAAAAACTATTTTCAAAGTATCTGAGAACAGGTTTCCAAGAGATATATCTATCTAACTAATATGTCTATATGTATCTAACATATCTATGTACATAAATAGATATATCTATACATGTATATTGATATATTTGTGTATATAGACACCTATATAACTAATGTGTCTAATATCTAATATATATTACAGCTTTACACATATGTGATAGATATATTAAAACAATAAAAATACACACAATGCAATAAAGATGGCAAATATTTGAACAGGCATTTCAAAATAGAACTATGTGAATGAAAAATAAGTATGTGAAGAAATGTTCAAATCATTAGTCATCAGCAAAATGGAAATTAAAATCCTAATTATGGGGACTTCTGACTTCTAGTTCTGCATGTAAGGGAACTTGGAAGTCATCACTCCATCCTAACAAGTAAGAAGTTGAACATGATTCTTCTTGGATCCATGAAATAGGGGAGGACACAGGGCAAACCACTGCTCCCAAGATTAGAGAAACAGATAGCTGAATACAAGGAGTTGTTGATTACCAGATTACTGCAGCAGAGACCTACAAGGAGAAACTGCCTCTGGAAGCAGTGCTGGGATAGAAAAAGCTGAACTATAATTGATAAATTGCTGGAGATAGAGTGAGGGCAACTCTGAGAGTTAAAAACATCAAGAGGAAACCAGTCATGGGGGGCTCCCACAATATTGTGAGATGTACCTCCAGGTAAGGAGTCTGACCAAATTCTGACAGTATTAAATATCAGAGAAAACACCCTTCTGCTTCTGACAGGTGAATAAAATCATTTTGAAATATGCCAGAGCACTCAGTTCTTCCTACCAGGCCTGCCCTCAGGGGAAAATTGTCTAGTGAACCTAATACTAGCTAAAAAGATGTATATTAAGACACATATAAGAAACTTGGAAGTTGTTACTCTCCCCTAACAACAAATGAAAGCTGAAGAAACTGAAAAATCAACAACTCTCCTTGAATTCTCAAGAGAGGGGAGGACACAGGATAAACTGCTGTTCCTAAAACTGGAGAGATAGATCAATACAGGGAGGCATGGCTTACTAGAGAATCACTAGCTGCAACCCCGCAGGAGCCAGTGCCACGGTAGGAAAGCCTTGGCTGTAATCGATGAATCACTGGAGGTTCAGAGCAGACAGCTCTGAGAGTTAAAAACTTCAAGGGATCTAGTCTTGGGGGACTCACAATATTGTAAGATTTACCTCCAGGAGCTTGACTAGGTTCCTATAGTAAATATCAGAGAAAACTCCTCTCCTGCTTCCTGCAGGGGGAAGGGAAAAGGAACCATTTTGAAATACCCCAGAGCACTCTGTTCTTAACAAGGCCTGCCCTCAGAAGAAACTAGCTAAACTGGGCCTAACATGCTGGGGAAGGGAAATACTCAACTCCAGCCCATTCTAGCCAACCTCTCCTACCTAAGGAGGGAGAAAAGAAAAACCCTGAGGAACACCTGTTAAGTTCACAGGCTAGAGGCATGGGCTTCCTAAAAGACTGATATCTAATCAAAGGACTATAAAATGCCTTCCCTCCCCACAAACCTCACCATCATATTACTAGTGGCCTGTTTACAGGCAGCTCCTCTTACTCCTCTTACCTCTTGTCTGGCTATCAAGAAAAAAAAATCACAAGACATACCAAAATGCAAAAAAAAAAAAAAATATATATATATATGTATATATATATATACATATATATATATATATATATATAGAAGAGATAGAGTAAGCATCAGAACCAGACATGGCAGGGGTGTTCGAAATATCAGACTAGGACTTTAAAACAACTATGATTAATATGCTAAGGGCTCTAATGGGTAGAGTGGGCAGCATGCAAAAACAGATGGGTCATGTAAGCAGAGAGATGGAAATTCTAATAAATAATCAAAAAGAAATAATAGAAATCAAAAATACTATAATAGAAATGAATACTGCCTTTGATGGACTTATTAGTAGATGTGACACAGCTGAGGAAGGAAACTTTGAGCTAGAGGATGTATCACTAGAATCCTGGAAAGCCAAAAGCAAAGAGAACAAGAAAGTTGAATCAATAATTAATAACCTCCTAAAACTGAAAGTAGCAGGCCCAGATGTGTTCACTGGTGAATTCTACTAAACACTTAAGGAAGCAATTATACCAATTCTCTACAATCTCTTTCAGAGAGTAGAAGCAGAAAGATTACTTCCTAATTCATTCTATGATGCCATCATGACCCTAATACCAAAACCAGACAAAGATATAAGAAAACTGCAAACTAATGTCTTTCATGAACACAGATGCAAAAATTCTCAACAAAATATTAGCAAATCAAATCCAATAATGTATAAAAAGATAATATACCATGACCAAGTGGGATTTATCCCACGTATGAAAGCCTGTTTCAACATTCAAAAATTAATTATTGTAATCCATCATATCAACAGGATAAAACAGAAAAATCACATGATCATATCAATAGATGCAGAAAACGCATTTGATAAAATCTAACAGCCATTCATAACAAAAATTCTCATTAAACTAAGAATAGAATATCCTCAACTTTATAAAGAATATCTACAAAAAATATCTACAACATCATACTAGATGGTGAGAATCTCAAAGCTTTCCAACTAAGGTCAGGTACAAGGCAAGGATGTTCCCTTTCAGCACTCCTTTTCAACATCATACTGGAAGTTCTATCCAATTCAGTAAGAAAAGGAAAAGAATGGAAAGGAAAGGAAAGGAATAAAGATTGGAAAGGAAAACATAAAATTACTTCTTTTTGCAAATAAATTTATTTTTCTATATATAAAATCCAAAAGAACTGCCAAAAATCTCCTGGAACTGATAAGTGATTATAACAAGGTTGCAGGATACAAAGTTAATACACAAAAGTCAAATGCTTTCCTATATATCAGGAATGAACAAATACAACTTGAGATTAAAAATACAATACCATTTACTTTAGCATCCATGAAAACCAAATACTTGAAAATAAATTTAATAAAATATGTACAAGATCTACACAAGGAAAACAAAAAAACCTTGATGAACAAAATCAAAGAGGTAAATAGAGATATATTCTATGTTCACTGAGAGGAAGACCCAATATTTTCAACATGTCAGTTCTTCTTTACTTGATCTATAGATCCAATGCAATTTCAATCCAAATACCAGAAAGTTATTTTGTATATATTGACAAACTGATTTTAAAGTTTATGTTGGCAAAAGCCAACATAATATTGAAGGAGAAGAACAAAGTTGGACTGACAATACCTGACTTCAAGACCTACTATAAAGCTGCAGTAACCAATACAGTGTGGTACTGGTGACAGAATACACAAATAGATCAGTGGAACAGAATAGGGAGCCCAGATATAGACCCCCATAAATATAGTAAACTGATCTTTGATAAAGGAGCAAAGGCAACACAATGGAGCAAAGATAGTTTTTACAAGAAACATTGCTGGAACAACTGGACATCTATATCCAAAAGAAAAGAAAAAAGGAATCTAGATATAAACTTTACACCCTTAACAAACACTAATTCAAAATGAATCACAGATCTAAATCTAAAATGCAAAACCGTAAAACTCCTAGAGGATAACAAAGATGAAAACCTAGATGACTTTGCGTGGCAATGACTTTTTAGATACAACACCAAAGACATGATCAATGAAAGAAGGAATTGATAAGCTGGCTTCATTAAAATTACAAACTTCTGCTCCGTAAAAGACAATGTCAAGAGAATGAAAAGACAAGACACAGACTGGGAGAAAATATATGCAAAAACACATCTAATAAAGTACTGTTATCTAAAATATGCAAAGAAACCTTAAGCTAAATAATAAGAAAACAAACAACTCGATTCAAATTGTGCCAAAACACTTGACAGACACTTCACAAGAGAAGATATACAGATGGCAAATAAGCACATGTAAAAATGCTTCACATCATATGTCATCAGGGAAATGCAAAGTTAAACAACCATGAAATACCACTTCACACTTATTAAAATGGCCAAAATACGGAATACTGAAAAACTAAATGTTGGAGAGGATGTGGAGCAACAGGAACTCCTATGCATTGCTGGTGGGAATGGAAAATGGCACAGCCACTTTGAAAGTCAATGTGACAGTTTCTTACAAAAGTAAGTATATCTTTACCATATGATATAGCAATCATGCTCCTTGGTATTTACCCCCAAAAGTTCAAAAGTTATGTCCACACAAAAACCTGCACACTTATGTTTATGGCAGCTTTATTCATAATTGCCAAAACTTAGAAGCAATCAAGATGTCCTTCAGTGGGTGAATGGATAAATAAACTTTGGAACATTCAGACAATGGAATATCATTTAGTGTTAAGAAGAACTGACACGTGAAAAGACAGGGAGGAATCTTAAATGCATATAAGTGAAAGAAGCCAATCTGAAAAGGCTACATATTGTTTGATTCCAACAATATGACATTCTGGAAAGGGAAAACAATGGAGAAAATTTAAAAAAAAAATCAGTGGTTGGCAGGGGTTGGGTGGAGGAGGAATGAAAAAATGGATCACAGAGGATTTTTAGGACATTGAAAATACTCTGTATGACACCAAAATAATGGATACAGTATATATTTGCCCCAACTCATAGAATGTACAACATCAAGGATGAACCATAATGTAATATATGGACTTTGGGTGATTATGATACGTTGATGTAGGTTCATTAATTGTAACAAATGTACCACTCTGGTAGGAAATGTTGATAATAGGGGAAACCATGTATGTGTGGAGGCAGGGAATGTATGGAAAATATCTGTACCTTCCTCTCAATTTTTCTGTGAATCTAAAACTGCTCTGAAAAAAACACTGTCAATTTTTTTCAAGGCATTAAAAAGACAAAGGAAAAGAAATAATGGGATACCAAGACACACCCACCATAATAAGTAACTTATTAAAAACTGAAAATAGAAAGTGTTGGAAAGATTTGGAGAAACTGAAACCTCATACATAGTATAATTTTTACTTCCTGTTTCTCTCAGAGTTTAGTTATTACGTGTATATATAGTTCTGATTTTATGATTTCTTGGTAACATAACATTATGAATATCTATTTTATGTAATATTATTTTTATTATTATGAAGCATTCTTCAATTCATAATACACTTCTATTAATACAGTTTGCCTTTCTCATACATTATTTGTCTTTAAATAAAATTTAGCTTTTGCTTTTTTATTATTAGTGTTTCTATGCTAAATCTATTTTTTCATTCTAAGTGTCAACTTATCTGCATCTTTATTTCTTGCAGACAGATTATATTTGGAACATGTTTTTACATTCATTATGATGATCTCTGTCTTTTAATTGGTGACTTTAGTCCATTTACCTTTAATGTAATTATTCATATGATTGAAATTAGGTATACCATTTTTCTAATGTTTTCTATTTTTCCCATCTGTCTAAAAATATGTTCTGTTCCTTCTATTCTGTAACTTTTTTGTGCTTATTGTATAGTTTTTATAATTCAACTTAATGCTCCTTCTTTTTTTTTTAGATTTACCTTTTTTGTTTTATTTTCAGAATGGTTGCTCTAGGGATTACAAAAGACATCATTATCTTATCACAGTCTATTTAAAGTCAATGTAACATCACTTTGTACATAAAGTAAGAATTTGGAAATAAATACCTTATTTTACTTCCCTCCTACATTAAGCTATTTTATATGTATTATATATACATATATTATAAATTACACAACACAGTTATAATTTTTGCTTTAAATTGTTATAAGCAATAGATTCAATGCAATCAATCCCTATGAAAAACCATTTTTTTGAATTAATATAAAAACTCATCCTAAAATTCATGTAGAATCTCAAGGGATCTTGTTTGTTTGTTTTTCAAAATTCATTTAATCTATTAATGAGGGAAGCATTAGGATTATAATACTGGTTCAAGAATTAGAGAAATTGGGGACTTCCCTGGTGGTCCAGTGGTAAAAAAATCCATCTTACAATGCAGTGGACACAGGTTCGATCCCTGGTCAAGGAACTAAGATCCCACATGCTGCGGGGCAACTAAGCCCATGCGCCACAACTACTGAGCTTGAACTCCTCAACTAGAGAGCCTGTGTGCCACAAACTACAGAGTTCACATGCTCTGGAACCCGTGTGCCACAACTACAGAGCCCACATGCCCTGGAGCCAGCACGACGCAACTAGAGGAGAAAATCTGCACACCACAACTAGAGAGAAGCCCATGCATTGCAACGAAAGATCCCACATGCCTCAACAAAGATCCTGCATGCCACTACTAAGACCTGATGCAGCCAAAAATAAATAAATAAATAATAAATAAATATTTTAAAAAAGAATTGGAGAGACTGAATATATAGCAAAAGAAAGAAAGAAAGAGAGAAGGAAAGAAAGAAAAGAAAGAAATGTCTCTTTGGAATTATATTTTCTACTGGAAAAAATCATTTGCATTTTTATCAGACAAAAATCTACCAGTTAACTGGTAGTTTTGCAGAGTTTACTACTAATCAATACTAAATAGTAAGTCAAAGGTACACTCTGTTAGAGAATGAACAATCTGTGGTCTGCAAATAGCTAAAGCCCCAGTATAATGTTGAAAGGACACATAGCATTCTTTTTGCCTAATTTTCACATTGGGGATAATTGTTCTTAACAGGATTTAGGGCAAATTACCTCAAATCTCTGTGAACTTCAATGCCTTTACTTTTTTAAATTAATTTTTATTGGAGTATAGTTGCTTCACAATGTTGCATTAGTTTCTGCTGTACAGCAAAGTGAATTAGCCATACATATACATATATTCCCTCTTTTTTGAATTTCCTTCCCATTTAGGTTACAACAGAGCATTGAGTCGAGTTCCCTGTGCTATACAGTAGGTTCTCATTAGTTATCTATTTTATACATAGTAGTGTATATATGTCAATCCCATTCTCTCAATTCATCCCACCCCTCCTTTCCCCCTGGTAACCGTATGTCCGTTCTATACATCTGTGTCTCTATTTCTGCTTTGCAGATAAGTTCATCTGTACACCATTTCTAGATTCCACATATAAGTGATATTATACAATATTTGTTTTTCTCTTTCTGACTCACTTCACTCTATATGACAGTCTCTAGGTCTATGCATATCTCTGCAAATTTCTCACTTTTGTTCCTTTTTATGGTTGAGTAATATTCCATTGTGTATATATATATATATAACATACCTTCATTATCCATTCTTCTGTTCATGGACATTTAGGTTGCTTCCATGCCCTGGCTATTGTAAATAGTGCTGCAAAGAACAGTGGGGTGCATGTATCTTTTTGAATTACCGTTTTCTCTAGGTATATGCCTAGGAGTGGAATTGCTGGGTAATATGGTAATTCTATTTTTAGTTTTTTAATAAACCTTCATACTGTTCTCCATAGTGGCTGTATCAATTGACATTACACCAACAGTGTAAGAGGGTTCCCTTTTCTCCACATCCTCTCCAACATTTATTGTATGCAGATTTTTTTATGATGGCCATTCTGACTGCTGTGAGGTGATACCTCATTGTAATTCTGATGTGCATTTCTCTAATAATTAGTGATGTTGACCATCTTTTCATGTGTCCATTGGCCATCTGTATGTCTTCTTTGGAGAAATGTCTATTTAGGTCATCTGCCCATTTTTTGATTGGGTTGTTTGTTGTTTTGATATTGAGTGGCATGAGCTGTTTGTATATTTCGGAGAGTAATCCCTTGCCAGTTGCTTCATTTGCAAAGATTTTCTCCTATTCTGAGGGTTGTCTTTTCATCTTGCTTATTGTTTCCTTTGCTGTGCAAAAGCTTTCAAGTTTCATTAGGTCCCATTTGTCTATTTTTCTTTTTATTTTCATTACTCTAGGACGTGGATCAAAAAAGATCTTGCTGTAATTTCTGTCAAAGAGTGTTATAACTACGGTTTCCTCTAAGAGTTTTATAGTGTCTGGCCTTACATATAGGTCTTTAATCTATTTTGAGTTTATTTTTGTGTATGGTGTTGGGGAGTGTTCTAATTTCATTCTTTTACATGTAGCTGTCCAGTTTTCCCAGCACCACTTAGTGAAGAGACTATCTTTTCTCCATTGTATATTCTTGCCTCCTTTGTCATAGATTAGGTGACCATAGGTGTGTGGCTTTATCTCTGGGCTTTCTATCCTGTTCCATTGATCTATGTTTCTGTTTTTGTGCCAGTACCATACTTAATTACTGTAGCTTTCTAGTATAGTCTGAAGTCAGGGAGCCTGATTCATCCCGCTCCACTTTTCTTTCTCAAGATTGCTTTACAATTTGGGGTCCTTTGTATTTCCATACAAATTATAAATTTTTTTGTTGTAACTCTGTAAAAAATGCCATTGGTAATTTGACAGGGATTGCATTGAATCTGTAGATTGTTTTGGGTAGCACAGTCATTTTCAAAATATGGATTCTTCCAATCCAATAACATGGTATATCTCTGCATCTGTTAGTGTCATCTTTGATTTATTTTATCAGTATCCTATAGTTTTCTGAGTACAGGTCTTTGGTCTCCTTAGGTAGGTTTACTCTTAAGTATTTTATTCTTTTTTCTGCAATGGTAAATGGGATTGTTTCCTTAATTTCTCTTTCTGATCTTTCATAGTGTATAGGAATGCAATAGATTTCTGTGTATTAATTTTATATCCTGAAACGTTACTGAATTCATAGATTAGCGCTAGTAGTTTTCTGGTGGCATCTTTAGGACTTTCTATGTATAGTATCATGTTATCTGCAAAGAGTGACAGTTGTATTTCTTCTTTTCTGATTTGGATTCCTTTTATTTCTTTTTCTTCTCTGATTGCCATGACTAGGACTTCCAAAACTATGTTGAATAAAAGTGGAGAGAGTGGACATCATTGTCCTGATCTTAGAGGAAATACTTTCATTTTTTCACCACTGAGAATGATGTTTGTTATATATGGCTTTTATTATGTTGAGGTAGGTTCCTTCTATGCCCACTTTCTGGAGAGTTTTTATCATAAATGGGTGTTGAATTTTGTCAAAAGCTTTTACTGCATCTATTTAAATGATCATATAGTTTTTATTCTTCAATTTGTTAATATGGTGTATCACATCGATTGATTTGCATATACTGAAGAATCCTTGCATCCCTGCTATAAATCCCACTTGATCATGGTGTATGAGCCTTTTAATGTGTTGTTGCATTCAGTTTGCTATTATTTTGTTGAGTATTTTTGCATGTATGTTCATCAGTGATATTGGACTATAAATTTCTTCTGTTGTGATTTATTTGTATTGCTTTGGTTATCAGGGTGATGGTGGCCTTGTAGAATGAGCTTGGGAGGGTTTCTCCCTCTGCAACTTTTTGGAAGAGTTTGAGAAAGATAGGTGTTAGCTCTTCTCTAAATGTTTCACAGAATTCACCTGTGAAGCCATCTGGTCTTTGACTTTTGTTTGCTGGAAGACTTTTAATCACAGTTTCAATTTTATTACTTGTGATTGGTCTGTTCATATTTTCTATTTCTTCCTGGTTCAGTCTTGGAAGGTTGTAACTTTCTAAGAGTTTGTCCATTTCTTCCAGTTGTCCATTTTTCTGGCATATGGTTGCTTGTAATAGTCTCTTATGATCCTTTGTATTCCTGTGGTGTCAGTTGTAACTTTTCCTTTTTCATTTCTAATTTTATTGATTTGAGTCCTCTCCCTTTTTTTCCTTTCTTTACTTGTCTGGCTAAAGGTTTATCGATTTTATTTATCTTCTCAAGAAACCAGCTTTTAGTTTCGTTGATCTTTGCTACTGTTTTCTTTGTTTCTATTTCATATTTCTGCTCTGATTTTTATGATTTCTTTCTTTTTACTAACTTTGGGTCTTGTTTGTTCTTCTTCCTCTAGTTGCTTTAGGTGTAAGGTTAGGTTGTTTATTGGAGATTTTTCTTATTTCTTGAGGTGGGATTGTATTGCTATAAACTTCCCTCTTAGAACTGCTTTGGCTGTATCCCATAGGTTTTGGGTCATCGTGTTTTCATTGTCATTTGTTTCTAGGTATTTTTTGATTTCCTCTTTGAGTTTTTCAATGATCCCTTGTTTATTATTTAGCATATTCTTTAGCCTCCATGTGTTTGTGTTTTTTAGTTTTTTTCTGTAATTGATTTCTAATCCATAGCATTGTAGCCTGAAAAGATGCTTGATACAATTTCAATTTTGTTAAATGTACCAAGGCTTGATTTGTGAACCAAGATGTGATCCATCCTGGAAAATGTTCCATGTGCACTCAAGAAGAAAGTGTATTCTGCTGCTTTCAGATGGAATGTCCTATAAATATCAATTAAGTCTATCTGTTCTAATGTGTCATTTCAGGCTTGTGCTTCCTTACTAATTTTCTGTCTGGATCATATGTCCATTGGTGTAAGTGGTGTGTTAAAGTCCCCCACTATTATTTTTGTACTGTCAATTTCTCCGTTTATGACTGTTAGCATTTGCACTATGTATTGAGGTGCTCCTATGTTGGGTGCATAAATATTTACAATTGTTATATCTTCTTGTATTGATCCCTTGATCATTATGTAGTGTCCTTCCTTGTGTCTTGTAACAGACTTTATTTTAAAGTCTATTTTGTCTAATATGATTATTGCTACTCCAGCTTTCTTTTGATATTGCATGGAATATCTTTTTCCATCCCCTCAGTGTCAGTCTGTATGTGTCCCTAGGTGTGAAGTGGGCCTCTTGTAGACAGCATATATATGGGTCTTGTTTTTGTATCCATTCAGCCAGTCTGTGACTCTTGGTTGGAGCATTTAATCCATTTACATTTAAGGTAGTTATCAATATGTATGTTCCTCTTACTATTTTCTTAAGTGTTTTGGGTTCCTTTTTGTAGGTCTTTTTCTTCTCTTGTGTTTCCCACCTAAAGAAGTTCCTTTAGCATTTTTTGTAAAGCTATTTTGGTAGTGCTGAATTCTCTTAGCTTTTGTTTTCTGTAACGCTTTTGATTTCTTTGTTGAATCTGAATGAGGTCCTTGCTGGGTAGAGTAATCTTGGTTGTAGGTTTTTCCCTTGCATCACTTTAAATATATCTTGCCACTCCCTTCCGACCTTCAGAGTTTCTGCTAAAAAATCAGTTGATAACCTTATGGGGATTCCCTTGTATATTATTTGGTGCTTTTCCCTTGCTGCTTTTAATATTTTTTCTATGTATTTAATTTTTGTTTAATATGAGTCTTGGCATGTTTCTGCTTGGGTTTACCCTGTGCGGGACTCTGTGCTTCTTGGACTTTGTTGACTATTTCCTTTCCTATGTTAGGGAAGTTTTTGACTATAATCTCTTCAAATATTTTCTCAGACCCTTGCCCTTTCTCTTCTTCTTGAACCCCTATAATTCGAATGTCGGTGTGCTTAATGTTGTCCCAGAGGTCTCTGAGCCTGTCCTCATTTCTTGTCATTCTTTTTTCTTCATTCTGCTCCTTGGCAGTTATTTCCACCATTCTACCTTCCAGCTCACTTATCTCCAGCTCACTTATCTGTTCTTCTGCCTCAGTTATTCTGCTATTGATTCCATCTAGTGTATTTTTCATTTCTGTTATTGTGTTGTTCATCACTGATTCTTCTTTATTTCTTCTAGGTCCTTTTTAAACATTTTTTGTATCTTCTTAATCCATTCCTCCATTCTAATTCTGAGATCTTAGATCATCTTTACTGTCATTACTCTGAATTCTCTTTCAGGTAGATTGCCTATTTCCTCTTAATTTATTTAGTCTTATGGAATTTTACCTTCCTCCTTCGTCTTCAACATATTTCTCTGTCATCTCATTTTGTCTAACCTACTGTGTTTATGGACTCCTTTCCGGAGGCTGCAGGGTCATAATTCCTCTTGCTTCTGTTTTCTGCTCCCTGGTGAGTGAGTTTGGTCCAGGAGCTTGTGTAGGCTTCCTGGAGGGAGGGACTGTTGTCTGCACTCTGGTAGGTGGAGCTGAGTCTTTTCCCTCTGATCTGGAGGGCCACATCAGGTGGTGTGTTTTGGGATGTCTGTGAGCTTAGTACGACTTTAGGCAGCCTGTCTGCTATTGGATGGGGCTGTGTTCCTATCTTGCTGGTTGTTTGGCATGACACATCTAGCACTGGAGCCTGCAGGCAGCTGGATGGAGGTGGTTCATGGTATTGAGATGGATACCTCCAGGAGAGCACAAGCTGATTAATAGTCCCTGTGCCTGGGAATTCTCTGGTGGTCCAGCATCCTGGAATCAGCACTCCCATCCTGGAGGCCAAGGCTCGACCTCTGGCTGGGAAAAAAAGAGCCCACCAGTTTCACAGTGTGGCCAGAGAAAAAAGAAAGAAAATAAAGAAGAAAAGAAAACCAACAGGCAAACAAAACCCAACACAAATAACAAAGAGAAAAACAAACACACAGTAGCAACAACACAACACACACACATACACAGAACAAATAAAGAAAAAAGAGAAGAAAACAAATAAAGAGATACAGCAAATCTAAGACTCATGATGACAACAAACCCAAACTAACAGAAACAAAGAAGCAGATAGAAAAGAAAAAAAGAAAAGAAAAATAGTTTAACCCCCCCAAAAACAAGAGAACAAACAAACAAAAGAATTTAAAAAATGAATGAATGAATTCTCTGGCATTCCACTCTCTTGGACTCAGCGCTCTTACCCCAGAGGCTAACGCCCGACCCCTGGCCCAGGAACCAAGACCCCATAAGCCGTGTGGCACAGCAAAAAAAAATAAGAAAGAAAAAAGAAAACCAATAAAACCCAAGACAAATAATAAAAGTAAAACCAAAGAAAAAATAAAAATAAAAGAACAATCTAACAAACAAAAGAACCCAAAACAAAAACTAACAAAAAACAGTAAGTAATCTAAAATAAAAGCAAAGAAAACACAAAGCAAACATACAAAAATTATCAAAATAAAGGAAAACCAAAAAACAAAGAACAAAAACAATAACAAGACTAAAACACAAAACAACAAAAAAGCAAAGTTAAAATAGAAAAAAATTATTAATTAAAAATAAATAAATAAAAAGAGGGGCTTCCCTGCTGGCGCAGTGGTTGAGAGTCTGCCTGCCGATGCAGGGGACACGGGTTCATGCCCCGGTCCGGGAAGATCCCACATGCCGTGGAGCGGCTAGGCCTGTGAGCCATGGCTGCTGAGCCTGCGCGTCTGGAGCCTGTGCTCCGCAACAGGAGAGGCCACAACAGTGAGAGGACCATGCACCACAAAAAATAATAATAATAAAAAATAAAAAACAAAGAGGAAAGAAATATAAGTAAAAAATAAAAAGTAATAAAAAAAACGAAATCAACAACAGGGGACTTCCCTGGTGGCACAGTGGTTAAGAATCTGCCTGCCAATGACCAGGGCACACAGGTTTGAGCCCTGGTCCAGGAAGATCCTACATGCCGTGGAGCAACTAAGCCTGTGTATCACAACTACTGAGCCTGCGTGCTGCAACTACTGAAGCCCGTGTGCCTAGAACCTGTGCTCCACAACAACAGAAGCCACCACAATGAAGAGCCCATGCACCACAACGAAGGGTAGCTCCCACTCACCACAACTAGGGAAAGCCTGCACACAATGAAGAGTAGCTCCCACTCACCACAACTAGGGAAAGCCTGCGCGCAGCAACAAAGACCCAACGCAGCCAAAAAAAAAAAAAAAAAAAAGGAAACAGAACAAAACAAAGAACAAAAAGAAAAAAATAGTAATAATCATAGTTTTCTGAGACCTGTGCTGTCAGTGTCCTTGCACCCTCAGTGAGCCACAGCCCACCCCTGCCTCCCCAGGAGGCCCTCTAATACCCCTAGGTAGGTCTCTGGACCCAGTGTGGGCACTGTGGGGACAGCTCAGACACTGAGCTGGCCCAACTCCTGTGTGTACTTGTCCCCAAAGCCCACAGCTGCTAAAGTTAGGCTGGTCTCAGTTGTGGGAGTACTCATTGTCCATTCAGATATTCCACAGATGCAGGGTTTACCAAGCAGATCACAGGGATCTGGCCTCACCTCTGTGTGTGGGCCACCCTCAGGCGTCTGTTCCCCACCCAGGCAAGAGGGGGCGAAAGTAGCAGTTGATTGGGTCTCTTAGGCTGATTGGGACACTTATTCAGGCCATGGAGGGATAAGGCAGCCACAACCGGGGTTGCGCGAAGTGCCTGCAGCAGCAGAGACCAGCAAGAAGTTGCAACAGACTGGGATGCACTCACTCTGGTGGGATTCCCTCCCAGTGCCCACACAGGCAGGGGCTGGTGGGTGGGGAAGGAGACTTCAGTGGTGGGCCTGCCGCTTGTGCACCACTCAACAGTGGCACCTCATTTCCATGACAGTCCACGCTTCCTCTAGGAGCATTCCTGGCCATGGAGCACCTCACTCCTATCCCTTCAGGTTGTCTCTGCACAGCCAATAGCAGTCCTCTCCCCAAATCCACTCTCCTAACCCCACACTTTAGCATTCTGACCCCACCAGCACTGGCAGCTTCTCATCTCAGGAGGTGCCCAGGGCTGATTCCAGAGGAGGTTTTTTTGTGGGCAGCATGTGTGGGCCTGCTGGGGCCCGCATGGTCAAAGGAGGGTTTGGCAGTAGTGGCACTAAAGACCCTGGAGCCTGTGCACCGCTCAGGACCCTGGAGCCTATGTGGCACTCTCAAGGGATCTTGAACAGCAAAATTATTTGGAGAAAGAAGAATGTAGCTAGAGGACTCCCAAATCCTGATTTCAAAACCTTCTAGAAAGCTACAATAATCAAAACAGTATGGTATTGGCATAAAACAGACATATAGACCAACAGAAGAATAGAGAGCTTAGAAATAAACTTTGGCATATATGGTCTTTTGATTTTTGATAAGTGTTCCAAGGCCACCCCGTGGGGGAAAAGACAATCTTTTCAATAACTGGTGCTAAGAAAACTGAATATCCACACGCAGAAGACTTAACATGGCATACAAAAATAACTCAGAATGCATCAAGGACCTAAATGTGTGACTTAAAACTATGAAACTCTTAAAAGAAAACATAGGGTAAAATCTTTATGTTATCAGATGTAGCAATGACTTCTTGGATATAACATCAATGTCAGAGGCAACAAAATAAAAAATAGCCATATTGGATTTCATGAAAATTTTAAATTTTGTTAATCAAAAAATAATATCAACAGAGAAAAAACGCAACCCACAGAACAGAAGAAAATATTTTCTATCATATATCTAATAAGGGATTAATATCCAGAATATATAGACAACTCCTAAAATTCAGCAACAATAAAACAAACAACTTGGTTTAAAAATGGGAAGAGGACTTGAATAGGTATTTCTCCAAGAGTGCAGCATTACTCACATTAGTTAAATCGCATAAGCAGCCCAATTGTCCATCAACTGATGAATGGATAAGCAAAATGTGGTATACAGTACAATGGAATATTATTTGGCCTTAAGAAGGAAGGAAATTCTGATATATGCTACAATGTTGATGAACCTTGAGGACACTGTGTTTAAGTAAAATAAGCCAGTCACAAAAAAGAAAAACACTGTCTGACTCTATCTGATGTACTTATAGTAGTCAAAGACAGAAAGCAGAATGGTGGTTGCCAGGAACTGGGTACATAATTTCACTTTTACTAGATGAAACCAGCTACAGGCATGGATGGTGGTGATGGTTGCACAACATTATGAATGTATTTAATACCAATAAAATATACACTTAAAATGGTTAATATTTGTATACACAAATATCAAATCATTATGTTGTACAACTGAAACTAATATGTCAAATATAGCTCATTTTAAAAAATGGTTAAGACGCTAAATTTTATGTTATGTGCATTTTACCACAATAAAAAAAACTGGGAAAAATCATATATGTTTTAAATAAATTAAGAGAAAAATATAGTTTATTATATTTATCCATATTCATCATTTCTGATACTCTTCAACCCTTCCCCCAAATCTTTCTGTATATTATTATCTCACTTAATGAAGTACTTCCTTTGACATTTCCTTTAGTTCATGTCTGTTGGTGATGAAATCTCTTAGTTGTTCTGTTTTTTCACTGGATGTGG